>NC_136525.1:6283274-6353274 GCF_053919585.1 Euprymna scolopes | reverse complement strand
TTAACACAAGGAATTATAATAATGAAGAACCCTTAATCCGTGGATTTTCAAAGAAGTGCTCTTTTCATCAGAGGATATGCATTGGTAAAAAACATGCATCACTAGAAAAAATGTTTTTTTGATATATGATGATTCCTTGTTTGCATTTAATAGAATTTAATAAATTGCAATATTTATTGATCAATTTTCATGATCTTTTTCTTTCTAGAATATCAAGTTTTTTGATTATCTTGTGAATTTCAAAGTTTAAAGATAATATTTATCTTTGTAATTCCATTATATATATATGTATATATATATATATATATATATATAGTGAATTAGAAATTACTATCTTGCTCTACTTGCATATTCAGAATTTAAAATATCTTTGAACGTTTTATATGAATACATGAAATTTTATATATATATATATATATATATATATATATATATATATATATAAAAGCAGATTCCAATATATCTTTATTTTTCAGTGAAGAAATTCCTCTTTTATGGCCGTTTCTTCATCCATCAAAACAATCAAGGCGTTCAAACATCTCTTGAATTTTCTAGAACAATGATTCAGCAGAAAAAGACCAGAAAAACATAAAAAATACTTCCTCTAGTAAATTCAAGATAGTGTCTATATGAATGAGCAAATGGCCATAAAATATGAAAGTCTGGCACATGTCCAGATCTCCCTTCTTCTGTGAAAAAAAAATCAAAAAAATCTATATGATGTATTCATGACGGAAAGAAAATATTGTATATGAAAAATTAAACAGATTGGTCAAGTAGTTTTATTGTTAAGTTAATTTGAGCTTTTTCTATCCGACCTCCAAGAATGACTTTCTCAAACTATGCAGGTTTGAATTATTTAGAATTATCTCCCTTGTTTTAAACTGTTTTCAAGATGGCATCGCAAGATTGTCACTTATCCTTTAACCATAAAATTTGATTTTCTCATTTAAAAATTACTTGATCAATTTACGTGATTTTTGGAATATGTCTTTCCATCATGGGTATGTACATACAGATTTTTCTTTAGGGGAATTCTGGACAAGTACCGAATATCTTTACTAGAAGATAACATTTTTTAATAAGTGCTCTAGAATTATAAATTAATATCTATTGAGCTTAAACTCAAAGTTTGAACATAAATATATATATATATATATATATATATATGTATTTTTAAAATTTTTATTAAATGTGTACATCTGTTTTATGTTTTTCTTTTTTGGATTTTTCTGTCGTTTTGTTGTAATTTCCAAAAATTGACGAATGGTCAGAAATTTATGGTTGTGGAAAAAAGTGAGTTACCTTGGTGATTAATTCCTGGAGGATTTGAAAATACTTTGGCAGCCACAAATTTCAAGACATTTGTTGATTCTAAGAAAAAAAAAAAAAAAAAAAAGAATTCTCGCAAAGATTGAAAACCATAAAAATAAAATTTTGGTGAGTTGCTTTCTGGCCGATTTCTTTTTTAAAGTGATTATTTAAAAAAAAAAAAAAAAAAAAAAAAAAAAAATTTCATATAGCAGTCATCTGGAATAGGTGATTTTGAAAATAAATTGTAGCTCACATTGTCAATAACATGGTGCAACAATAACTAACGGAAATTTGTTAGTCAGAAGCAAAGTTTAATTTATCAGATGAAATGCTATTTGGGTCTGACTTTTAAACTCTAACAAGATAATTTTATGGTAATCTAAAAAAAAAAAAAAAAAAAAAAAAAAAAAAAAGCGAAACTTTGTTTTTATTTAATCTCTAAAGTGTAGGATTTTAGTTTTATATCTTTGAACAGGTGTGAAGCTAATTGATAAAATTTGGAAACAATTCTAGGAGCTAACCACTTCAATATACCTGAATTTTTAATCTCACATTCCCCAGAGAAATATTTTTAAAATCTAAGCAGAATAGAAAAATGTTTTCTTAAATAGTTTTTTGTTGTTTTGGGACATTGTTTTGGAATATGCTCCAGTGTAAGTGTCTCAAGGTATCACTGTTTTGTTTAGCTCGTAATGGACAACGGAACAGAAGAGCTGAAGTGAGTATATGTGTGTGGGTGAGAGACCTTGTCTGTGTGAATAACGATATCTACCAAACTACTCTGTCAATTTTTTTGTCTACAAACTTGAAACATATATATAATGGGATTGGGACCTGTTGGATAAAACTTGATTTGGTTTTTAGCAGCTAAAGATATTTGCTAAGGGGTCGAAATTGAAAAAAAAAAAATTAGAACTTAACATGTTTAGTCAACTTACACCTGCTATTTCTAAGCATACGTGAATAAATTTTTATATCTTTAACAAAGCTTTTTATGCTTTGCATACGCGTAGGTACTTGGCTCAGACGGTAACGTATTGAACTGGAGAGCTATATGTTTTGGTTTCAATTGTAGCTGATGGCATCCAAGTCAAACTTTCTTTTTTTTTTTTTTTTTTATTTTTGCAATCAGTACTGTATTGAGTACAATAAATATGTAATCTGTATAAATTAAAATATATTTAAGTGTATTTTATTACTAGACAATGCTGGCCAACCTGCTATATATATATATATATATATATATATATATGCACACACTTTTTTTTTTTTTTTTTTTTTTTGAATGCTTCATTTTTATTTAAAGACTTTCTCAAGATGATCTTGAATAAAGACAAAACGTCAACAAATATATAAACAATTTTCATTTTTCCTTTTTAAAATTACATTGGATTTTTAATTTTATAACATATATATAATTAGTACACTGCCTAGCATTGCCTGGTCATAAAATGTTAAATATGATGTTTTAATTCATGCAGATTTTGTATTTATTATTATAGAGCCAATTCGCTAATGATTATTATATTGTACCCTAATTTTGAACCCCTTAGCAGCTATTTTTACCAGCTAAAGACCCATACAAAAAAACAGCGGTTCACAAAAGTGCAATCATTTGATCCGCCTTATGCCACTTCATATCTCGGAGACGCAGTTTGAAAAAAAATTGGAGACGGACTGACATAGTGAGTTTTATATATAAGATCTAATTTTTTAAGGCAAGTAGTTCACAAATGAGTAGTTATACCAAAATAAATTCTTTCTGACTAATTTCCCAACTTTTTAATTTTAAAAATATGTCGCTAAAATTAATGTTTATTCCAAAAATGTCAAAACGTGTGGATACAAGAACGATAACTCTTTATTTGCAGAAGTAAAGGGAGACAATTCCTTTCTTATGACGGTGTTTTTTTTGTTTTTTTTTATTAAATCAAGAGTTATCTTCCCTTGTGTAAAAAAAAAAAAAAATTCATTTTAAATGAATTTAATTCGTAAATTTTTATTTTTTCTATGGTTGCTGGAGAAAGACTTGCATTCACACGGACAGATAAATATGAACTCTGCACTGTTAAAAGTTCAGAAATCAATTTTTTTTTTTTTTTTTTTTCAGTGTCCACTTGCCTTTTTTCTTTTTTTTTTTTTTATTGGACATTGCAAATAAAATTACTGAAAAAATATATATCCAAGCAAATATTACTAAATAGAACAGATACTTTGCTTTAGGATTCTTTTTTTATTCTTTTGATTTTCTGTATAATTTTTTTTTTTTTTATATATCAAAATCGAAAAAAATATTGAAAGTTCCATAACTATTCACTTTCGCCTCATCAACTCCATGAATTCCACCTGAAGATGATTCGTAGTTGAATCAAAAGCGTTTGTGAAACTTTTATCAATATTTTCGATTTTCATATTAAAAAAGATATGGAAAATCGAAAAAAAAAAAAAAATAAAATAAAAAAAATAAGAATCATAAAGCAAAGTATCTCCCCGTTGTATTTAAAAATGTCTGCTTGAATGAAAAAAAAAATGCTACATTATATATATATATATATATATATGATAAAAATGAAAACTTAAATTATTTGTAAGTTGAATGTTTCGTCTATATTTAAAGGATGATTAATTTGAAGAAAGTAAATTAAAAACATGAATGCATAACTCGTAGTGTGTATACAACATGAAAAAGTGAAAAAAATTTTTGTTTTTTTAACAGTCTTTAGAATTGAATTTACTTCTTCAATTGAATCATTCTGAAGAAGTCTTAAATAAAAATGAAACGTTGATGTACTCACAAAGGACTTAGGTTTTTTTTTTTTACTTATATAAATCAGTCACAACTCCAGTTTATCAGTATCTGTCATAAATAGTGAATATTTTTACCTCCTACGCTATGCCGTGTAAGATTCTACTTGTTCCTGCTTTTGATAGTCCCGTACGGTACGCTTCAAAAAAAAAAAGGCCAAATACAATTTTTTAACATCAAAATGTTAATAATAATTAAAAAAAAAAAAAAAAAAAAAAAAAAAAAAAGGCCAAATTCACAAAGTTTGGCTTCAAAAGGGCCAATCTGGTAATCCTGGAGAAGAATGAAAGTGATCTCCCTTTGATGTAGCCTCATTTTCGAATATCATATGATCATTATGATGTGAAAAAAGAACTTGTAATTTGAAAAGCAGGAATTCACTGAAAGAAAGAAATCGGTGAAATGTTACGTTTAAAAAAAAAAAAAAAAAAAAAAAAAAAAAAAAAAAAAAAAAAGACATTCTTCAAAACAGGGCAAAAAATCTGCCAAGAGGTGCTGGACTGAAGGAGTAAATTAAAGATTAATTCTTACAATAAGATTATTTGTATTGAACTATGTAGCACAATATTACTTTCTGAGCATTTATTAGTAATTATTAATCTGTTTCATTTAGGTCAGTTGTGTATTTAAAATACAATGGACAGTATTTTTATAGAAATGTTAAACATATTTGCTGTGAGTTATTAGTTTTTCTGTCCCCCAAAAACTAATTTTTGCACTATTTAGAAAAAAAATCAGCTTTATTAAAACATATTTGTTGATTAAATATTTTTATTCTGTAGAATTTCCATGGGTCATGCTAGTATTGGATATTTTGTGCTAGGAATGAGGTGGGTATGGCTACCACATTTTTTTTTTCCATCCAATTTCTTTTCTACAATTGTGTTCTTAGTTACTCAAACTTCAATTGAAATAAATAAACTATTAAATAAATAAAATAAGAAATTTTTAAAAAGATTTTATTGGGAAGTCACCTTATTTATGAGAAGGTGGAGAGGGGGTTCTGCAACACTAATTATTGGTTTGAAGTATATCCTGTCATTCTGGAGTTACCACTGATTTTATATATATATATATATATATATATATATATATATATATAAAAAATGGAGTTACCACTGATTTTATATATATATATATATATATATATATATATATATATATATATATAAAAATGGCCAAATTACTTTTGCCTTTTTTTTTTTTGTCTTTGTCCAATTATTCCACTATTTTTTCTATTTAAAAAAAAAAAAAAAAAAAAATTTTTTTTTAAAATTGAAAACAATTTTTTTTTTTTTTTTTTTTTTTTTTTTTTCAAATTGAAAACAATTTAAAAAAATTTTTTTTTTTCAAATTGAAAACATTTTTTTTTTTTTTTTTGTAAATCTCATTTCATATTTCAACATTCAGTGTAATATGGAAATTCGTTAAAATTAAACTTTCACATAAATGCAAACTATATTGTCATGAGTTTTAAATTTTTTATTTGTTTCTCTGCTCTATCGTTTTTTTTTTTTTTCATTAGCAGGTGCTCGACTGAGCTTCAATCTATGCCCTTCCTCACTCCCTGCAAAACATTCACAACAAACACTCGTCTAGCTAAGACCTCTCCCAACAATTTACCTTACTCTCTATCAGCGCTTAAAACAAAAATTTCATGAACAAAGTTTCTTTCCTAGAACTGTTCATCTGTAGAACACAACACCACAGCTGCTTCTCAGCTGGCTATAACACTGTCACTTTCAATTCTAATGTAAGTTCTTGTTGAGCCATCCCCTTAAATAATTAAACCCTACTCAAGTTCCACCAATACCGATCATGACGTTGTCTCGCTCATTAGCAATTATCCTTAAGTGACCTTTGGGCTTTGATAAGTGGTCCTAGTTAAACAAAAAGTGTCGAAATAAAGCATTTTGTCGCAAGTGTAAATTAAATGACAATACGAACAGTAAAACAAGTTTTTGAATGTTTATGCGTCTTGATGGAGAAACGGTTATGAAGTTCTGGTCATCTTAAAGAAAACTGAATTTTTAGTAAACGTTTACATTACCCCGGGCAATGCTGGGAAACAGATCTTGCTAGTGTTAAATAAAACTGTTTCTTTTTGACTTTCTGCTTAGTGGAGGCCATACCTGTGTGTACCAAGGAAAAGTCCCTTCTAATTAATATTTACGTAATTCCAGTTCAATTTTAAAAATCTACATTTTAAAAAAAAAAAAAAAAAAAAAGTCTTTACTGTGAAACAAAATTTTTTTTTTTTTTTTTAAAACTTTTATTGCGGACTATCATCCTCATCTTTTAGTTATTGTTTCACAATGTTTCGGCCAACTCATCCTCTAGCCTTTTCCAGGTGGTTAACCACGACTGAATCTCCTAACTGCATTCTCAGCAATTACTACCTTCCATAGTTGTCGTCTTATCCAGAGGCTTAGTTGGCCAAAACGTGGTAAGATTGAAACTGCTATCTTCAGACAATGCTCACTTGGAACCATAGAGATTCAGGGGTGGGGTGCGATCAAGGTTAAATTTTTTAGTTTTCTTCTATTGTCGGGTCTGTACCGAAAGGTATATATTAAATTAATTGGAATGCTTATTGAGATGAGTATTATTTATTAATTTATTTATTGCGAACTATTATCCTCAGTTTTGTACTCTTGCATAATTTGACCCGAATTCTTGTGAATTCCCGTCAAGCATGGATCGGGCGAGATCCGCAATCATCAATGTCAGCCGCGAGCGTTGTTCAAATGTTGAAACGCTAACTCAACTTTTTATTTTATTTATTTAATTTTTAGTAATGTTTAAGGGGGTGGGGGTTAGGGGCGACTTTTTATTTTCTGATTAGTTACTTATTATTTATTTTTTTTTTTAATTGAAGTTTTGGGAGTTTGATTAGCTAAAGAGAAAGCGCTATCTAAATGGAAGCAGATGACATTCGAATTGGAAGAAAGCGACTAAACCAAAAAAAAACAAAAAAAACTGACAAATATATTTTCAAACTCTCCAAATAGAAAAATGACAGGCAAGAAAATAAATCTATACATGTTAGAAAAAGAAATGAAAACATTGATGCAGACAATCTCATATTGTCAGGAGAAGAAATTGCTGTCCTCTAAAAATGAGGTTCAACAATTGTAAACACAAATGTTTATTTAAAAAAGAGATTGTGTGTAAAGGATGGTTTCTCCTGGAGATGTACACATGGACAGTGCCACCAAAAGAACTTGACTAAACAAGTCTTGGGGGAAAAAAAAAAAAAAATATGGTTACAAAAAAGAAAAGAAAACAAAAAAAACTTGTACTTCGACCTAACAATTATACAGTTAAAAAATCTTTTCTTGTGTTACATATAGGGGGTTTCATTGAGAGAGTCTTACTATAAGTGATACTGTTGAAGAAGGAGAAGAGATGTTATTAAAAGGGATGTTGATGTACTCAGAGAGAGAGAAGTTGTAATAGACTTAGAGAGATTGTTCATGTTATTACGATTCCTATATTTTAAAGTGTTCATTCCTTAAACTAAATTACGAGCTTCGAATTTGTCTATTGCTATTTCATTTTCATTTTAAACTAAATTCTCCATTTTTATACTTACATGAAAAGGGGGACAGCCCTTATCATGTAACACTTGGAGAAGAGGGGGGGGAAAAAAAAGAAGAAACTTTGTTGGTAAATATTTTGAAAAAAAAATAAATAAAAAAATACTAAAATGAAATAAATATTTTAATTTTTCAAGGTAGGTTTTTTGTTATTTTTTCATTATTTGCATTTGTATTTTTTCCGTTTTTTTTTTTTTTTTCATTAGTCTGCGTCTGTTACGACGCTCGGCTGACACCGATAATTGCCGGTCTCGCTTGATCCATGCTTGACGGGAATTCATGAAAATTCTGGTCAAATTATGCAAGAGTACCCTCATTTTTAATTGTTGTTAAAAAATTTTTTTTTTTTTCTATTTTAATAAAATACGTTCTGATCAAAATATATTTTAGTCTTTACTTTTTTAGAGGAAGAGATAAATAATGATCTGGCCTCAAATAGGTTAGTTTGCAAATCAATTTTTAAAAGCTGTTTACAATATGCCAGTATTTAAACAAACATGATGATACAGTTATGTGTGTGATTTAGTTTGGATAAAAATAGAAAAGGATGGAGTACTGTTGCCACATCTGGGCAGGAGCTGCTAGAAAGTACTTGTCCTGCCTTGATAGAGTTCAAAATAGACTTCGTAGCCTTGTGAGGGATGTCCTTTTCTCTTCCCTACAACCTCTATCTCACAAAAGAGATGTTGCGAGTTTGTCTCTGCTTTATCGTTATTTTCATGGCAAGTGCTCGGCTGAACTCCATTCTATGCCCCCCCCTTGCCAAACTTTCACAAGAAACACCTGTCTAACAGAAAACACTATCACTAGTTTCCTCCACTCTTTATCTGTGCCTAAACCTAAGCGTAAATTCCATGAGAAAAATTTCTTTCTTAGAACTGCACGCCTATGGAATTGTCTTCTTTTTTTTCTGCTTTCCAGCTGACTACAATATGGTTGTCTTCAAGTCTAACGTAAACAAGCTTTTGATGAGCCGTTCCATATAAGTTAACAAATTTACCGAATTTCCATTACTAACGATTACTGTATTGTCCAATTAACTACTGTACACGCTTTAACCCTTATCCTCGAGTGCGAGTGGCCTCTTGGCCTTGATAAGTGGTGATGCCTATGAAAAAAAAAAATAAATGGAAAAAAATGAATAAAACCATTTCAATTTGAAATCCGATTTTGATTTATCGGAAATCCTGCGTATGTACATTGAGGAAAAGCCCTTCTGAAGTATACTTACGTAATTCCAGTTTCGTTTGAAAACTTTACATAGAAAAAAAAACAAAAACTAATCTTTACTTTGAAATCTTTTTTTTTTTTTTTTTCAGAATGGTTTTAATTTTGATAAAATATTAAAAAAAGCCACTCAAGGATAAGGGTTAATGAATGTAAGGTTGTAGTGTAGTAATCATTTATGGTGTAAATTGGGTAGAATGTGATCATTTATGGGGACGACTCAACAAGAATTTGTTTACATTGGATTTGAAGTTGTATTCAACCAGGACGCAGGCCAATGGAACAGTGTTCAACAGGCGGTCTGTTTTGGGGAAAGAACCTTTATTCATGGAATCTGCGTTTAGATTTAGGCACAGATAGAGAGTGGGGGAAATTGTATATAGTGGTTGTAGCTAGTCGAGTGTTTTTCTTTTGTTTTTTTTAAAGTTTGGCAAGGGGAGACCATTGATTAGAGTTCAGTTAAGCACTTGCCATGAAAATAACGATAGAACAGAGACAGGCTCGCAGTGTTTCTTTTGTGGGGAAAGAGTTTGCGAGCCTGTCTCTGCTCTATTGTTATTTTAATGGCAAGTGCTTAACTGAACTCTAATCTATAGTACCCCCTTTGCCAAACTTTCACAAAAAAAAAACACTTGACTACCTACAACCACTATATATATATATATATAGCAAAGAAAAAAATTGGTATATTTGTTTTGTTAAATCGTTTCATACTTAATAATTACTGTCATCTAGGAATAAGTTTATTGAACTACTATCTGGCAGCCTGGCGTTGCCCGGTTGTACACTAATTTAATTCATTCAAATTGCATATGTATTATTATAATTATTATCATAATCATCCATATATAAATATGTATAAATGAACTCATTTTTCCCCTCTGATTTTGACCATAATAGGATTGAAAATCAAAACATTTCATGCAAATGTAATATGCACAAACTGCAGTACATTATCTGAGGTGTGTTATAGGCCTATCACCTATCCACTTCCTCAATAATCGGGGATTCCTATATTTTTCTGGTGAGCGTTCACGGCCAAAATCGGTTAGACTCAATGGAAGTTATAAAATCTTTTCTCTCTAATAAATTCCTCCTACTCCCGCTACCACTTACACTGTTGCGGATCCGTTCACAAGGGACAGTACGAAGAAACACCGGTTTGGGTTCGTAATTGCTTAAAAAAAAAATGGAATGGCATTTTAATGTTCCTTTTTGTTTTGTAGTTCACTAAAAAAACTCGAAGGGAATTTCGCTTAATTTCGTTTTGTAGTTGATTTAAAAAAAACTGGAATGGACTGGGTTTTCATTTTTCACAACACGTCCGTCATCTTTTTCCTTGATTTATGCTTTGTTTTTTCGATTTCTTTTTTAAAGAAGGTTTACGTTTGTTCGCTTTTTTTTTTTTTTTTTTGCTGCTTTTTTTTTGCAGAAGTTTAACATTATTCTTTACGTTACCCCCCCCCCCCCAAACAACCGGGCAATGCCAGGTACCCCTGCTAGTATTATATATAATCCTCTATTGAAAATTATATATTATGAGAAATAATTTGCCTGGTGGACTAATTTGCAAAAAAAAAAAAAAAAAAAAAAAAAATGATGACAATATCATTCATCAAATTCCATTTGTGTTTGTTTACAGTATCCTGTCAGATGATATTTGGGGCTTGACGATGAATGCCCTGGAAAAGTTGCTTCTGATTAATGTTTACTTTTAAAATATGCAAATGAAGAAATGATTTGTAGCAATTTTAAATGGTACCTCTTTTATCGTAAATTGAACTCATTAATAAGAAAAAAATTAAAATAAAATGGTGAGGTACACACGGGTTTGAGCAGGGGATCATTTGATCTGTAGTCGAATGCTCCACCACTAAACTATATATCCAGATTATAATAAATCTTTTATTTTTTGTTTTTTTTTAAGAAAAAAAATGACTTGCTGAGATTTTATTTCCTTTGGCAGGTGTGACCTAAAATATTCCCCTGTAAAAAAAAAAAAAAAAAAAAAAAAATCCTTTTTTTATTTATAAGAAAGAAAGACTATTTTTAGGATCAGGATTTTTTGATTTTCGACACTTATCAGATGAATTTCTGTACAAAACATATCTAAGAACACTGCCAGACATATAAATTACCTTTGTGTAAAATTTGCAAAAGATAAGTTCAGTTGTTTCGGAACTTACGAGGAAGGAACACACACAAAGTGAGTTTCATAAAATAGATTTTTTTATATATATACATGCATCATTCTTGTCAATATTAACATTAATCAAAGTACTCCTGCACAATTTAACGTCTTCTGTTCCCAGCTGCTGGGGTTGGACACCTTCGTGTCGTATGACAGTTGGTGTTGATGGTCACTCTTCATGTATTATGATCACTGACCAGATGTTCTGTGATGTATTCAGCGTGGAGGTCAGCCTTGATATTGTCCAACCATCGCTTCTTTGGTAAAAAAAAAAAAATTTTTCAAATCATTTTCTTTCCACTGGTATAAAAATCAATTTGCTGCGTCAGGTTGTTAAAAATGCATCAGCCCAGCCAATATAATTGCTAACATCTGCATTTGTCACCGGTACAAGATATATACACACTGACAGCGAAGTAGAACAACACATAGGTTTTTATTTAACACCGACAAATCAGCTTCTGATTATAAATTGTAACTGGTGTTTTGACGTTTCTGAAAGCACGTTGGGTCGGATGTCTGTGCTGAAGAGATATGTCAGGCTTACTTCTCTTTGGGACGATTTAAAGAAACATTGTTTTCCCATTGGTATGTTTAATATTTCCCATTGGTATGTTTAATATTTCCCATTGACTTCTGTTTCAACCTTTTGACTGATACCCTCTCACGTATATATTATTTTATTTATTGGAATTCTTTTGAAATGTGTAATTTGTATTTGCGGACTATTATTCTTATCTTCTATAGTTGCTGTTTTTTTTTGTTTTATAACATTTCAGCTACAGCACTAAAACCGAAGAGATCATTTACTTGGCCTTTTGGTCAAGATCAAAGTGTAGTATCTGTTCTTCAGATGCGGCACTTCCATTTCTTGTTCTTTCAGTGGAGGAGAAATCCTTCACGGCTGAGACAATTTTTATTTTTGTACCTTTTCTCCACGTTAAAAACCGACCCTGGTGTCTAACTCTGTCCCGTGGGGAGGCATTGTAAATAGGTACAACATTTCAGCTAGCTATTCCTTTGTCAGGTTGTTAACCGCGACAGGATAGGAATGCTGAATCTTGAACTGTGCTTATGAGACTCAGCATTCTTATCCTGTACGAACCTGACAATAGAAGCTCAGATAACAAATAAAAGTGGATTTATAAGACCAAAAATCCAATCTTCATCACCTTTCGGAACCTGTACCTCAGTGGATAGAGATGTTGATTGGTTGGTTGGTCGTTTTGTTTTACGGCATATCAACCCTTTTCAGCTTATTTAATGCCGAATCTGGTGATTTTGAAGAACGACTTTTTAATGAGGTATATTTGTTTTTTAAGTCGTATTCTATGTAACCCATAGTTGGGACCCTAACAGGTACTACCACTCCGGGTCAGAGTGGACCTGGGAGCAATGGCAATTAAAGGGTGGCTCCACACTCCCTAAGGCCTGCAAGCTGGGGCCCTCACCATCGGATATAGTTTAAGGTCATATCCAGGACCGATAGAGATGTTGAATCGCTACGGTTGCAAGTGAGCATTGTTTTAAGTTAGCAGTTTACATCCTACCCAAAGCCGGCCAGAGGCTTAGTTGGCCAAAACGTGGTGAGACAACAACTATGGAAGGCAGTAATTGCTGAGGATACAGTCGAAGATTCAGTATTCCTATCCCGTTGTGGTTAACAATCTGACAAAGGCCAGAGGAACAGTTGGTCGAAATGTCAAAAAAAAAAAAAAAAAAAAAAAGCAGCAGCAGTAGAAGATGAGGAAAATAGTCCGCAAATAAATAAAATATCTTCTCACGTACTTCTGGGTCAAATGATGCATTCTGTTAAACAATGGTGAAAAGTCCCGCGTTCCTCACATTGAATCCATATGCATGTGTGCAACCCATCGGATGTTTCTCTTTCCGGGGTTGCCTGCCAGTATCCAACATCACTTGTCAACTGACATAGCTTGAGCGACATAAAAAGGATGTAGTCAAGATCGATTATGAGTCGATAGGGAATTTGTCTTGAATAACCCCAGACTGGTCGCAAAAATTCTGTGTCTCCGTCAAACAATCGTTATGGTACAATTCGATTTCAAAAAAAAAACTTTATGTTGAGATATATTCTTATCCAGTGAGATTATTGCAAGTGTTTAAAAAAAAAAAAAAAAAAAAAAATCCACTGCGATAATTGCAATTATTTTATCTGGTGAAATAATTGCAATCATAAAAAAAAAAAAAAAAAAAAAAAGTTTTTTTTTTGTTTTTTTTATCCAGTGAGATAATTCCAATTATTTAAAAAAAAAAAAAAGAAAGTTTTTTTTTATGTTGAAAAAACTGCAATTATTTTATATAAAAAAAATTTTATCCTGTGAAATAATTGCAATTATTTTTTTTGCATTTAATCCTTTGTGATCAGACGATTTTTTTTTTTTTTTAAGGCACAATTTTACTGCAAAAGCGGGTAAACCCATTTTCAAAACAATCAAACAGAAATATTATCCATGAACTGAAAGTTTCAGAATTATTTTTTCATGCATTGACGATAGACAAGTGAACATAAAATCAGGGTTCAGTATTGTTTATTGCTTAAAAATAAAAAAACATCCCTCCCCTCCCCATTCCCCACATAAAAATGAACACGCAGTAAATGTACAAGGTTTTGAAAAGTCCTGAAATTCATAAGGAATTGCATTTTTCATCAAGATAGAGGATGGTATTAACTGGGTATAAAGTCGGGGATCAGTTTCCAATCTATACAATGGTTAACTGATCCCCCCCCCATTTAATGCAGATTTTTATTTTTTTTTAAGTTTCAATTACGCGATAGTATTTATTATTAGTGTTATTTTCAGTGTTTTGTCCTCTCTCTCTCTCTATATATATATATATATGAGAGCAAATAGTTAATAAAACGTGTTAAAAAACACTTTGAAAAAGAGTTAAAAACATATTTAATCTGAAAAGGAAACACTTAAGTGGATAGTCCTTAATCTGCAGAGTTTCGAAGAAATACTTTCCTTCTCATCAGAGGATAGGATTTTGCATACAAAAGTATTTGATGAAACTGCAAGTCAAAGATCTTGATAACAAAAAGTGAAGCAGAGGGAATATGGTGAAGAATATATATATATATATATATATATATATATATTTATAGAATAAATGACAAAAAGTTATATTCCAAAATTCATGATGTTGACCATCTTATAATTTATTCCTTTAAATCAGTTGACTTATAGAATGCTTGAGATGGATCATGAATTTTGGAATATAGCATTGTCATTTATTCTATTTATATTG
Organism: Euprymna scolopes; assembly: GCF_053919585.1. Classification (NCBI taxonomy): domain Eukaryota; kingdom Metazoa; phylum Mollusca; class Cephalopoda; order Sepiida; family Sepiolidae; genus Euprymna; species Euprymna scolopes. The sequence continues at coordinate 6,338,864 of NC_136525.1, read as the reverse complement.
CTCTGTAATCACACTGAGCTTCTTATATAAGGATTGATATATAATAAGAAAAATATATTTCTACAGAAATATATATGTATATAAATTTCTAGGTTGGTATCTGGAGGGCACGTTTAATTCACTGGAGGAGATGCACACCTGAATAAACTCACCTGGCAGGTAGGCGATAAGATAATACTGCACGTAATGGTGTACCGACAACCTGCACGTCAAGCACATGTTTGCGGCAGCGATTGGTGACATCTGAAGTATGTGCGCCGCAAAGTGGATCACCTAAAACGCTTCGTAGCTGAGACTGGCTCAATCGTAACGAGCAAAATGTATACTCGTATCAGAGTTCTGACAACGACAATACATAAAATAAAGATGCTTATTTTGAAATTGCCAAATCTATTCAAGCTCAATGGAAATGAATTACACTTTCAGAGCATATATCTCATCTGTAAACAATCGAAATTTTAAATTGCATATTCTATTTTATATGTGGTACGTCTTACACGTGTTTTGTTGAAGAGTATAGGTAAACCAAACAAATCATCAGAGACACATAAGCTTGAATGGATTTATATGGTTCTCTGATGATGAGTTTGATCTGCCTAAACCATTCAACGAAACACGTGTAAGACATACCAAATATCAAATATAATAATATGAATGGGATTTAAATATACTTGTATCTCAATTCTTTACAAATGATTTTTTTTTTTTTTTTTAATATAAACAAATTTACAATATCGCGACACTGGACATGCTAATGTTTCGAACAGATGGTCAGTTAAAACTACAAGTTCTTTGCTTTCCACAGGGGACAGGTTTCTTCTGTGGAAAGCAACCATTTTTTTTTTTTAAGTCGCCTGACAAGGACCTGGTTTTAACTGACCATCTGTCTGAAATATTAGCATGTCCAGTGTCGCGACCATGTAAATTTGTTTATATTAATAAATATATATTTTGCTCTTCTTTTATTGAGCACTCTTAATAACTTTGTTAAATTCATTTGTTATCACTATTGAATACCTATAACCTGGTGTGTGTGAGTATTTATATAATTATATGTGTGTGTGTGTGTGTGTGTGTGTGAGTATTTATATAATTATTTATTTAAACCTGTACAGAAGGTCAGAAAAACATTGGTACCATCGGTTTCAAGCCTAACATTATTTACCATTAACTGCCCCCCCCCCCTTATGTTAGGCTTGAAACCGATGGTACAAATTTTTTTCTGACCTTTTATACAGTTTTAAATAAATAAATATTAAGCTTTTATATTGAAAATTTTTTTTTTTTTGTAATCGACCACTTTGTTAGAATACAAGCATATTATTCAAGTTTTATTTACAGAAAGTCTAGATGAGATAAGTCATCAGTACCGTCGGTTTCAAACCTGATAATTAGGGACTATTTTAGACTAGCAGGGGTGCCCGGCGTTGCTCGGGTGTTTGAAGGTGTATGCTGTGCAAAAAAAGCAAAAAAACAAAAAAAAATGGTTAATTTTTTAAAACTATGACCCCTTAAAATTTATAGTTTCGGGCTCAAATCACTTTATTAAGTTAGATCCAGGTTCAAGGAACCTATATCTAAAATTTCAAGTGTCTAGACCCAAAATTGTCGGAGGAGTTTGGTAGAGTTCTTAAAGGTCAAATCGTTGAAATTTGACCCCTTAACAGCCAAATTTCTGGCTGACACCCGTCACATCGATTTTCCCAAATCTCAGTACCCGGTATTTCAAATTTCGAGTCTATAGACTAAAAATTGACAGAGTTATTGCGTAGGGAAATGTACACAGACAGACAGACAGACACGTTCACTTTTATAGATATATAGATAATACTGATCTTAGTATTAGCTAAAGAGAGATTGATATGGGTATCTAAAATGGTCCCTAATTATCAGGTTTGAAACCGACGGTACCGATGACTTATCTAGACTTTCTGTAAACAAAAAAAACACACACATTATATATATATTAATAAGACTACATATCTAAAATAAGGATATGTTTTAAGGATCCTAAAATTCATACTAGAATTGTCCACAAGGAGCCATGGCGCCAAGTAAAAAGCCAGTTTTAGATGACACTCTTTGAGAGGTTGAAGGTTCAATCCTCAGTACAGGTGATACTAAGAATACAATTATGAATTCAGTCATGGCTGATGAAACAAGAGCAAGCTAACCCGTGAATTAAATTTTATCTGAAATTCTGTATAGACTCCTGAGTTTAATAAAAAGATTCCAGAGTCCAACAAGTTACGCCTGAAGAAGGTCAGAGGTTCGATCGTCGGAAAACTTGCGTGAAAAACATTCGAGATGAGAATGATAATACAAATAGCATTAGAATGTGCTTTTTTTTTTTGTTTAATTTGGTCGAATTCACATGTACGACGACGACGTGTAATACAGTTCTGAGGATTGGGTCCTACTGTGAAACTGCAGCAACGTGTTCAAATAAGGCCCTCTCCATTATTTATTATTGTTTTGTATAGGAAAAGATAGAAGGGATAAAGATTAAAGTTAGGTTAAAGCTTTATAACATCATCACGTCAATAAGGATGAGGGGGATTACAATACGTGAAAAGAAATGAGGGCAGGGAAATCTCTTTAGGCCATGCCATTTCAAAGATGAATGTTTCTTATTAAATACACCCAGTTCCTAAGCTTCGTTTTTCGCCTTTGTAATGATTCATAATGATCTGATTCCCCTCCTTTTTCATTACTTCTCCTCCTGAAAAATGTATTTAAAATTGTTGTCTTCCTTGTTCTTACTCTTGTGCAATGGTGTTTTTTTTTTTCCCTCTTCTGATGAGAAGCATTTAGCTTTGAAATGCCATTGTATAAAGAGTTTCCCCACTCATTTCCCTTTTATTTACTGTAATCACCCTAATCCTTATTGGCATGATGATGTAATGAGGCTCTAATGTAACTTTAATTATTGTCTCCCCATCTTTTCTTATAATTGCTCCTCTTAATCGGGTAGAGCTTCATCTATATATATATATATGTAAAATTTAACGACAAAAATAAAACTGAATAAATTACAATATTTATTGATCGATCAAATTCAACAAGGAATTGTAATGAAAAATCCTTAATCCATAGACTTTCAAAGTTAGGCTCTTTTCTTCAGAGGATAAAACATTAAAAAAAAAAATCTATCATTTATTCAATTTTATTTTCATCATATATTTTTCCTTCCCATTTCTTCCTCTCTCTGTATGTATGTATGTATGTATAATTTCAATGATTTGTTTTAATGAATTAAAAAAAATAGTGAAGTCATTCTGCTTGGAACCATCAGTCTAATAAAAGTTAGATGCGAGTAACAACCCCTCCCCCATACATTTGTGCTAACCAATTTGCTGCCTGTGCGTGTCCGTCAGTCCATAATTCATCGGAGAACTTTGGTTACAAATTCGGATATAAGTCTGTAAAAGCCTTGGTCAAAGCTTGAAGAAAATCCACTTTGGGTGCCAGTTCGTCCCATGGAGAAACTGCCCGTGGGCGACGTGCTTAGCTGTTGGCTTTGTGTACCCAGGTTGGGCCCGCAGGGGGACACTGGAGTCGTTATTCCCTTCCGCATGTGGCGGTGCATTGACTGTAGGAATGTATTCTGAAAAAGATGGAGAGTAAAAAGAAAATTTTTAGAATTTAATTTGGTTATTTGATTTTACGGCCTGTCAACAGTTTTGGTATTATTTGAAGGCAAATCTAGTCTTTTTATTTATTTGCGGGAGTACCTGGCATTGCCTGGATGTGTGGAGGTGTAGGAAGGTATAAAAGAGGGGTTCCCGGCATTGCCTGGGTCGAGTAAAGCACCTCCCAGGTGGGGTGTGGGTGGGGGGAAGAAATATTTAAAAAAAATAAATTGGTGGAGGCGAAAAATAAAAGGGGGAGGCGAAACAACAGTAAGCAGGCAGGCTTGAAACTGCAATCCGAAGGAAAAAAAAAAAAAAAAAAAAAAAAAAAAAAACATGACATCTTGGCTGATGTCTCCATTGTCCGACCGGAAGTTCGGAAGGTTGAAATTAAGCGAAGTCAATCCAACCAATACGATGACTTGTAAAAATGGTGACTAAGAAAAAAAACAAAAACGTCCTTTCCTTGTAGTTTAGGGTGAAGGAATTCATGTTTTTGGCCAATTTTTCGATATTTGTCGTCTGAATGGCCGAGCTTTAAAACAATACTGATCTCGTGAGTATCCATGACCTCTTTCAAAAGTTTTTGTAAGACATACAAACATACATACATACATACACAGTTTGTCTTTTATATATTAGACTAGCTTGGATGCCTGCCATTGCTTGGGTGTTTGGAGGTGTGTGTTGAAAAAAAAAAAAAAAAAAAATGGTAGTAGGCAGGCAGGCAGGCTTGAACCCGTACCGTGAAGGAGGAAAAGAAAGTGAAAAAAAAACCCCCCAAACAAACGTGACATCTTTGCTGTTTTGCCCATTGCCAAGCTGGAAGTAACATATGTTTAAATTAAAGCTAGTCAATCAAAAAGAAGGGATGACTTTCGAAAATATTGGTGTAAAAAAGCGACCCCCTCCTTGTAGAAAAATGCCCAGTTGAGGGTGAAGGAATTAATATTTTTAGCCAAATCTTGGATATTTGTTGTCTGAAGGGTTGAGCTTCAAAACAATACCGATCTTGTGAAAATCCGTCGCGCCTGTCGAAAGTTTTAAGCAGACATACATACATATATACATTTAAACAGACAGGTGAGATTTATATTATAGACTAGTGGGGGTATCCGGCGTTGCTCAGGTGTTTGTAGGTGTGTGTGTTGGGGGGGGGGGCTAAAGCAGAACAAAAAGGAAACTTAACCCTGTTTAAATATAAAAAAAACTTCTTAAAAAAAATCAAACAAAAAAATACAGTGATTTTAAAAATGGAAAAAAAAATTTTACTGCTTTTTATTTTTTATTTTTTTTCACCCACCTTTGTCTGGTTTTGCTTCCCCTGCGTGTTGGGGAAAACCAGCTCCTCCGTTTATTGGGGGAGTGTCCAAATAAAAAGCAACTGACTGATATGACGGTGAAAACCGACATTGACCAAACATCCATCGCTTTCTGGACGTTGTTCCCAGGATTGCCGAGACCTGCTCCTTAGTTTCATATCAGTTTCGCCTTTTATACGAAAAAGCCGAATCAACATGTGAGAAGCCGAAATAGCAAGAATTTTGTAAAAGTCGATGTAAATAAATCTAGACGCAGCACGCATCCGCAAATCGTAGATATTATTATCTAGGGGGTATATAAACACTTCTAAGTGATAGTAATACCTTCACCCCCCACAGGCGAAAAAAAGCCTCTCTTGGACATACAAAAACTCTTGCGCGTGTTTTGCCTTTTATATATAGAGATTTGTTGACTGTTATCCTCATATTCATAATTGTTGTTGTTTCACCACGTTTCGGCCAACTCATCCTTTGGCCTTCTTCAGGTGATTAACTGCGACTTCACCTGAAGATGGCCAGAGGATGAGTTGGCCAAAACGTGGTGAAACAACAACAATTACAAAGATAACAGTCTGCAAATAAAAAATAAATAAAAAAATAACTAAAAATAAATAATAAAAAAATAAATAAATAGCAATTAATAAAAAAATAAAGAAAGAAAAAATAGATAAATAAAAAAGATAAATAAAAATAAATAAATAAATAAAAAAATAAAAACAAATAAATAAATAAAAAAAATAAATAAATAAAAAATAAATAAAAAAAATAAATAAATAAAAAAATAAAAAAAATAAATAAAAAATAAATACATAAAAAATAAATAAATAAAAAAATAAATAAAAAAATAACTAAAAATAAATAATAAAAAAATAAATAAATAGCAATTAATAAAAAAATAAAGAAAAAATAGATAAATAAAAAAGATAAATAAAAATAAATAAATAAAAAATAGATAAATAAAAAAATTAAAAAAATAAATAAAGAAAAAATAGATAAATAAAAAAATAAAAAAAATAAATAAATAAAAAATAGATAAATAAAAAAAAAAAAAATAAATAAATAAAAAAATAAATAAATAAATACATAAAAAATAAATAAATAATAAAAAATAAATTAATAAATAAAAAATAAATAAATAGAAAATAAATAAATAAATAGAAAATAAATAAATAAAAAATAAATAAATAGAAATAAATAAATAAAAAATAAATGAATAAATAAATAAAAAAAAATAAAAAAATATATACAAACTACTCATCTCAAAGAAGAAAAAAAAAATCAAATCTGTTCGTTTTGGTAAAAATATTTATGCTTTAAATTCTTTTTATCTCCAAAAATTTAATCACGGTGTTTGGTTTGGTTGTTTTGTACAAGAAAATTGTTGATTTTGTTTTTAGGTTTGGCACAATATGATTGAGTTTTGGAATGGTTAGGTTTGCTTGTTTTACGGCATATAAACCGTTTCCAGGTTATTTAATGTTGAATGATTTAAATCATCCCACGAAGCAGCAACTTTATGGCAACCTACCTGCCATATCTAATACCATCAGAGAGAAACACCTACAGTTTTCTGGTCACTGTCTGAGAAGCAAGCATGAGTTAGTGAGTGATGCATTGCTATGGACTCCACGACACTGCAACAACAAGCAAAAAACGACTTAGATCCACGTATATCCAGCAGATAGCACACGACGCCAACTGTGAACCTGAAGATCTCAGGCAGTTGATGGAAGACAGGAAACTCTGGAGAGGAAGAGTCACGTTGGTCCGGGCAAGGAGGCCGTCATGATGATGATGATGATGATGAATGCCGAATCCAGTCATTTTGGAAACAGATTTTATGCTTCAAGTTCTTTTTATCTTCATATATTTATTTGTAGAGTTTGGTTTGGTTGTTTTGTTTTATGGCATATCAACCATTTTTGGATTATTTAATGCCAAATCCAGTACATCAACCCGTTTGCGTTATTCATGTTTTATTTTGTTATTTTGTAGAAGGTTTTTATTCTTTAACGTCTTTGTATCTTCAATCGCAAGTTTGTAGTGTTTGGTTTGGTTGTTTTATAGTGGATTTTGTCGTTTTTGTTTCCTGCCCTGCAGAACATGAATGAGTTTTGCAATTGGAGAGGGAAAAGGGTTACAGTATTAAGGTCTGGTACATTTTAAGTGAGGAAATCAGTCGGGAAGTGGAGGGAGAAAGAGAAAAGCGGGGGAAGGTGGGGTGGTTGGTTTTGGTTTTAGTTTTGCAGAACATAATTAAGTTTTGCAAAAGAAAGTAGAAAAACAAAAAGCATCAATGTTAAGTGCATTTCTACATTAGATGTCGTACACCTAAACAATATGATATAAATGCGGGTGTACCTCAGGGGTCTATCATCAGACTTTTATTATTCCTAGTTAAGTTTTGCAAAAGGAAGTAGAAAAACAAAAAGCATCAATGTTAAGTGCATTTCTACATTAGATGTCGTACACCTAAACAATATGATATAAATGCGGGTGTACCTCAGGCGTCTGTCATCAGACTTTTATTATTCCTAGTTAAGTTTTGCAAAAGGAAGTAGAAAAACAAAACACCAATTTTAGGTGCATTTCGTCTCAGGAAGCCAATATCTTCAGACAGCCTCATCTGGTCGCACCAGGTTTTGCAAGGAGGGGGGGGGAGACAAAACAAAAAGAAAAAAAAAATATATCAATATTTGGTATATTTTTGGCCAGGAAGCTGGATGCTGGTGACACCAGATGCCCTAACATGGACTCGGAAGCAATGGTAACTATGGGGCAACTGCACATTGGATGTCTTTTAAGGACATACCGAGAACCTCAATTTGTCAAAAAATAAAACAAGAATTATTCGGAAAACTGTTCTTATCTTGAGTGTTGGTTTCACGTTTCAGCTGATGTAACCTCTGACCTTCTTCAGGTATATTTTGTTCAATTCACGAATCTGCACGGAATTTCTAATTTCTGTATTTAATTCACGGGAGTAACATGTAACATGCTTTTGTTCCATGAGTAAAAAGTCCAAAGTAATTCGCAATTGTTTTTTTTGGTTTCAACCTCCAGATGAGTGTCATTTAGAACTGAATATTACCTAATACGTTATCCATTTAACAAAATACACCTGAAGAAAGTCGGAGGTTGCATAGATTGAAACGTTGCAAAAATAACACTCAAGATGCGAATGATAGTCCGAAGAAACCAAATGATACGAAAAATGAATCCTCATCTAAAAAAAAAAAATAAATTAAAAAAAAAAAAAAACGAAAAAGATCGACATACCAGATCGGCACTTATTTCCCTTTTTAGCATCTGCTTGTCTCTGGCGGATAAAGTCGGCTCCTTTAAATAACGGCATGCTTGTGACATGATGAGCAGGAGAGTGTTTTCAAGAACAAACAAAACCAGGCTCCTGTGAAGAATTTGGAAAAACAAAAACAAATAGGCATGATATGTGAAATGTTAGTAAAAATAAATTTTTTTGAATTTTTACAAAAAATAACAAACACAACAAACAACAAATAAACAAACAAACAACAAATAAACAAACAACAAATAAACAAACAACAAATACACAAACAACAAATACACAAACAACAAATACACAAACAACAAATAAATAGAAACAAGAAAATTAAAACAAAACAAAAAAGAAAATAACAGGGGTGTGAATAGCGAATCACTTCAAAACTAAAGTCGAGATGAATTTCTGATTTTCACAACCTGTACATATGGAGTTCAACCACCAAGTTTTTCCTCGAACAAATTAAGAAAATAACAGATTCGCTGCGAGTAAGTAATAACTTAATTAACTCTTTATGACCTGAATTCCGATGTAGATGATTTAAAAAATATTTATTGTTAATTTTAGTTTAAAGGGTAATGATACTATGATTGTTTTCAAACTGAAAAAATTATGAAGTTCAATAGTTAAACTATCACTGAGAATTTTTGCATTTTCATAAACTTACCATAGTGCTGGAAAAAAGTGTGTTTATGACAACACATGAACTCCTTCACTCTCTGAGACAGATGATGGCATACTGAATGTAAGCAATGGACAGTTGTAATCTAGAGGTATCTGGCATCTACCCAGATGACTAACTAATATGTACAAGGCGTATTTGAATCAATTCACACTTTATACGGTTATATTCAGTTATTTACGACTGAACGAATTAATTCAACCAAATATTTTCAACTTTTTATTTGACCATGTAGAATTTGAATTCTCTTTGAAAAAACGAAAAAAAAAAACCCCAAAAAACAGTTAATGTCTTTTTCAAAGGGAGTTCATGTTGAGAGACTGTTTTTTGTTTTTTTTTTGTTCATAAATCGTCAGCGAATTAGCCTTAGCAAGTGATATCAAGTAAATAAACAACCATTGGAATAAAGTTAGGATCGAAATAGTTTAAACAGAAATACATTTTTTTTTGTAATTGATTTATTGATTTTTAATAGAATGGATATGAGTAGCCACTGATACAAAATGTTGAGGTCGGCGACCGAAGGTCAGTCGAATATATAATAACAGGTGAATGGACAGTATAACACTGTCGCAAGGTTATTTTCTAGAATCTTGGAAACATTTGATTTGCGAAAGAGAAAAAAAAAAAAAACATTTAAAATGCGATTGAGTTAAAAATCAAAGATCAAATCGTTTTCTTACTTCGGAATCATGTTGCCGATATTTTCGTTACCCTTTTGCGGAGAAGCTGAACGTGGGTCGACCTGAAAATAATACACAGTTAAAGATTAACCATACTTAATGGATGGATGTATAAGAACAAATAATTAAAAAAAAACATGTTAAAAACACTTTAAGAAGAGTTAAAAGCATATTTGATTTTCAAAAAGGAAACACAAATTAAGCGGATTATCCTTAAATCCACAGAGTTTTGAATGAAATACTTTCCTTCTCATCAGAGGGTAGGAATTAGCAAAATGTGGAATCGGATTTTGCTTGCTAAGTATTTCATGAAACTACAAGTAAGCTATAGAGCTTACTTGGTAAAAAAAATTGTGAAGCAGAGGAAATGAGGGGAAAAAAGAAAAATGATTTCACGTGAATGGATGGTCAGGTGAGGAGTAGAATATCCAATAACGATAAAATCCAAGAAAAGTTGGTTAAAGTTCCATATCCACAAGTAAAAATCCAAAGGAATCATATATATATATATATATATATATATATATATATATATATATATATATATATATATATATATATATATATATATATGCTATAACCTTGAATTTTACCTTGGAAAATGGTCTGATATATCCCTAGGTGGGGACCATCATCATGCCAGGTTTGGTCATGATCGGTCCAGTGGTGTGAGCTGTAGGAGAGCTGTACACACAGACACACACACAATCGTTACTACTTATATATATATTGAAAACGAATAAAGAAAAGTTATAAGCTTTTATACTTTTCGTATTCTTTTTTATACATTTCCATTCATATATATATATATATATATATATATATATATATATATATATATATATATATATATACTTTGATGCCTGACCAACGGTGGAAGCAGATCAGTTGGTTACATTTAAGTGACTGAATTTTAACCTTGTGAATTTTGGTATTCTCGGCAACTGCAAGCGGATTTTTATATTCCTTTAAGGTACATTGAATTTCTTTTCCAATTGGATTGTTTTTTGTAAAGTATTTTTTTAATTATATATATATATATATATATATATATATATATATATATAAGAACAGAGCTGTAAAGTAGAAATTTACAAAAAGTTTTTATTATTCGGCAGAATATTCCAAAGTTGGGTGCTCCTTAATCTGCAGAGTTTCAAAGAATGTTATTTCTTCTCATCAGAGGAAAAAATTGTTAGCGAAATAATCAAAAAGTCACGTTAAAAATTTTATCATTTCTATGTATTTGCTGGTTACTGCATCGGATGAAATTTAAAGTTTTCTGATTTGTGGTCACAAAACTTAAAAAAAAACATAATATAAATATATAAAACAGTTCATGCGGACAGATCATTCAGAGTTCAATATTAAAATAAAAATAACCAATATATATATATTGGTTAAAACAACCTATATATATATATATATATATATATATATATATATATATATTAGTATATTCAGACGAGTAGTAAAAAATAAGTACAAATCCCTATTAATTTGATAACTGTGCACCAAACGGACACCATAATACTTCGTTCACTGTACCTTATTCAAACACGGTGTGTATGTATGTATATATATATATATATTAGTATATTTAAGCAGCATTTTTTCTTTTATGCAGGTTTCATTAAATTGCACAAATAACTCTTGCTTGTTTTTCTTGTAATCCTCCTTTTCTCTTTGTCGGACCATTTTCCGAACGTTTTTTCCGAGTGAAAAAAGAAATTTCCCATAATCGCGAACGTTTTTTACCTTTATTCGTCATCCTCAGGCGAGTAGTAAAAAATAAAAATTGAAAAATGAAATTGAAAAATGAAAGTAGCGAGATATAAAATAAAAAATGAAATTGAAAAATGAAAGTAGCGAGATATAAAATAAAAAATGAAATTGCCTGAGGATGACCAATGGAGGTCGAAAACGTTCACGATTATGGGAAATTTCTTTTTTCACTCGGAAAAAATGGTCTGACAAAGAGAAAAGAAAGATTACAAGAAAAACAAGCAAGAGTTATCTGTGCTATTTAATGAAACACATATATATATATATATATATATATATATATGTGTGTGTGTTGACGAGGACAAAAATATTAATAATGATGACAGCAATGATGCTGATGGTGAAGTTGAAAATTCATCAGAACATTACCCAAAAAATGAAATAGAAGACGACCCAATTTTGTTGCGGTCGATAATTTGGAAGATTATCAAATCGACTATTGCTATTCCATGGATAATACGCCAAAAAGCTTTAACAAAGCAATTAATCCAGAATATTGTCAGCAATGGAAAGCGAAATAGATGCTTTAACAGAAAATAATATTCGGTAGTGCTTCTCCCAAAGGATAAACATGTTATTTCTTCTCAATGGGTCTTGACAAAAAAGACGAACCACGTCAGGCTTTGAACAGTACAAGATGAGACTTGTTGCTAAAGGATACTCTCAGATTTATGGCATAGAATATTTTTTACGTTTTTATCGACTACAAACCTAACGACAATCAGAAATTGCAAATCGCATCGCAATATAACCTTAACATCCATCAAATGGATGTAAAAACTGTTTATTTAAATGCTCCGATAGACAATGAAATTTATTTTACCCCTACAGCGGGATTCATAATGAAAAATAAAAATTGCATGTGGAGGCTTCACAAATCACTGTTTGGTCCGAGACAAAGCAGACGAATTTGGAATAAAATATTTCATGATTTTAGTTTTATGGGTCGATGACATTTTAATCGCATCAAATTGTGACAATGTTAACCGATGAAATTAAATAAAAAATTCAAAATTACCAATCTTAGCCAGATATCAGGGTTTCTGTGTATACAATTTAATCATAACAAAGGGATTATCAAAATGAATCAATTGAGGTACATTGATAAAATACTATTAAAGTTTGGAATGCAAGAAATGCTCTACGCCAGTCGAAAATGATATCAATAAAAATACAGATACAGAATCTGAATAATTGACAATAAACTATACCGAGAGATAATAGGGAGCCTTATATACTTAATGATTGCTACGAGATCCGACATATGTTACACAGTAACAAAGCTATCAAAGACTGGCAATGAAGGATTTAAATTGAATCATCAATTGAAATGGATGGCTCCCGTTTAGAGGGAGGCTCCATATTTTGATAAGCTTCTGGAATTGACCTTTACTCCTGACCTGAAATGGAACACGTACATCAAGTCTGTTTCCAAGGTCACTGGAAAAATGGTAGGATCCTTCTACCACTCTGCTGATGCAATTCTCCATCTATATAAAAGCCAAGTACATCCAAGGATGGAGTACTGCTGCCACATCTGGACAGAAGCTGCTAAAAACAGCCTATCTTGCCTTGACAGAATACAAAATAGACTTTGTGGCTTTGTGGGGGATGCCCTTTTCTCTTCCCTGCAACCTCTCTCCCACAGAAGAGACGTTGCGAGCCTGTCTTTGTTTTATTGTCATTTCCATAGCAAGTGCTCGTCTGAGCTCCAATCTCTGGTCCCCCCCTCGCCAATCTCTCACGATAAACACCTGTCTAGCTGAAACCACTGTCAATAATTTTCCCCACTCTTTATCGGTGCCTAAATCAAAATGTAGATTCCATGAACAAAGCTTCTTTCTTAGAAGTGCACGACTGTGGAACTCTCTTCCGTTTGCCTGTTTCCCACCTTACTACAACATTGATGTCTTCAAGTCCAACATTAACAAATTCCTGATAAACCGCCTCTTAAGTAAGACACTTTATCAAATCTCCATTACTAATGATTACTACGGTACTATCCCATTGATTACTGTACACACAATAACCCTTATCCCCAAGTGGCTTCCGGGCCTTGATAAGTGGTGACTACCATATAAAAAAAAAAAAAAAAAGACCTAAACAAGTTCTTTATTATTTAAAAGGAACAGCATTTAGTATTTAGAAAATCCCAAAAGTCCCTAAAATTAGAGGGTTTTCAATCTGAATTAATAAAATGATTGAAAAAGTATATCTGGATATTGTTTTAGACTATCAGAAAATGGGCCTATTATTTCATGGAAATCTAAAAAGCAACAGATTGTATCTCTCTACGTGTGAGGTGGGATTTATAGCGCTTTCACATGAAGTGCTATACCTAAAAGCTATTCTAAAGACTTTTAGAACCAGAATTAACTGAAACTTGCGTAGTAATTGAGATAATCAAACTAGCATGGTCTTATTAGCGCAGAACATAATAATTCACCAAAGACCTAAGCACATAGATATTAAATATCACCTCATAAGAAATGAAGTAAAGAAACAAATACATTATTGTAAATTACATAACATCAGAACAAAATATTGCCGATATATTTACAAAACCGGCGACAAAAATAAAATTGAAATGTTTTGTTTCTAAACTTGTCAGAATTTGACTTTAAATAACTTTTCACAAGCCCCCCCCCAAAGCCCAGATAAAAAAGCCCATTAAAAAAAAAAAAAAAAAAAATGTAAAACTGTCCCGAGCAAGAATAAAACTGCATCCATTTTGTTTGTATTAACACTTTTAAGATACTTTTTGTGTGTCTTAGTTTTGTGTTGTCTTTTTATGTCGTATTCTTTTAAAAATTTTCTTTTTCAGTTGGTTGAATTATTTTAAGTTTTTAGATCTTAGTTCTGTCGTTTGTTCAGACTCCATGATTTTCTTTTTCCATTCAATAATGTGCGTTCCGAATTCTGTTTCTCTTTTTCCTTTTGAGTTCTTATAAAGAAAAAATTTTTTTTTCCATCTTCAAAATATTATACGCTCATCTTTCGTCGCCAAATGATATATCTTTCTTTAGATAATCATAACACACTTTAGGGTAAATCCAAAGGGTACAATACGAGAGTGTCTCGTTCGGTGTCTTCAAACTCTCTAATCCCGGAGGAGTATATTTACAATGTTTATCTTATTATCCGGAGGAGTTCTAGGTCATTCCATTATAACAAATTTTCTACTGATTTTAACATAATTTCATCGTGATTCCCTGTGAAGAGAAAAGTATGTTATTTATTCATGGTGTTTGGTTTGGTTGTTTTGTAAAGGAAAATTGTTGTCTTTGTTTATGGCTTTGCAAAACATGATTAACTTTTTCCAAAAGGAAAGGAAAAACAGTATTAATATTTGGTCCATTTTAAATAAAAACATTATCACGCAACGATGTGGCATGCCAGAATTAGTAAAAAAAATTTTTTAAATCCTAAAATTACGAAAAATAATCAATTAGAAGATCTGCTAGAACTGTTTCTCACACACAAAAAAAAATTAGCACTATTAATTTGATTATCTCAATCTGCCATTTTCTAATTTAAAATAGCAGAAATGAAAATAAGGGAGGTAAATTTTTTTATTTATTTATTTTTTATTCAATTTTCACCCAAAACAAGGCACAGTGCCAGTTTGAAGCAGGGGGCTACTATCAGGGACTTAATCAGCAGGGTCATTATGAAGGGAGATGAGTAGAAAGATGTTTGTTCACATTACACTTGAACTTCTGCATATCAGTACAGTTGGGAAAGCAGAATCCTGGAAGGGAGTTCCAAAAACCCGCAGTTCTGGGGAAGAAACTATTGGAGTAAAAGGCTTTCTTGCACCTAGGGATGTCTACTGTAAAGGGATGAGACTTACTAGCTTGTCGGGTTTGTCGGAGGTAGTTACGTCGGGGAGGTACAAGTGTTTGCAGTTCATCAGAGCATTCACCATGTAAGTATTTGTAGAACAGGCAGAGGGATGCAACATCTCGTCGATGGGACAGAGGCTGAAGCCTAGATGACAGTTCAGGACCTATCAGGTTGGCGACTCTCTTTTGAACCCTGTCCAGGAGCGAGAGACAAGCAGCAGATGCACCAGCCCAGATGTGACAACAGTACTCCATACATGGGCGAATGGTGGCCTTATAGAGGTATAGGATACTGTCAGGCGTAAGTAGTTTTCTAGCACGGTAGAGGGAGCCAACCTTCCTTGCAGCAGCCTTGGCAATGCTCTCAATGTATCTATTCCAGTTCATGTTTCCTGTAAATGAGTTTGACAAATAGAATTGGTCGCAATAAAAGAAACTGCCAAAATTGCATTATTCGATAAATTTTATTTTTTATGTAATTATTTTTCTACTCTATCATTAAAATTTTTTTTCTAATATTCACTAATTTCGACACGTAACTATGTATTAGCATGTTTTACTTTTAAATGCATTTTTTTAAATGTTTTCAGATATCTAATTATAATGGATAAGCACCTTAGATTGCATTTTTTGCTTATAATGCATTTTTTGAAATTGACTTAAATGCTTCTAACTCCTAATGGAGGGGGTATGACACCAATGATTTCGACGATCGTTTTTATAACCACAAGTTATAATAACCAACCAATGAAAAGCTTCCAAAGTTAATATTAAAAGTGTCGAATTTTAGATTCAATCAATTCGCCGTCAGCTCTGTCACAAACCTGCATTTGATTTTTCGCTGCCATTTTTGTTACTGGGAATAACTTAACACTGAAGATCGGAACTGCACTGATTCTTCGCCGCCATCTTTGTTCAACATAATGTCTCAACACTTAACATCGACTTTAATACACACAACTCCACAGCACCTTGTGCTCGTCTCACGTGAAGGCGTAATAACTTTTACCTGAGAGTTAAAACAGAGACGACAACTTTGCCTTTACAGAAAAAAGAGTTAGTTCCCTTGAACCATGCTATCGTCCTCGCATCTCCCCCTTTAAATTTTGTCGCTTGTGCGACTTCAGTTATGGGTCAACCTGCAAGTGTTGTGCTGGACAGCGGGTGCGAACTGACTTCCAGATATTCAGTTCCTGCATTTCAGCTACTGGGAAGTTTCTGAAGTTTGGTGTGGGAAGTTTCTGAAGTTTGGTGTGGGAAGTTTCTGAGGTTTAGTGTGGGAAGTTTCTGAGGTTTGATGTGGGAAGTTTCCGAAGTTTGATGTGGCAAGTCAAAGGCGTTCAATGCAATAAAATAAATGAAAACTTAAAACAAAAAAAAAAAGTGTTAAAAAATTAAATACATAAAAAAAAAAAAAATTTGATTTAATGATACAATGTTAAAAGAAATACTTACTTTTGGCAAATAAGTCATGCACATATTCATACAAGCTAGCAAAGTTCCGAATGTCGGTTGGGAATCCTGGTCAATTGAAGGCGCATTAAAACCGATTGCCAGGAATGGGTCGTATTGACTGATGTCCATACTCTGCAATCAATAACAGTTATCTTTTATGTTTTTGAAATTTCTGAGGTGAGGATTGATAATTTCTATGATACGATCTATTCAAACTACTGGTTTCATCTTGTTAATTTTTTTCACAATATAATTTACCTCTTCACGTGCATCTTGTCAAACTGATTATTGCTTTCAGTAATCTATATATACATAGAAAAGGCAAAATGTGTGTGTGTGTGTTTATACGTCTCGCAAAAACCTCAGACAGATTTTCACCAGATCGGTATCATTTTCAAGCTCAACCCTTTGGACAAGAAATATCGAAAAATTGGCTAAAAACATTTATTCCTTCACCCTCAACTGGGTACTTTTCTACAAGAAGGGGTAGCAAAAAATTGTTCCTTCATGACAATTTTGTCAAACACACATGTGCAAAAAAGGTTCTTTCTTGAATTAGTTTAAACTTTATAAAAACCGACCCAATTTCGGTGGCGCGCTTATAGCTCGGTTGATTAAGGAGCAACGTTGTTATCTTAAGATTGTGCGTTCGAGCCAAGATGTAAGTTTTCTTTTTTTTGTTTCAATTTTTAAAGTTTTAATATTGAAACAGGGAAAATATAAAAAAATACCAAGGTTTTATGGACGACGTGAAAAGAAACTGGAATCCTAGGAAGATTTCCATCATTCCAGTAATCATAGGTGCAGACGAACTTATGAACAAATTTCAAAAACTATATGGCAAATATACCCGGTGAACCAAGTGCAAGACAGATTTCAAACAATTGCACTTAAAGGGATCGTCAGAATCTAAAAAAGATCTCTTGGTTGGAATGAATTTTTATCCTCATATTAAAAAAAAACAACACTTGAAAATATAATCCAGCCATTCTACGAAGATTATGTTTTTCTCGAATGAATAATTGAAAAAAAATATCTTATATAATTTGTGTTCGGCGAGAATCTTTAGCAATGGTTATTCATAGTGAAATAAATTTCTAGATGTCATCGACACTAACAACAGACGTTAAACCAAATATGATGATGATGATCGAGTTAATCATGGTCCAAACTCACCTGATCCATTAGCATCTCACACAGGTCGGGGGTGAATTGACGAAGTGTAGCAAGACAGATTCCAATTATGTTTAAAATACTGAAAAGAGAAAAAAAATGAGTGAGAGGAAAACAAAGAAAAGAAAAAAAGAAAAAAGGGAAACAAAAAAAAAAATTCAGTGAAAATAAAAAAAATAAAAAAAACAAAATAAGCAAGATAAACAAAAAGCAAAAGAAAAAAGCGTAACATAACTGCTATCGTCCTTCCCCCCTTCCCACATTTTCCCGGCTCTCGACCTCCTCTTTCTTCGTCACCCAGCCCATTCCTCTCTCTTGACACAAACAACTCAAATTTTCATAAGGGAAACAACTCTGTGAAAAAAATATCAGAATTACTTCCCTTTACATTGTATGCAGCATAATCAGATTCACACACTAGTTTTCATTTGATCACCGAAGTTAAGCAATGTTGAGTCCGCTCAATACCGGATGGTTGACCAATTGGTACGTGTAGGAGGTTGTCAACACCTTCGTGCAAGAACTGCAAAAACCAAGCGTCAGCATCCCCTGTGACCGGTATATACATGCAACTGGGGTCTGCTTGTCAATTTAATATGCCCTTGACATTTCCTCCTCAGGAAGAAGCTGGTTCATCCCACTTATTTTTATTATTTTGGATACTATACATCCGGAGTTACGCTAATGGAAAAAAATACCAACTTTGTGGAGTTTTGTTGTGTACTTTTCAAGTTTTAGCTGGACATGTAGACATTTGCCCTTTATAATCAAACTAGCAGGGCTACCCGGCGTTGCTCGGGACCGTATAAACAATGAAAAAACAAAAGCAGATATTGAACATATGTTTTATTCTTAGGGGAGAGGAATCTTTCATCTCAAGTTTTAGCGTTACAAACAAACATTTGTCTTTTATATATATAGATAATGATAGGTTTTTTGGGGGCCCCCCTCGAAGATAACTGATCAGTTGAGCAACTTCTAGTGGTCCGTTTGACGTGAAATTTCGATATTTGTCATCCGGGTGATGGGGCTTCGATATGATACCAAATTTGTCAAGTTTGGTTCCGTCTTTCAAAAGTTTTAGCGTTACAAACAAACATACATACATACACACAGATGTTTGGCTTTTATATATATAGACTAGCAGGGCTACCCGGCGTTGCTCGGGACCGTATAAACAATGAAAAAACAAAAGCAGATATTGAACATATGTTTTATTCTTAGGGGAGAGGAATCTT
Organism: Euprymna scolopes; assembly: GCF_053919585.1. Taxonomy (NCBI): domain Eukaryota; kingdom Metazoa; phylum Mollusca; class Cephalopoda; order Sepiida; family Sepiolidae; genus Euprymna; species Euprymna scolopes. Next base: position 6,319,748 of record NC_136525.1, on the reverse strand, counting down.
TCATCTCAAGTTTTAGCGTTAATGACAGGTTTTTTGGGGGCCCCCCTCGAAGATAACTGATCAGTTGACCAACTTCTAGTGGTCCGTTTGACGTGAAATTTCGATATTTGTCATCCGGGTGATGGGGCTTCGATATGATACCAAATTTGTCAGGTTTGGTTCCGTCTTTCAAAAGTTTTAGCGTTACAAACAAACATACATACATACACACAGACGTTTGGCTTTTATATATATAGAAGATCACATTTTTGGGTTTAGTTGAAACATATATAAAAAAAAATTTTTATATGCCATAATGAAATAATGAGGAACACTAAAAAAGAGCCAAAATTAAAGAAGAAGGAAACTTTGTATACTATTACCTACCCTTCCGATTGCCCCTCATATGTTGTACCTACTTTTTATAACTATTTACCATTTTATCATACTCCTTCATTCTCATTTCGTATCTAAATGTCATTAACCAGTTTTTTTGCATTTCATATAATTCTGGTCCTTCTCTTCTGATGAGAAGCATTTAACTTCAAAATGCCATGGCCTAACGAGTTTTTTTTCCTTAATTTTTCCACATTGTTCTGATGATATAATAAAGTTAAAACTTTTATTCCTCATCTTTCATTTTTATTTTATATATATACTAGCGAGGGGTACCCGGCGTTGCCCGGGTGTTTGTAGGTGTGTGTGAAAACAAATCGAAGCCTTGACGCGCATAGTAAAATGTGGGAAAAAAAAAAACCCAGGTGCCCGTTTTTTACAAGTTAAAAAAAAAAAAAACGAAGCCTCGACGCGCAGTTGGAAAATAGTAAAGTGCGCGTTTTTGACGAGTTATTGACGTGACGGCGATAGCTATTCAGCAGTTAGCATTTTGTGCGGGACAGTTTTTAATGAGGTCAATAAATCGGTTTGTTTGTTTTTAAAAACCCGCTCCCTGTTTATTAGGGGGAGCGTCTCGTCTCGAAATGAAAGCTACCGTCTGATATGACAAAGTCGACATTGACCAAATGTTACTTAGCTCTCTAGAGACCACTGGCTTTCGGCCAGTAATTAGAGTCGAGATTCGCTTTTATTTATACCGAAAACCAAATGTAACGCATGCCGATCGGAACATGTGGAATAATTAACGTTTGAAAATCAATAAAATTAAATAGACAAGCGAGCTCCATAGTTAACTCTGAGATATTACAATTTATAGATGATATAAAAAGTTTTAAGAAGTTGTGAACCGAGCGACCGCTTCTCTGAAAAAAGCCTTTTGTAGACATACACAAAAAGCGAACATACATACACACATTTTCGCTTTTATATATATATATATATATATATATTCAAGTACGCCTGCTTGAACATGACAGAGTTCTTTTTTTTTCTGATTTTGTTGGATATCTTTTCAATTCGCCGAGCAGTGTTTTTTATTTCGGCTGGCATATTGTATATTATAGATTATTCAAGCACGTCTGATTGAACATGGATGAACAACAACTACTGGGCGCCATAATATACAATATGCCAGCCGAAATAAAAAACACCGCTCGGCGAATTGAAAAGATATCCATATATATAATATATAATTATTTACTATAATAATTATTAAATACCTACAGACACTAGTGTTTCATCCTTTCGGGAATCATTAGTGCAGTGCATAGATTCGGAACCGGCAACAGAAGGCATCTCTGGCTTCATATATATGTGTGTGTGTGTGTGTGTGTGAAAATTGCTCCAGACAAAACATGAAGCCACTTAATACAAGGAGCTAACATGAATGAAAAATGATTATAACAAAGATAAGATTATTAACATTAGTTTTGAAAAGATAAAGGCTATAGGTAGGAGGAAAACAGTCAGCAGGAAGAGAGTTCCACAAGCTTGCAGTTCTTGAAGCTACTGGAACAAGAAGCTGTATAACAATGAGATATTAAAACAATGAATTGATGGAGACCACTAGACCGAGTCAAACGAGCTGGAACAAAGGAAGCAGGGAATAGATCAGACAATTCTGAAGAACACATGCCATCATAGTATTTGTAGAAAAGACTGAGACTAGCAACATCACGTCTGTGAGAAAGAGAGAGAGAGAGAAAGAGGGGAAGTGGGAGAGAAGAAACAGTGAGGGACAATCAAATTATAGATAGGTTTCTGCAACTTATCAAAAACCTAATTTGAATCACTTTCGAGTTTTTTTCTGCAACTTATCAAAAACCTAATTTTAATCACTTTCGAGTTTTTTGAATATACAAAGAACTAGACGTTGAAATAACCAAGAAATATTTGTGAAAAACAGAGAAACATGAAGAGATGAGAGAAAAATAAAAAAAAGAGTTAAAAATATGCTCCAGACGGAGAAGAAAAAACGAAAAAAAAAAAAAATAGCAAAAAAAAAAAAAATAAAGAGGAAATTTTTAGTTTAAGGTGGCAACTTCACTTAGCAAGGGAGATAACCTCAAATTACGCAAAATCTTTCAAGCGACCAAAAAAAAAAAAGAAGAAATAAATAAATAAAACAGGGAGTAATTCAAAATACTATAAGATAATAGTTTTTCCTTGTTCATCAATATTTTTTAAAATTTCTTAACATTTTTTTTTTGAGGTAAGAAAACTTAGTGCTTATCTAGAGTTCACCCTATATTACAAACGAAAATAAAGAAAAATCTGTAGGATGTACGCACCCGTGATGGATAGATAATATCATATTCCAAAAATCATATAAATGAATCAAGTAGTTTTATTTTTAAATAAGAAAGCCAAATTTTACGACTAACCAATGATTTTCTTTATAAAAATAAAACTACTTGATCAATTTACATGATTTTTTGTGTGCGCTATCTTCTTTTCCATCACGAGTATGTATGTACATCAAAGATTTTTATTTGTTTTCTTCTTGGTGGGGGGAGGGGGATGCTTTTTCACACAACCAATAATGCCTAATATCTTAAATAAGAAAATAGAATTTTATGGCTGAACTAACAGAGGGGAGGGATCTCATGACACCATGTTGGAATCAAGCGGAAGAAACAAGGGAGATAATGCTAAATAATTAAAATTTGCAAGATTTTAAAAAGCTATTCTTAACATGGGAAGGAGAAGACATTGGAAAAACTCAAATTCCCCTAAAAATTTATTGAATTATTTAAAAATGACATTACTTGATCAATTTTCATGATTTTTGGAATACGATATCATAGAAATTTTTATTTATTTTTGTATTTTTCATAGTATGGGGAAGGGATCTGGACAAGCATAGAATACTTATCTCTCTTCATATGAGAAATACCCGCCCGTAACTAACAATAGGGCCCAAAGCTGACAAATAAAAAATAAAAACAAAAACGGATCAAAGTTGAACAATAAAAAAACGGATCAAAGTTGACCAATAAAAAAACGGATCAAAGTTGAACAATAAAAAAACGGATCAAAGTTGACCAATAAAAAAACGGATCAAAGTTGACCAATAAAAAAACGGATCAAAGTTGACCAATAAAAAAACGGATCAAAGTTGACCAATAAAAAAACTGGATCAAAGCTGACAAATAAAAAAAAACGGATCAAAGCTGACAAATAAAAACAAAAACGGATCAAAGTTGACCAATAAAAAAACGGATCAAAGTTGACCAATAAAAAAAAAAAACGGATCAAAGTTAACTAAAAAAAAAAAAACATGATCAAAGCTAGCAACTAAAATAAAAGCGAATCAAAGTTGACAACTAAAACAAAAAAAACAAAAAAACAGATCAAAGCTGGCAAAAAAAAAAAACAAACAAAAAAAAACAAATCAAAGCTGGCAACTAAAAAAGATGTGGAGTGATAAATTGAAAATATGTTCATACTTTCTCTGGACTTTAAGGCATTGGGCTGACGGCTGCTCCATTTCATCATGGCTGGAATGTTGTAGGAAAGCAGAAATTGGAGTCACTAATTGCCCCCGACGTTTGCTTTCAAGGTCATCTTGAGCTGATCCCGTATACTGGAAAGACCAAAAAATAAAATAAAAAAAAGAATAAAAGAAATATTAATGATGACAAAGGAAAAACAACGTGGACAGGAGACGCATTCTCGTAACAAGATGATAGGGCAAATTTGATTATGAATGGTTGATGTCGAACTGTAAGAACAAGGTTGCAACCATGGGGCAATAATTGATATAGGATACTGGTAGACATGAGAAGTTTTGGTTCTTGTTCACAATTCCCCACTATTGTCTTAGGTTGACGAGAAAGATCTTGCGGACTTTTTAATTTTGTTTTCAAATGATGTATTTTCAAATAAGTTTTCATTATAATAGCTTTACTTTTTATAATATATCATTTTAAATACCGTTTTTTTTGCTCTATCTAATTATTTAAATTACAATCGTTTTAAAACAATTATGTCTTCTTTTCAGAACGTTGAATATAAGATGAAAAAAAAAAAAATCAAATTTCCACAATTTTTTTATTTTAATTCAAGCTAGGCCGAAAAGCTGCTGAAACAGCTCGCGATATCAACAAAGTGTTTGGCCCAGGAACCACTATTGAATGCAAAGCACAATGGTGGTTTAAGAAACTTTGTGCTGACAAAAATTCTGTGAACTACTGCAAGTTTTTGGAAGCAAATTTATTGCTCTGGTTGAATTCACAAAACGATGCTCTCAACCAGAATCTAATTATCCAACAAGACAATGTCCCAAGGCATGCTTCTCGGTTCACAAAAGCTTGGCTTTCAGACAAGGGGATCTCTGGTGAATGTCTGATGGACTGGCCACCTCAGAGCCCGGATTTGAATCCGATAGAGAAACTTTGGTCGATTCTGAAGAGAAAGGTTTACGAAAACGGACATCAATTCCATAGTAAAAAAGACATTTGGGAGAGAATCAAGAAGGCATCTTCTGAAATCACACCTCAGCAAGTGCATACATTAACGTCCTCTATTGATAGGAGACTGATTGATTTGATTAAAAATGGAGGAAAGCGAATAAAGGGTTAAATAGTTTCATAAATTCGTATTGTTCTGTTAATTGTTATTTGAGTAATAACTGTTGTTTTCTTGTAATATATTATCAATATATGGTACTATAATCATGATGACACAATTTTTCGAATTATATCATGTTTAAAAATGGTATTTATTGCGGATAAATGAGTGTTTGCAAACTCTTTTGGCCCATATTCCTTTCTGAAATCATTTAAAGATCCATACCCCCCCCCCCCAGAATATGATTATTTGGTTTGCGTTTCTATGAATTTACTTCATATATTTGCATATCAAACAGTGAGTAACATAGTTATTAAATTGGAAAATATTGAAGCATAAATTTATCAATTTAAACACTTTTGACCCCCACTGTACGTCATAAAGATTATTTCTACATTTAAAAATTTTTTTTTAATCAGATTGAATTTTGGACAATAATTGTTCAACAGATTTTATTGGTGATCTTACCTCTAGAATGTGTTGCAGGTAACGTGGCCTTACCAGAAGGGATACAAACGTCTGGCACATGTACACTAAACTGGTCTGCAAGAAAAGAAAAAGAAGAGTATTAAAATTTGATGGTTTATTTAACCAACGCGAGTTGAAATTTGATGGCTTATTTTACCAACAAGAGTTAAAATTTGATGGCTTATTTTACCAACGAGTGTTGAGATTTGATGGCTTATTTTACCAACGAGTGTTGAGATTTGATGGCTTATTTTACCAACACGAGTTGAAATTTGATGGCTTATTTTACCAACAAGAGTTGAAATTTGATGGCTTATTTTACCAACAAGAGTTGAAATTTGATGGCTAATTTTACCAACAAGAGTTGAAATTTGATGGCTTATTTTACCAACAAGAGTTGAAATTTGATGGCTTATTTTATCAACAAGAGTTGAAATTTGATGGCTTATTTTACCAACAAGAGTTGAAATTTGATGGCTTATTTTACCAACAAGAGTTGAAATTTGATGGCTTATTTTACCAACAAGAGTTGAAATTTGATGGCTTATTTTACCAACAAGAGTTGAAATTTGATCGCTTATTTTACCAACAAGAGTTGAAATTTGATGGCTTATTTTATCAACAAGAGTTGAAATTTGATGGCTTATTTTACCAACAAGAGTTGAAATTTGATGGCTTATTTTACCAACAAGAGTTGAAATTTGATGGCTTATTTTACCAACAAGAGTTGAAATTTGATGGCTTATTTTACCAACAAGAGTTGAAATTTGATGGCTTATTTTACCAACAAGAGTTGAAATTTGATGGCTTATTTTACCAACAAGAGTTGAAATTTGATGGCTTATTTTATCAACAAGAGTTGAAATTTGATGGCTTATTTTACCAACAAGAGTTGAAATTTGATCGCTTATTTTACCAACAAGAGTTGAAATTTGATGGCTTATTTTACCAACAAGAGTTGAAATTTGATGGCTTATTTTACCAACAAGAGTTGAAATTTGATGGCTTATTTTACCAACAAGAGTTGAAATTTGATGGCTTATTTTACCAACAAGAGTTGAAATTTGATGGCTTATTTTACCAACAAGAGTTGAAATTTGATGGCTTATTTTACCAACAAGAGTTGAAATTTGATCGCTTATTTTACCAACAAGAGTTGAAATTTGATCGCTTATTTTACCAACAAGAGTTGAAATTTGATCGCTTATTTTACCAACAAGAGTTGAAATTTGATGGCTTATTTTACCAACAAGAGTTGAAATTTGATGGCTTATTTTACCAACAAGAGTTGAAATTTGATGGCTTATTTTATCAACAAGAGTTGAAATTTGATGGCTTATTTTACCAACAAGAGTTGAAATCTGATGGCTTATTTTACCAACAAGAGTTGAAATTTGATGGCTTATTTTACCAACAAGAGTTGAAATTTGATGGCTTATTTTACCAACAAGAGTTGAAATTTGATCGCTTATTTTACCAACAAGAGTTAAAATTTGATGGTTTATCTTACCAACAAGAGTTAAAATTTGATTAGATAGTTTATTTTACCAATGTAAGGTGGTAATGTATTCATCGTTAATGGTGTAAATTGGTCAGAATTTGATACTTTAAGGGTATGGCTTAACAAGAATTTGTGTACACTGGACTTGAAGGCTACTATATTATAGTTGGCTGGGATACAGGCCAGCGGAATAGTGTTCCAGACGAATTGGGTTAAGATTTGATGGTTTATTTTACCAACATATCAACCCGTTCTGGTTATCCAATGTAGAAGTTTTATTTAATTAGTTTATTGATTGATTTATTTGTTTGTTTTTGAGATCTTAGTGTGATTTTTTGCAATTTGATTGGTGTTAGTTGTATGCTTTTTATTCATCAGGTACCACGTGATCACCAAGAAAACTAGGAATGGCGAAAGTTGTAGATTTCACGAGGAGTAACAGATACACTGATATTCAAGCGCACACATGCACAGTCGTGCGGTGTTTTTAAATACTAACAACCACCTTCTTTTAGTGTGAAGAACAATTAAATGACATAAAACGCACTAAAATCACTGATTTTCTTTTTCCTTTTTTTGTTTTACAAGTTTATCACCACTTATCAAGACCTGAACGCCACTCGAGGACAAGGGCTAATGAATGTAACGTGGTATTGTATGAATTGTTAATGGTGTAAATTGGGTAGAATTTGATTATTTAAGGGGATGGCTCAACAAGAATTTGTTTACATTGGATTTGAAGGCTACCATATTATAGTCGGCCGGGATACAGGCCAGCGGAACAGTGTTCCATGCGAATTGGGTTAAAATAGTTGCCAGACTGTGACCTATTCGTTGCATTTAATGTGGCGTGTACCATACATTTGAATATGTGTTGGAGTATGTTGCACAAAACGCATTGAAAAAGTCACGCGTGTTGAATTCATCACACATGCAATAACACTGCAACATGAAACGTAACTTTTCACAAATTATCTATTACAAGCCGAGCGTGACGGTTCCCCCTTCATGAGTGAAAAATTCACTTTCACCATGACTAATGTTTGTGCAAAATTTTTTTTGAAATTCAAGGCGTGGTTATTGAGAAAAGTGTGAACAAATGAACGGACAAACAGGAGCGAATTACTAGGTCCAATCCGTCCTTTGTCGGAGAAGGGACCAAAAATAATCATTTGTTAATGTTTTATAAAACAAAGCAAGAAAAAAAAAAAAAAAGCGGGGGGGGTCGCCTACTTACCATGAGTTTGTTAAGTACTTTCGGTAAATGAAACTTCCAATCTCTGACGTAGAAAGACATCTGGTAGATGAAACGGCAAGTCGCATGAGCTTCCTTCAAGACGGGTTCTGTGAGGTTGATTCGAGCCAATTCTAAAGACTGAGGCAAAGAAGAAAGAAATGAGAAAAGTGTGTGTGCAGTCAGCATATTCAGGGTTTAACCGGCTTCCTCCAAAGGAGAAAGTTTCGTGGGAGTATTAAATTCACAAGCGGTCCCTAGTCACATGTATATCCCCGTTAGGGGAGATGACAACGTTAGGTTTTTGCAACTTTTTGCAGGGAGGTGTCGACGTCTTCCTACATACAGCACCTGGTATTCCCAAATTGGTCACCCATTTTAGTAATGACCAGGCTCAACGTTGCTTAACTTCGGTGATCTGACGGGAACCTGTGTGTCAACGTGATTATACCGTATAAATGAGAAAAGGGGCTGGAAAAAAGGGGAAGGGGGGGGGGAGATACCGGTTTTGTTTGGAAGGAAACAAATTAGAAAAGGAGAAAGAAAAAAAGAGAGAAAGGAAGGAGGAAGGAAAGGAAAGAGGGAAAGACAAGATGAAAGAGGGAGGGGAAAGGGAGACAAATAGGAATGGAGAAAGAAAAAGGAAAAAGAAATAAAAAGGAAAAAGCGAAAAGTTACTGTTAAAAAAAAGACGAAACGACATACATAATACGAAAATGGGGTGATTTACGAATTCCATGGCTAATCGAAAATAATTAAACAAAAAAATTAGAAGAGTTGGGTGGAGATAGGTTCAACTTCTTAAATAGGGATTAGAAATATGTTTATATATGTATAACTGGTGTATTTCACCGTCTGAAGAGAGGCTGTTTTTGGAATAACTTTGAATAACAAAGTTTGAAATTGTCTGAATAGTCACAAAACAATATCGAATATGAAAATACACAATATGATCCTCCTTTTTAAAATTTTTATTGTCTTGATTTTCTAAAAAATATTATTTGAATGCTCGATTATAAAAACTGATAATCTTGAAGCTTAATAATTGTGCCAATTAATTTTGACTTTAATTTTTTATTGGTATATGAATATTACCGAATTTTTATATATTGAATAGATTAAATTTTTTGGTTCAAAAATATCAATAAGGTATATATGTATGTGCGTGCGTAAATAGATTTATTCAATTATATTTTGCTTTTTTATTTATAAAGCTCAATGTATTTACAGAGCATATAACAAATAAATGACAAAAGTCTATATTCCAAATTTCAAGATGTTGACCATCTTACAATTTATTCCTTTAAGTACATTGATACAATAATTAAATGAATCATTTTGCACTTTGCTGTCAAGAATTGTGCATGTCAACGTGCTTAAAGGAATAAATTGTAAGATGATCAACATCTTGAAATTTGGAATATAGACTTTTGTCATATATATATATATATATATATATATAAATTACCATTTTACAAAGGGACAGACACTAACCCAAAGTTCTCATGTAGATAGCTCAATAGTGCAACACTAGAGCTATAAATATTTCTTAAAATGACCACTTTACAAGGGACAGACGCTCATTTTTAAAATGTTAGGCTTTGATTGATAACAACTTGTATTCAATCTAATGTTGACCCATAAGTATATGATACTTCATTAAATTTAATCTTGCACAACTGGCAAGCTCATCAGCACTGGCCTATGACAACAGAATATTCTTATCATTGGTTTGACTCTCGAGTATATATCCGACACAGTTAATCAACCGAGAACCACATCACTCTATATAAAAGCATATAAGATATCAACAGATATACACTCGAGAGTCAAAACAATGAAAAGAATATGCTGTTGTCCCAGTCCTAATCATCACATAAAAAATCTAATTTTTCAAAGTTTCCGCAGCAACAAGACTCTCTTATTAACATGGTGTCGCTCAGTTTTTCTTGCCGAAACAATTGTACGCAAGTTCTTACGCGTAAAAGACTAACATTTTGAAAATGAACAACTATATTAGTGTGCGTTCCTTGTAACGTGGTCATTTTAAGAAATATTTATATCTCTAGCATTGCATACACAGGCACACACACACACACACACACAGAGTTACTGTTACATACATAAAGTTATGATAAAGAGTAATGTTACATAGGAACTTTGTTGCATTATGATGTCAATAAAGGTTACAGAAAGAAGAATAAGGGAGAAACCTCTTTAGGCCATGACATTTCAAAGCTAAATGATTCTCGTCAAAAGAGAAAAAAAGATTTCAAATTTTTTTATTCTAAAAGAAATGACAAATGAAGTAAAGACAATAATAAAAAAGAGAGGGTAGAAAAGGAAAAAGAAACCGAAGGAAAAAGAAACCGAAGGAAAAAGAAACCGAAGGAAAAAGAAACCGAAGGAAAAAGAAACTGAAGGAAAAAGAAACTGAAGGAAAAAGGAAGGAAGATTAACATAATTTACCATTAACAATCTATCCTGATGGACCCCGACAAAGTCCAAAGCTTCTTTAAGGAACGAATACTTCAACGTAGTCAGCATGGACGCATAGAGGTCGATACTAAGGCAAAGGACGTTGTCCCAACTTTGGCTGTCAGGAACAATTCGCTCCTACAAAATGAAAAAAAAAAAATTGGAACAAAATTAAAATAATAAAAACTTAAAACAAAACAAACAACAACAACAAAAAAAAAAAACAGGATTTCAAAAAACAGATTTCTTCTTACAAGATGTTTTACATGGATTTAAATAATAAAAAGTTTTTTCTTTTTTTTTGTATTATAGTCCAAGGAAAAATTATTGCCTGTAAAAAAAAAAAAAAAAAAAAAAAAAAACAAGCTCAGCATGCAGGATGCCCCTCCACAAGTAAAAAATTTACTTTCACCATGACTAATGTTTGCGCAGAATTTTTTTTTTTTTTTTAAATCCCAGACGTGGTTATTGAGAAAAGTGCGAACAGATGAACACTTGTGCATATGTATGCATCATAGAATCAATCCTCTATTGAATATTTATGAGGAATAATTTGCCCGGTGGACTAATTCGCAAAAAAAAAAATTTAATTAATAATGATAATGTCTGTATTATTATTCATCGGACTACTGTTCTCATCTTGAGTGTGATTTTTACAACGTTTTGGTTAATATAACCTCCGACCTTCTTCAGGTGTATCTTGTCGAACTCGGGAATTTGGACGGAATTTCAAACGGAACCCTTTATTTACTTCACAGGGGTAGCGTGCTCTTGTTCAGTCAACCATGACTGGATGGAGGTTCTAAGTAATTCGCAAATGTATTTTTCGGTCAACCACGGAGCCGTGGTGCAGTGGTTAGAGCACTTGGAAAAATCAATTGTAAAAGTGATATTCTCCTGAAGGTTGAAGGTTCAATCCACAGTGTTGGCGACCGAAATATACATTTGCGGATTAGTTAGGACCTCTATCCAGTCATGGCTGATGGAACAAGAACATGCTACCTACAGAAATTGCAGTTAAAGCATTTACGTTTTTGATGCGCTTCCCAACAACTTATCTTTGCGAGAAAACATTCTCCTTGTAAGTCAGCTGTTAAAACTAAACATAAAAACGAGGTCGAATGCAGGAAAATGATATAAAATTACGAGTTACTTCAATCGTGCCTGACTTTGAAAAGTTTTTTTTTTTTTTTTTACATGGAAGTTACCACTTATCAAGGCCCGGAAGCCACTCGGGGATAAGGGTTCTGCAATGCTAAACAACAGCTGCACCTTTAGATTTTGTTTTATTCTGTACTAGCGGGAGTACCTGGCATTGCCCAGGTGTTTGTAGGTGTGTGCGTGTGTGTGTTTGGGGGATGAAAAAGTTTTGGTAGGTAGGTTGGATCGAACCAGGAGCCTTGAGCCGAAGGTGGAAAATAAGGCGTGAAAAAAACCTGACATGTTTACCTGCTCGGCCAGCAAGGGAGAGTAACAGATAAACGTTTGAATTTATCTAAGCGTTAAAAAAAATGAGGTCAAATATCACAGCATAGAAATCGTGCAGTTAACTTTTACTGCGAGACAGCTTTTTTGAGTTTGTTTACATAAATTGACAGATGCGTGAATTCAATAAGCTCAAATAGAAATCCCGGAGTTAAGTTTTACTGCGAGGTAGTTTTATTGGGGTTTGTTTCAACTCCCTATAAAAAGGGGATTGTCCAAATTGAATAGTGGTCTCCCCCCCCCCATACCCCCCGGCCTTGATCAAAAGCTGATTGCTTTTTGGACGTTCCCGGCATGAGGCCAAGAACCACACCTTCGTTTCAGATTAGTTTCGCTTTTGTAGGAAAAATTCAAACACACGCGAGGCCAGCCGAAATAGCAAGAATTTTGTAAAAGTCGATGTAAATAAATCTAGACGCGACACCGTGTTCGCAAATCATACATACTATGATCTAGGGGGCATATAAACAGTTCTAAGGCATAGTACTCCCCCCCCCCCCCCACGAAGCCCGGCGAAAAAAGCCTCTGCTGGAGATACATAAAATGTGCACACACATTTTGCCTTTCATATATATAGATTTGTTATTTCTCCATATCGAATTCTGTAGTGTTTGATATTTTGTACTTGATTTTTTGCGATCAATCAAAAAAGAACAATAATAAAAACCATTCTTTAGTTGTGCTTTTCTTCGACCTAATTGTTTTCATTGTTTTTTTTTTTTTTTTTGTTTTTTTTACACACCCTTCATAATTTATTCTCATATACGTCGTGAGCATTCTTTAGCTTGTATATATTTTCATGACTCGGACCTCCAACAGCCAAAAAAAGCTAATTTGTCAATGCTTTTGTCATTGCTTCCTTTGGTTTGGCCGTTTTGTTTTACGGCATATCAGCACTTTTCGGGTCATTTTATGACGAATCCAGTATTCATGTTGCATCCAGTTATTTTGTATAGTGGCACAGGTTATCTCAATATTCCATAAGAATCTTTCACTTAGTGATACAAGCACCAAAATTGGCACAAATGACGTTCAGAACATACATTCTGAGAAAAGAACGTTGGCCATCAGACAATTCAAGATGGCTGCCAGTTTTCAAGATGGCTGCAGAAGCAAACCCGACAAATTTCAATTTTGGTGCTTGTATCACCAAGTGAAAGATTGTTTCAGCAATCTGCCCCACTAGTAGGAGGTTTATATTCTTCAATCTCTTTGTATCTTCAATCGCTAGTTTGTAGTGTTTGGTTTATTTGTTTTATAGTGGATTTTATTGTTTTTGTTCCCTGCCCTGCAGAACATGAATGAGTTTTGCAATGGGAGAGGGAAAAGGGTTACAGCATTAATGTTTGGTACATTTTAAGTTAAGAAACCAGTCAGGAAGTGGGGGAGATAGAAAGAGAAAGGCGGAAATGGGAGTTGTTTTTATTTTTGGTTTTGTAGAACAATCAAGTTTTGCAAAAAGAAAGTAAAAAAACAAAAAAATCAATGATAGGTGCATTTCGTCTCAGGATTGGTTGGTTGGTTGTTTTTGTTTTACGGCATATCAACCCTTTTCGAGTTATTTAATGCCGAATCCAAAGATTTTGAAGAAAAATATTTTTAATAGAATATATTTGTTGTTTTCACGCCGGTTTCTATTTAAGCCATAGTTGGGACCCTAACAGGTACTACCACTCCGGGTCAGAGTGGACCTGGGAGCAATGGTAATTAAAGGGTGGCTCCACACTCCCCAAACCCCACAAGCTGGGACCTCACCACTGGATATAGTTTAAGGTCATATCCAGGACCCCCATTGAGGGACTTTTACCCTCTGCAGGGGGGCAGTTGGCGTATTCTAATGCCCCACCGACAGGGCCTCGTCTCAGGAAGCCAATATCTTCAGACAGCCTGATCTGGTTGCACCAGCATAACTTGGACACAAGCATGCATTTGAAAAATCAAAATATATCAATAAAATAAAATATGTATAAGATACGTTTGAAAGCCAAATTACAACACATTATTTTGAAAATACACAAATATTTGTTTGAAATTTATAATTCATATATTTCGGAGTCAAACTCCTTTCTCAGAATCTTGTACATTTTTTTTCTTTTTTGTTAAGTTGGAGAAAAGAAAAATCGATTAGTAAAGGTCTGTGTGTTGTCCCTCGGCAGTGGTATTTTAAAATGCTGGAATGATGTGTTAGCTATGTGATATTAACGGCAGGGATGTGAGTTCTGTGATAAGATTTTACTCATTATAAACCATCCTTAGTGTATTATTACTATTTACTGGTAACTTTAATGTTATGTGACCAGTAGTTTAAGTGTTTACTGGTTAAATATTTCTACACACACACATATATATCTGTTTTATATATATATATATATATATATATATATATATATATATATATATACGAGCAAACAGTTAATAAAACATGTTAAAAAACATTTTGAAATGAGTTAAAAACATATTTAGTCTGAAAAGGAAACGTTAGATAAGTGGATAGTCCTTAATCCGCGGAGTTTCGAAGAAATACTTTCCTTCTCATCAGAGGGTAGGAATTAGCAAAATGCGGGATCGGATTTTGCATGCAAGAATTTTATATTTAAATTTTTTAATTTTATATATATAAGTGGAAAGACTTCGAACTATGTGTAAATATCACAATTTGAAATATTGGTAGGATTAAATATGAAATTGCTGAAATAATTTTTTTTTTTTAGAACATATATTTAAATTGATCAGGCGATGCCCCTAATGAAATACAGTTGTTTTTTTAAAAAAACAAAAACAATATCCACCCTCTGTCAAACTACTTCCTTACCCCCCTTCAAAATCAAAAGTAAAATTCTTAAACTTTTTGGCCATGTTTTGTGGGTACGTTAGAAGGCAAAAGAGGCAGAGGAAAGAAAGTGGGGAGAAAATGTTTTGGATCGGACATTTCACAACAGTTAGGCGTCCATCAACCAACTTGCTCTGGATCGGAAGGAATGGCGAAAAATAAGTCATGCGGGTTCGCAATCTGCACCGGAAGCAGAAGATGCGGCTCGTGATGATAATTCAAACTGAAAACAGGAGATAAAATGCCTGGGTGGAGGATGGAATTTAAAATTTCAAAATGTCCTTACCCTGTTTGATGCTAACAGTTTCTGCTGGAAATCTTCCGTGCTGTACAAGGAACTTATCGACAGACACAGGTGGTTTGCTATCGCTGCAGACATCAGGATCTTTGCACCCTTGAATCATAAATGCAAAATAATTTATTAGAACGACAACAGCAATGGTAACCCCTTCCCCCCAGCATTATAATTGCGAACAATATTGTTGAAAAAAAAAAAAAAAAAAAGAAAAGGATTGATGTGAAACTTGCAATTTAATTTGGGGAAAAGGCGAAAATAAGCAAGAACGAAAAATAATTATTTTTATGATCATGCTAATAAGGCGGGCAACGTCGGGTGTCCAGCTGGTAATTATTATTTTTATACTAAAAGAACAGTGCTCTTTTCTTAAGTGAACACTTTTGTGTCCATGGATTTCATAGTAGTTTTCCCTCTTGGCAATCAGTTACTGTTTGCTCAGGCATTTTCTCCAACATACATAAATTCATCTTAGAGTCATGGCCGGGTCTGTAATTTTGCGTGCATGAATATAAAGTTTTTTTTTTTTCTTGTTCCAATTTATTAAAAGTCGTCTGCTTCCATTTTCAATAATAAATTTTCATTGGCTGATCAAATGCTCAGCCAATGAATTAAAATGTGATAGGGGGGGTCAGATTTATGGGTAGGAATCTGAGTGGGTAGCTGGGTAAAAAGATGTTTATTCACATTACATTTACAAAAAAAAAAAATACTACTCACTTGTTCTGTTTTTGAAATGGTCAGGAGTAAGGTCAAAGCAGAGGCAACAAATAACAGTCCTTGTTTGGCCTGGATCAACATAAAAAAAAAAAAACGTAAAATATATAAAAAAAAAAAATTCTCTGGAAACGGTGAAAAGTTGGGTACGGCTGATGACATACGGGAGAGGGGGTATGGAAACTATCTACCCTGGGGATGAAATAAAAATTAGAGAATACTAGAGAGCAAGATAAGTAAAAGAATCTGAGGAAGGCCACGGAAAACCGGGGGGGGGGGGGCGTGATACGGATCGACTCAAGAAAAAGAGGGATAACTGAAGACTTGGACAAAGATAATCACAGCATAATCACGTTGACTCACCAGTACCTGCTGGATCACCGAAGTTAAGCAATGTTGAAGCTGGTCAGTACTAAACGGGTGACCATTTGGGACTTCCAGGTGCTGTATGTCCTCTCCGCTTATCTCGGCTTTGTTTCCAGTCGTCCTGGACTTCTCCTTGCCACTGGACTCAAACAGTGCTGATTCAGGAGAGGTGCGGTTGGGATTGCGTAACCCTTGCCTCACAATTACACGCGCAACTGCCTCTACAGGGGGTATCCTTTGTCTTTCGAGACTGAACGGAAGCATCGTCATCGGACAGCGATAGATGGATTTGGAAGTCAACTTCTTAAAGCCGTCCAACACATGCGAGCATGCAACATGAACTCGTGCAGGACAGGTGACGTTGATGGTATGGTCGCATTGAAAGAACTGATGAGAGTTCTTGGGTTAGTAGATGTAGAACAGTTGAGGTAGCAGGTCCAGTTTATGGGGGGGAAAGGCCAAGGATAAGGAAGGAAGTGACAAGGAAAGCTTTGAAAAAATAAAAAGGGATAAATAAAGACCTGGTCAGAGATAGGTTAATTTAGAAGTCAATATCTAAAAATTAATCCAATGCCTGCTAGCATGTAAAATGAACGTTGAACCGAATATGACGGCGGGGGGGGGGGGTGATGAGACAAAATAAAAGTTAGACAGAGGAGACAAGACAAACATGGAAGGAAGTGGTAAAGATGGAGAAAGAGGGATAAATAAAAACCTTGACAGATAGGTTGATTTGGAAATCATTTTATTAAAGCCATCCAACACGTGCCAGTATCTAAAACAGAATCATCAGCATCATCGCTTTTTGATGCTGCTGCTGCTGATGATGATGACGTTGATGACAATGCTTGTGGTGATGATGATGATGATGATGATTTAGGAGACTGTCTTTATCAATTTGTGGTTCACGATTTTTGGTCTGACCTTCACTCCTGATCTAAAATGGAACACATACATCAAATCTGTTGCCCAGATAGCTGGAAAAATGGTTGGATCACTCTACCGCTCCAGAAGATGTCTCACTGGCGATGCAATCCTCTACATGTATAAGAGCCAAGTACGTCCTAGGATATAGTACTGTTGCCATATTCGGGCAGGAGTTGCTCAAAGCACCCTATTCGGCCTTGACATGAGTTCAGAGCAGACTTCGTAATCTAGTGAGCGATGCCCTTTTCTCTTTTCTGCAACATCTTTCTAACAAAAAAGACATTGTGAACCTGACTCTGCTCTATTGTTATTTTCATGGCAAGTATTCAACTGAGCTCCAATATAAGGTCCCCCCCCCCTCACCAATCTTTCACAGAAAACACACGTCCAGTTAAAAACATTATCAATAAATTTCCCCACTCACTATCGGTGCCTAGACTTAAACATAGATTCCATGAACAAAGTTTCTCTTCTAGAATTGTACATCTGTGGAACTCTGTTCCGCTGGTCTGCTTTCCAGCTGGCTACAATATTGTCGTCTTCAAGTCCAACGTAAATAGTCTAATTATACCAAATTACCACTACAAACGATTATTATGCAATTGTCCCAATAACTACAATACACACATTAACCCTTACCCTCGAGTGGCCTCCAGGCCTTGACATGTGGTAACACCTTTGTAAAACAAAACAAAATTAAAAAAAAAAGTGAAAAAAAAACAAAAAAAACAAAAAAAAAACAAAAACAAAAAAAAAAACGATATCCATCATAAATCGTCATCAATTCTTTATATATATTCAATAGTTATTTCCTTTGAAACACATTCAAGTTTTCTCCCCTGGATTATGCTGGGCAAAAAGATAACATGCAGTTGTGCAATGTACTTTTATGGAAATCGCTCCAGACAAGGCATGAAGCCACTTGATGTAAGACGCTAAAAATTTTTTAAAAAACCTATTTTATGATCAAATAGCAAGTGTTAGATTCTGACACAGCAAACAGCAATTCTTCCCCCTTTGTCAAAAACATTGCTCATGGAATGCAACACCTTCTAACCATTTTCCAAGCAAGTTTTTTTTACAAAATTGTACATTTACCTTAATCCAAACTTGGACGGTGGTCAGCAAAGTCGGGATCAGCAGATGATTATGCAGTACAGGGATCCAGAGGCTGGGCTTGTCCAGATTCAAGATGATTTCTTGTAACAAAAGGATGCTAGTCATCAAAAGCTAATCAAAAAAAACAAAAAAAAAAAAAATGGTTACCCGTGTGGATTTACACATTTTGATGAAAAGAATAAAAAAAAAAATGAAAAATTATTTTCTTGATACAAAGAATGAAATGTTGGTTGACAAATTTTAATTTTTTTTTTTCGAAATGTTTGCAAACCAATGTGTCCATAAAGTTTCTTTCAAAAATTGGTCCTTGTCCAGAATTCCCTACATTAAAAAACTAAGTACCTGTGACAAAACGAAAATATCATATGCCAAAAATCACATACATTGATCAAATAGTTTTTATTTTTAAATAAGAAAATCAATTTTATGAGTAACAGAAGAGCGGTTGTCTTGTCTGCCATTTTGAAAAAGATTTAGAAAAAAAAAAAAAAATCACTCAATAATCCAAACTTGCAAGATTTATGTTGTAATGCCTACGAATTCCCATTAATTTCTTCAAAATTATTTTCTTACTTAAAAATAAAACTATGTGATCAATTTACATAATTTTTTAACATGATTTTATTTCGGTATGGCTAGGTACATCGTGCAGATTTTCCTTTATAGCCAGACTATTCTTCGCTATGAACTAATTGGGATAATTGAAATCTTAGCATAATTATAACTAAAAAAAAAAACAAACCCAAAGCCTTTATAAGAAAAAAAAATAAAACGGCATTTCTATATAATAATAATGAAATAATATTAAATTTCAAGTGAAATAAATCGTACCTATGTAATTATCAGGTCTCAAATAGTAACATATCCAAAAATTATGAAAACCGATAAGATAGAAAAATTATCTGTTATATAAAAAGCAAAATGGTCACATGCGTTTTTGTATGTCTACGATTCCGGGAGAAGTTTTCTTATACTTCCTAGATTGTAATATTTCAGATTCGCAAATGGACATTGTCTCTGTCTTTTTTTTTGATTAAGTTTTAAAAAATTCCCTGGTTTCAAGTGTTTGTTTTTTTTTCATATAAATAAAGTGAAACTAATTGAATGCAAACACACAAACTCCAGGCCTTTGAGCCGGATAGTATCTGTTCTATAATTGGTCCGTCGGGTTAATGTAGGGGAAACCCTTCATACTGAGATAATTATTATTTATTTGGACACTGCCAGAGTGCCCCTGTTTATTTGTTTTTTTTTTTGGGGGGGGGGCTGGTCTTCCCCCACATTAAAAACGACCTTGTGTCTAATAAATACCAAGACGGGAAGCTTACTGACTCCAAGCCAGATTTTAAAGCAACGTCCATTTCCGCGCATTCATGGCGATTCCTATGATTCTTAAGTTAATTACCAACTCATTGAATTCGCTATTCTCTTTGGCCTAATGGTTAGCGAGGAAGACTAAGTACTCTACGTTTTCGAGTTCGATCCCACCTCTCCCTCTATCTTTTTTTTTTCACGTTTTTTTTTCCTCCTTCACTGTTCGGGTTTGAGCCTGCCTGCCTACTACCACCTTTTTTTGTTTTGTTGAACACACACCTCCAAACACCCGGCCAACGCTGGGCACCCAGGCTAGTTATTAATAAAAAAAGAATTTATGAAATGAAGTGAAATCACTATGCTACGCTTACTAAAAAAAAAAGAGAAGTTGACAGGGGAGATAATTTAGTTCTGTTGCTTACGTCACGTAATGCACATAATTCAAAATATCGGACAAATTTTTATTCCTTATCTAAATTTTATCGAAAACTATTTTGCATTAATAATTATTTTTCTAACTTATGGTTTTCTGTAATTTTTGGATATGTTACTATTTGCGACATGACAATTACGTAGGTACCATTTGTTTAACTTGAAATTCAATATTTTCTCGTTATTATAATATAGAAGCACTAAAAAAAAAAAAAAAAAAAAGCAATAATGACTGCATCTTTTCACCTAAAATACCAACTTTTAAATCGTTATCTTACCAACATTTTTAAAAAAGAAAAAAAAAAAAAAAAAAGCAATAATGACTGCATCTTTTCACCTAAAATACCAACTTTTAAATCGTTATCTTACCAACATTTTTAAAAAAGAAAAAAAAAAAAAAAAAAAGCAATAATGACTGCATCTTTTCACCTAAAATACCAACTTTTAAATCGTTATCTTACCAACATTTTTAAAAAAGAAAAAAAAAAAAAAAAAAGCAATAATGACTGCATCTTTTCACCTAAAATACCAACTTTTAAATCGTTATCTTACCAACATTTTTAAAAAAGAAAAAAAAAAAAAAAAAAAGCAATAATGACTGCATCTTTTCACCTAAAATACCAACTTTTAAATCGTTATCTTACCAACATTTTTAAAAAAGAAAAAAAAAAAAAAAAAAAAAGCAATAATGACTGCATCTTTTCACCTAAAATACCAACTTTTAAATCGTTATCTTACCAACATTTTTAAAAAAGAAAAAAAAAAAAAAAAAAAGCAATAATGACTGCATCTTTTCACCTAAAATACCAACTTTTAAATCGTTATCTTACCAACATTTTTAAAAAAGAAAAAAAAAAAAAAAAAGCAATAATGACTGCATCTTTTCACCTAAAATACCAACTTTTAAATCGTTATCTTACCAACATTTTTAAAAAAGAAAAAAAAAAAAAAAAAAAAAAAAGCAATAATGACTGCATCTTTTCACCTAAAATACCAACTTTTAAATCGTTATCTTACCAACATTTTTAAAAAAGAAAAAAAAAAAAAAAAAAAGCAATAATGACTGCATCTTTTCACCTAAAATACCAACTTTTAAATCGTTATCTTACCAACATTTTTAAAAAAGAAAAAAAAAAAAAAAAAAAGCAATAATGACTGCATCTTTTCACCTAAAATACCAACTTTTAAATCGTTATCTTACCAACATTTTTAAAAAAGAAAAAAAAAAAAAAAAAAAGCAATAATGACTGCATCTTTTCACCTAAAATACCAACTTTTAAATCGTTATCTTACCAACATTTTTAAAAAAGAAAAAAAAAAAAAAAAAAAGCAATAATGACTGCATCTTTTCACCTAAAATACCAACTTTTAAATCGTTATCTTACCAACATTTTTAAAAAAGAAAAAAAAAAAAAAAAGCAATAATGACTGCATCTTTTCACCTAAAATACCAACTTTTAAATCGTTATCTTACCAACATTTTTAAAAAAGAAAAAAAAAAAAAAAAAAAGCAATAATGACTGCATCTTTTCACCTAAAATACCAACTTTTAAATCGTTATCTTACCAACATTTTTAAAAAAGAAAAAAAAAAAAAAAAAAATGCAAAAAACAAAAACTAACCTTTATTCTGGTCTGCTGCTTGCCTTGCAGAATTTCTGTATTGTTGTTAAGGTCTTCGCTTTCTTTAACTGCTTTTTCCTGTTCTGGGACAGGAAACAGATTCCGTACGCATTCCAATAACATTGAACAAACAACTCTTAAAAGGGATACCAGGCATTCGTCAGGAACTAAAAAGATTTCAAAAATAGAAAAAAAAATTTTTTTAATGGAATATCAAAATTAAAACAAGTTTTAAAATCAAAATTGTAAATTTTACAGTTGCTATTTTCTAAAATTTTACTATTTTTTAAATCAAAATTGTAAATTTTACAGTTGCTATTTTCTAAAATTTTACACTTTTTAAAATCAAAATTGTAAATTTGGCGGTTGCTATTTTCTAAAATTTTACAATTTTTAAAATCAAAATTGTAAATTTGAAGGTTGCTATTTCCTAAAATTTTACTATTTTTAAAATCAAAATTGTAAATTTTACAGTTGCTATTTTCTAAAATTTTACTATTTTTTAAATCAAAATTGTAAATTTTACAGTTGCTATTTTCTAAAATTTTACTATTTTTTAAATCAAAATTGTAAATTTTACTGTTGCTATTTTCTAAAATTTTACTATTTTTTAAAATCAAAATTGTAAATTTTACTGTTGCTATTTTCTAAAATGTTACTATTTTTTAAATCAAAATTGTAAATTTTACAGTTGCTATTTTCTAAAATTTTACTATTTTTTAAATCAAAATTGCAAATTTTACAGTTGCTATTTTCTAAAATTTTACACTTTTTAAAATCAAAATTGTAAATTTTACAGTTGCTATTTTCTAAAATTTTACAATTTTTAAAATCAAAATTGTAAATTTGGCGGTTGCTATTTTCTAAAAAATTTACTATTTTTAAAATCAAAACTGTAAATTTGACGATTGCTATTTTCTAAAAATTTAACAATTTTTAAAATCAAAATTGTAAATTTTACAGTTGCTATTTTCTATGTAAATCATTTGTAGCATTAAATGTGAATATGTTCAGAATGAATAGAATATTCAAGCTAAGGTATGAAATATGTTAAGTTTGCTGTGTTAAATGTGAAAACTTTCAGAATAAATGGAATTACTCAGTTAAGGTATGGAATTATGAGATATTCAAAATGTATTAATCAAAATTGTAAATTTATTTTTCGAAAAACTATAAAGAAATCAATAAATATTTCATAAATTAAATATTTTTTTATATAAAACTAAAAACAAATTCGAAACATTTTATTTATTGCTAGCACTCCTGGCATTGCCCGGTCGTAAAATACAGATGAATATTTTGATTCATACAGAAATTGAAACATATGCATTGTGAGTATTATGTTTTTTTTTTCTGAAACTGTTCACTTTTTGTAAGTAAAAAAAAAAATTCTCAAGTGAAGATCGAAATCAAAACTTTAAGACAGTGCATCAAGTACAATAACCATTAGGCCAGCTTGACATGATGTTTAAAAACTGTTTGCAAATTGACTAATACTTAACATAAGTAATCTGTCATGCGCATTCGTGAAACAGCTGATAAACAGGTAAAAATTTGATGACCCCCCTCCCCCCCCATGTTCCAATTTTGACCTCGTATCAGTCCTTTTTCCAGATGAAAACCGATTTAAAACTTTTCCACATGTCTGAATACCCTATATACCAAACTTCAAGTCTGTAGATCAAAGTATATAGATTAAGAAGTGTCCTCACAAACACACACACATATTCTCACTTTTATAGATATATACATTTTATGCAAAAAAATAATTAAATATAATGGAAATTTTTTATCTGACACCATTTGCTGCCAACTTTGAGTCGCCCATTTTTCTGGATCACCAAATTTTCACTTACTGTTTACATGTTCTTGGTTCGGTAACTGTAACAAAGTGGTCAGCGATGCAACGAGTCCAATCTGCACAGCAGGTATCAGACCTTCTTGGTTACTGAAGCTCGTGTCGAGTGCCAGTTGCAGATCTTTCAGAACGTCTGACCATCGATTCATCGAACTAAAAATAAATTATAACATGAAAAACAAAACAAACATTGCGTTTTTTTTTAACGACTATTTCAATAAGATTACCCTACAATCCCACAATTTTCATAAATGTAACAAAATTATTTGCTGTGTTTAAAACAATAAGTGACAATAAAATACAGTGAATTTTAAAAAAATTTTCTGCACATCTATTAACCACACTACAACCTCACCATACCATCTAAGATCGAATAGTCAAGTGGAAAGATGTTATATTTTTACTATTGAAATAAAATGTCTTACAATCCCACAAGTTTTATACATGTGACAAACTTTATTTGCAATAAGTAACAATATATCACAGAGAATTAAAAAAAAATTTCTGTATATCTATTGACCACGCAACAACCTCACCATACCATCTAAGACCGAATAGTCAAGTGGAAAGATGTTATATTTGTACTATTGAAATAGAATGTCTTACAATTCCACAAGTTTTATACATGTGACAAACAAACTTTATTTGCAATAAGAAACAATATATCACAGAGAATTTAAAAAAAATTTCTGTATATCTATTGACCACGCAACAACCTCCCCATACCATCCAAGATCGAATAGTCAAGTGGAAAGATGTTATATTTTTACTATTGAAATAGAATATACTGCAACTCAACAATTTCTATAAATGGGTAAAACAACCATTTTATCTGCTATCTGTGACAATATGACATGATGAATTTCTTTTTTTTTTTAATGTCTGTCTATTGACCAATATAAGTTTTATTTCTGGTCATCGTCACTATGTCATAAAAATTTGTGCGCTTAGCTAGAGAACAGAGGAGATGGAATGGGTGATCAGAGCCACGCTCGTCATTGTTCACCCCTAGGCTTACTGACGCATCTGTCTCTTTCCCCTTTCAGTCTGCTGTTTATATATGACCTTCTTTTGATTGCAGGGTTCATCTTCTGATTGATGCACATGTCAGGTGGCTGACCTTTCTCTTAAGCCATCTGATTTGACAGGTTGACACATTGTTCACTGGATGTGTGTGTGTGCATCAACGTTTGATGCATTTGTCATCAGCTGCGTGTGTGCATCTCGACGCTACAGAAGCCATTTACTTTTCATTTTGTTTACTAAAACCATTTAATTTCTTAATCGTGATGATACACTAGGTGTGTCAGAAATTTCGTGAAAAATATTGAATAATTCCACCCAGTCTTTCCAAGCTTATAACTCCTCGAAAAATGTAATTCAAGCCCTAATTTTTTTTTCAATTAAAGGAGCAAGGACCAAGGTTTCATTAAAAAAAAAAAAAAAACAACCACAAACGTGTTTTCTTTTTAAAAAAAGGTTTTAAACTTCGTAATTTACAGGTAAATTTTTAAAAAACACTACTTTTTTTTTTTTAAATTTGAATATATTATTTATTGATCTTTTACAATTTGTGATATATAAAACTTTGGTGAGTAAATTAATTATTTACTTTTTAATAGACACTTTAAAATGGGGGGGGGGGGCGTGAATTAAAAAAAAAAACGATTGTCTAAAATATTATATTCGATTTATTGGAAAGAGCATAAAATTTCACATTGACACTGAAAATATCATAAAAATTGAATCGATAGAAAAATTTTGATAGATTTTTAAAGTTTAAAAATTGAAAAATACTGAGCTCGTAAAATTCAATTGATTTCATTAGTGGTTTTTTTAAAAAGTAAAAAAATAATATTTCTATTACTTTTTATACAACTTTATTAGTTTATTTTGGAAGTATAATCTATAAAGAAAATAAACAACCCACTTTTAAAAGAGAAATTCCGAGATTTTTTTTATATTTTATTCGCAGTTTCGTGTTAGGGGTGTCAAAAATTCTTACAAAAATTCTGATACACCTAGAGATACACTGATAGATTTCAACTCTAATTCTCAACTTTGTACTTATGTCAACTGCGATTTTCTTACCAAAACAACATTACAAATAAAAATGTTTTTTTGTTATTTTACACGGTGGTCACCACTTATCAAGGCCCGGAAGTTACTCAGGGACAAGGGTTATTGCGAGTACAGTACGTTGGTGTGGAGATTAAATGAAGTGTTTACTTAAGAGGGCGGTTCATTAGGAATTTGTTAACGTTGGACTTGAAGACATCCAAGTTGTAGTCAGGTGGGAAGCAGGCAGACGGAACAGAGTTCCACAGGCGTGCAGTTCTAAGAAAGAAGCTTTGTTCATGGAATCTACGTTTTGATTTCGGCACAAATGTGAAAGACTTAAAAATACTGAAGAGTTGAGAGTGTGTCTCTCACATTTTTTATTGCAAAAAAGCTTTATGAGCACAAAATACTAATTTTTTTTATGATATGTGTGCCATGAAAATTTCAATAAACTCAGTAGTGCACCGCCATGTAAAAAAGGTCGAGAACCGCTGATTTAAGGGTACAACTCGACAAGAACTTGTTTACATTGAACTTGAAGATGACCATATTGTAGTCAGCTGGAAGGCAGGCCAGCAGAACAGAGTTCCACAAGTGACCAGTTCTAGGAAAGAAGCTTGCTCACTGAATTTGTATTTAGATTTAGGCATAGATAGAGAGGAGGAGAAATTATTGATAGTGGTTCTAACTAGATGAGTGATTTTTTGTAAAAATTTGGCACGAGGGATCATAGGTTGAAGCACAGATAAGCATCTTCCGTGAAAATAATGATAAAGTAGAAACAGGGCCACACCATCTTTTTTGTGGGAAAGGTAGGCTTGCAATGTTTTTTTCTGGCCTTCGTCAGGTGAGACGACAACAGCTATGGAAGACAGTAATTGTTGTGGATGCAGTTAGGAGATTCGGAGTTCCTATCCCATCACGGCTACCACCTGATAAAGGCCAGAGGAATAGTTGGCCGAAACATCGGGAAACAATAACTAAAAAGATGAGGATAATAGTCCGCAATAAAATAAATTAGTTCCCTTCTTGTAAGTAAAAGAAAATACTCGAGCTAAAATCAAAACCAAAACCTTGTGAGATCCTCTCGTATACTTTCTTGTAGTCGATCCATGCCATGGCTATGTTCATTTTTCTATTTTGTGCCTCCTTCAAGATCTTTCAGTCAATATACAGTAGATATTGTGTTCCTCTTTTCCATTCCCAGCATCCTTTCTGTTCCTCAGGAATTTTCACTTTAATTCTGTTGAAATACTAAAAAGTCCATGAGCCGTTTCCTGGGGCTAACACTTAATTTGTACTAGCTGGCCACCGGCGTTACCCGGTCGTACAATACGCTTAAACATAGTATATTAATTTATGCAGATTACGTATTATTAAGGATGCAGTTAGGAGATTCGGAGTTCCTATCCCGTCGCGGTTACCACCTGACGAAGGCCAGAGGAATAGTTGGCCGAAACGTCATGAAACAACTAAAAATATGAGGATAATAGTCCGCAATAAAATAAATGAAAACTGTACAATAATTTAAACAATCCCAAGTTAATAAGGATCCATTAAAAAAAAAAAAAGTGCAGTGGATAGAGACGTTGAATCTCTACAGTTCCAGGTGAGCAGTGTCTGAAGAAAGTGGTTTCAATCCTACACAAAGCCGGCCAAAACGTGGTGAGACGACAACAATTATGAAAGGCAGTAATTGCTGAGAATGCAGTTAGGAGATTCGGAGTTCCTATCCGGTCGCGGTTACCACCTGACGAAGGCAAGAGGAATAGTTGGCCGAAACATCGCGAAACAACAATTAAAAGATGAGGATAATAGTCTGCAATAAATTTAAAATTAATAAATAATGCTCATCTCAATAATGAATTCCAATTAATTAAATAATATATATATAATTGGGGTAACAAGAAGTAAAATATCAAAAAAAAAAAAAAAAAAATGCCTACTTAACCAACCCAGCTTGTCACAATACAGTTATTTGGTTATTTTTTGTATTTAATGAACTTCAGTTTGATGTTGCTAAGAAGGTGGGATTTGTAATGTCCGCAAGCAACTGACATTTCATTTCTAATGTTTCGTAAGATATCTCTATATTTACATTTATTAATCAGGTTTAAGTATTGGGTAGTTAAAAAAGTTTTGT
The DNA here is from genome assembly GCF_053919585.1 of Euprymna scolopes. Classification (NCBI taxonomy): domain Eukaryota; kingdom Metazoa; phylum Mollusca; class Cephalopoda; order Sepiida; family Sepiolidae; genus Euprymna; species Euprymna scolopes. The sequence goes on along the minus strand of NC_136525.1, from coordinate 6,291,951 downwards.
TAGGTAGGGGGGTAGTTAAAAAAGTTTTGTTAGGTAGGTGGGTAGTTAAAAAAGTTTTGTTAGGTAGGTGGGTAGTTAAAAAAGTTTTGTTAGGTAGGTGGGTAGTTAAAAAAGTTTTGTTAGGTAGGTGGGTAGTTAAAAAAGTTTTGTTAGGTAGGTGGGTAGTTAAAAAAGTTTTGTTAGGTAGGTGGGTAGTTAAAAAAGTTTTGTTAGGTAGGTGGGTAGTTAAAAAAGTTTTGTTAGGTAGGTGGGTAGTTAAAAAAGTTTTGTTAGGTAGGTGGGTGGTTAAAAAAGTTTTGTTAAGTAGATGGGTAGTTAAAAAAGTTTTGTTAGGTAGGTGGGTAGTTAAAAAAGTTTATTTAGGTAGGTGGGTAGTTAAAAAAGTTTATTTAGGTAGGTGGGTAGTTAAAAAAGTTTATTTAGGTAGGTGGGTAGTTAAAAAAGTTTATTTAGGTAGGTGGGTAGTTAAAAAAGTTTATTTAGGTAGGTGGGTAGTTAAAAAGTTTTGTTAGGTAGGTGGGTAGTTAAAAAAGTTTTGTTAGGTAGGTGGGTAGTTAAAAAGTTTTGTTAGGTAGGAGGGTAGTTAAAAAAGTTTTGTTAGGTAGGTGGGTAGTTAAAAAAGTTTTGTTAGGTAGATGGGTAGTTAAAAAAGTTTTGTTAGGTGGGTGGGTAGTTAAAAAAGTTTTGTTAGGTAGGTGGGTAGTTAAAAAGTTTTGTTAGGTAGGATGGGTAGTTAAAAAAGTTTTGTTAGGTAGATGGGTAGTTAAAAAAGTTTTGTTAGGTAGGTGGGTAGTTAAAAAAGTTTATTTAGGTAGGTGGGTAGTTAAAAAAGTTTATTTAGGTAGGTGGGTAGTTAAAAAAGTTTTGTTAGGTAGGTGTGTAGTTAAAAGTTTTGTTAGGTAGGTGGGTAGTTAAAAAGTTTTGTTAGGTAGGTGGGTAGTTAAAAAAGTTTATTTAGGTAGGTGGGTAGTTAAAAAAGTTTTGTTAGGTAGGTGGGTAGTTAAAAAAGTTTTGTTAGGTAGGTGGGTAGTTAAAAAAGTTTTGTTAGGTAGGTGGGTAGTTAAAAAGTTTTGTTAGGTAGGGGGGTAGTTAAAAAAGTTTATTTAGGTTGGTGGGTAGTTAAAAAGTTTTGTTAGGTAGGTGGGTATTTAAAAAAGTTTTGTTAGGTAGGTGGGTAGTTAAAAAGTTTTGTTAAGTAGGTGGGTAGTAAAAAAAGTTTATTTAGGTAGGTGGGTAGTTAAAAAGTTTTGTTAGGTAGGTGGGTAGTTAAAAAAGTTTATTTAGGTAGGTGGGTAGTTAAAAAAGTTTTGTTAGGTAGGTGGGTAGTTAAAAAAGTTTTGTTAAGTAGGTGGGTAGTTAAAAAAGTTTATTTAGGTAGGTGGGTAGTTAAAAAAGTTTTGTTAGGTAGGTGGGTAGTTAAAAAAGTTTATTTAGGTAGGTGGGTAGTTAAAAAAGTTTTGTTAGGTAGGTGGGTAGTTAAAAAAGTTTTGTTAGGTAGGTGGGTAGTTAAAAAAGTTTTGTTAGGTAGGTGGGTAGTTAAAAAAGTTTATTTAGGTAGGTGGGTAGTTGAAAAAGGTTTGTTAGGTAGGTGGGTAGTTAAAAAAGTTTTGTTAGGTAGGTGGGTAGTTAAAAAAGTTTTGTTAGGTAGGCGGGTAGTTAAAAAAGTTTTGTTAGGTAGGTGGGTAGTTAAAAAAGTTTTGTTAGGTAGGTGGGTAGTTAAAAAAGTTTTGTTAGGTAGGTGGGTAGTTAAAAAAGTTTTGTTAAGTAGGTGGGTAGTTAAAAAAGTTTTGTTAGGTAGGTGGGTAGTTAAAAAAGTTTTGTTAAGTAGGTGGGTAGTTAAAAAAGTTTTGTTAGGTAGGTGGGTAGTTAAAAAGTTTATTTAGGTAGGTGGGTAGTTAAAAAAGTTTTGTTAGGTAGGTGGGTAGTTAAAAAAGTTTTGTTAAGTAGGTGGGTAGTTAAAAAAGTTTTGTTAGGTAGGTGGGTAGTTAAAAAAGTTTTGTTAAGTAGGTGGGTAGTTAAAAAAAGTTTTGTTAGGTAGGTGGGTAGTTAAAAAAGTTTTGTTAGGTAGGTGGGTAGTTAAAAAAGTTTTGTTAGGTAGGTGGGTAGTTAAAAAAGTTTTGTTAAGTAGGTGGGTAGTTAAAAAAAGTTTTGTTAGGTAGGTGGGTAGTTAAAAAAGTTTTGTTAAGTAGGTGGGTAGTTAAAAAAAGTTTTGTTAGGTAGGTGGGTAGTTAAAAAAGTTTTGTTAGGTAGGTGGGTAGTTAAAAAGTTTTGTTAGGTAGGGGGGTAGTTAAAAAAGTTTATTTAGGTAGGTGGGTAGTTAAAAAAGTTTTGTTAAGTAGGTGGGTAGTTAAAAAAGTTTTGTTAGGTAGGTGGGTAGTTAAAAAAGTTTTGTTAGGTAGGCGGGTAGTTAAAAAAGTTTATTTAGGTAGGTGGGTAGTTAAAAAGTTTTGTTAGGTAGGTGGGTAGTTAAAAAAGTTTTGTTAGGTAGGTGGGTAGTTAAAAAAGTTTTGTTAGGTAGGTGGGTAGTTAAAAAAGTTTTGTTAGGTAGGTGGGTAGTTAAAAAAGTTTTGTTAGGTAGGTGGGTAGTTAAAAAAGTTTTGTTAGGTAGGTGGGTAGTTAAAAAAGTTTTGTTAGGTAGGCGGGTAGTTAAAAAAGTTTATTTAGGTAGGTGGGTAGTTAAAAAAGTTTTGTTAGGTAGGTGGGTAGTTAAAAAAGTTTATTTAGGTAGGTGGGTAGTTAAAAAGTTTTGTTAGGTAGGTGGGTAGTTAAAAAAGTTTTGTTAGGTAGGCGGGTAGTTAAAAAAAGTTTTGTTAGGTAGGTGGGTAGTTAAAAAAGTTTTGTTAGGTAGGTGGGTAGTTAAAAAAGTTTTGTTAGGTAGGTGGGTAGTTAAAAAAGTTTTGTTAAGTAGGTGGGTAGTTAAAAAAGTTTTGTTAGGTAGGTGGGTAGTTAAAAAAGTTTTGTTAAGTAGGTGGGTAGTTAAAAAAGTTTTGTTAGGTAGGTGGGTAGTTAAAAAGTTTATTTAGGTAGGTGGGTAGTTAAAAAAGTTTTGTTAGGTAGGTGGGTAGTTAAAAAAATTTTGTTAGGTAGGTGGGTAGTTAAAAAAGTTTTGTTAGGTAGGTGGGTAGTTAAAAAAAGTTTTGTTAGGTAGGTGGGTAGTTAAAAAAGTTTTGTTAAGTAGGTGGGTAGTTAAAAAAAGTTTTGTTAGGTAGGTGGGTAGTTAAAAAAGTTTTGTTAAGTAGGTGGGTAGTTAAAAAAGTTTTGTTAGGTAGGTGGGTAGTTAAAAAAGTTTTGTTAGGTAGGTGGGTAGTTAAAAAAGTTTTGTTAGGTAGGGGGGTAGTTAAAAAAGTTTATTTAGGTAGGTGGGTGTTAAAAAAGTTTTGTTAGGTAGGTGGGTAGTTAAAAAAGTTTTGTTAGGTAGGTGGGTAGTTAAAAAAGTTTTGTTAGGTAGGTGGGTAGTTAAAAAAGTTTTGTTAGGTAGGCGGGTAGTTAAAAAAGTTTATTTAGGTAGGTGGGTAGTTAAAAAAGTTTTGTTAGGTAGGTGGGTAGTTAAAAAAGTTTATTTAGGTAGGTGGGTAGTTAAAAAGTTTTGTTAGGTAGGTGGGTAGTTAAAAAAGTTTTGTTAGGTAGGCGGGTAGTTAAAAAAGTTTTGTTAGGTAGGTGGGTAGTTAAAAAAGTTTTGTTAGGTAGGTGGGTAGTTAAAAAAGTTTTGTTAGGTAGGTGGGTAGTTAAAAAAGTTTTGTTAAGTAGGTGGGTAGTTAAAAAAGTTTTGTTAGGTAGGTGGGTAGTTAAAAAAGTTTTGTTAAGTAGGTGGGTAGTTAAAAAAGTTTTGTTAGGTAGGTGGGTAGTTAAAAAGTTTATTTAGGTAGGTGGGAAGTTAAAAAAGTTTTGTTAGGTAGGTGGGTAGTTAAAAAAAGTTTTGTTAGGTAGGTGGGTAGTTAAAAAAAGTTTTGTTAGGTAGGTGGGTAGTTAAAAAAAGTTTTGTTAGGTAGGTGGGTAGTTAAAAAAAAGTTTTTTTAGGGTGGTTAGGGTTATTGAAGGAGATGTTAGCAAGTCAGATGCAGCATGGCCATAAAAAAAAGCAACACGAAGTAAAATGTCAGAAAAAAAAAGTTGCCTACTTACCCAACCCAGCTTGTCATGACAGTAAAGTACGTCGCGCTCGCAATGCAGGCCAATTTCAGATTGTAAACCGAGATGCTGTCCTTTACCTTCAGTGCATAAGAAAACATTTACAAAGATATTAGCAGGTCGCCTGGCATTGCCCAGTCCTAGGATAAATATATTTTGATTCATGCAGATTATTTATTTATTATTATAGAGACAATTCTTTACTGATTATTATATTGTACCTAAAATATTATAGTGAGTTTTTATTGGTTGGTTGTTTTTGTTTTACGGCATACCAACCCTTTTCAGGTTATTTAATACCGAATCCAGTGATTTTGAATAATTTTTTTTTTAATAGAATGTATTTGTTTCTTTTTCAAGTCGGTTTCTATTTAACCCATAGTTGGGACCCAACAAGTACTACCAATCTGGGTCAGAGTGGATCTGGGAGCAATGCCCATTAAGAGGTGGGGCCTTACCATCGGATATAGTTTAAGGTCATATCCAGGATCGAGGTTTATTCAGTTTATCATACAGTCCATATGTATTGCTATCTAAGGTAAGGATAATATTTAAAATTGACATAACTTCTGCTTAGCTTTTTTCAAATTTCTGTCACATAAGTCACGACGAATAGCACATCCTATTCCTTTCTTTTTCTAATGCGTTTACATAAGGAAAAATACCAAATATACTGATTGTTCGGGTTTGTATTGCTGTACACATAGATTCAAAAAAGTTGTCAGAAAACAAATATATAACAAATGTTATCAAAGGCAAGATAAGTTACTTTTCTACGAAACTGGATGTATTTTTTGTGTTTTTATTCAATGTAACATGTTTATTCAGCTCGAAAAACATACAGTGTTTACCGATGTATTGGAAAATTCAAGATGGCGCCTCCCTCCCACTTTAACACGGTAAGTTTGGGAAAAGGTGTTATGAATAATAAACTAGACAAAATACGGTTAAAAACCCACCGAATACATGTCAACCTATGTCACGGTAACATTTATTGAGCGAGTTTTAACAGTATTTTATCCAGTTTTTTTATTTATAACACCTTTTCCCAAACTTACCATGTTAAAGAGAGTCGGCCGCCATTTTGAATTTTCCAATACATCGGTAAACACTGTATGGTTTTCGAGCTGAATAAACATGTTACATTGAATAAAAAAACAAAAAATATATCCAGTTTGGTAGAAAAGTAACTTATCTTGCGTTTGATAACATTTATTTGTTGTATATTTGTTTTTTGACAACTTTTTCGAATCTATGTGTACAGTAATACAAACCCGATTGTTCCCCATGAAAGAAACTGATCTGTGAAAAGATAAACTGAAGTTTGATATATTGAAAGAATGATTGATAAAATAAATAAAACCTTAGATTTTCAAATATAATAAAATTATTGTTGATGTATATGCACGAAAAGAGTCAGTATTGACATAATAATAACTGACTGCTTCTGCATAATGCAATGGATCTGTAAGCTTGTGCTCTATATATGTATATTTATATATATATATATATATAAAAAAAAAAAAGAGCAGAAATGAGGAAAATCGTCTGCCTTAAACCACTAATCTAGTTCTAAAACAGATCCTTTGTTCGATAAAATGCATGCCCATTGGCTGATAGGAAGGGGTGCGGTGGATACTAGAAAGCTGATTGGCTAACTAAAATCCTCAACATATATAAAAACGAGAAACAACCACAGAATTCGCGCATAAGCCTGATGAATCCTATAGTGGATGAAACGCCGAATATTCAGTGTAGCTTAATCGCCATATACATTTTATAACTTACTATATATATATATATATATTTTTTTTTTTTAAATATTTTTTAGAGGGAATCAGACCTGGATTCTTAAGAGCAGTTTATTTTAATGTATTAGTAAATGTATTAATACTTTTAAAAGAAAACAGTGCCCATTGTGTTGTAGATATATAATAAGCTCAATAAGTATAGGTATACTAGAGCTATATTAATATTGAGTAAAACGGTTCATAATTGTGAATTAAAAATCAGTTTCAAAAAGAAAAAAACAATTGTTTGTTTTTTTTCCTTTTGAAACTGATTTTTAACTTACAATTATGAACCGTTTTACTCAATATTAATATATATATATATATATATATATATATATATATATATATATATATATATTTGTTATTCTTTTATATATGCTTTGTTATATTTAACAGATTGAAATTCCAAGCAAAAAGAATTGGTACACACAAAGAGTGGAATAAAATTGAAAAAATCATTTTACCAAGAGAAAGAAACATTTATTATTGGCCTGGCAAGGCCACAGGGGAGATAACCGAAGCATCAAAACTGAAGCTGGCCTGCAAGACACTATATATACAAATGCAGGCAAATTTGGGCATATTTTATTGGTTTGAAAATATAGGTTCTTTTTTTACCAATTGTCATGAAATTTTAATCATAGCATAGTATTATAATCTTCAAAAAGCCCTCAAATTTTCATGTAGTTTTGTCCAATAGACCCAAAGAATTCAATATTCAATTTTCCGACCAGTATAGATATTGTTCAAAATCTCAGCGACTATTGATCAGAATTTAACAAATGAAGGCTCGTTGGAAAGGTAATGACCTGAATTGTGTAGTGGGTCATGTGACATTTGCCCTTAAAATCGCACATTAAGGGGATCATCAATCATCCAGAGATTATTTTTGCCATTTTCTTACAGCCTTAAAATGTTTAAATCATAGTCATTTGTTTTCCTAGTTTTGTATATGAATTACAAAATATCTGATATTTCCCCAAAACCCTCTTGCCTTGATGAATAGGAGACTAAAACTTGCTGCTATGGTTTCAAATGATCTTAAATAACAGCAAGGGGAAGACTTGATTCCAAATATTTCTCATATGTTATATCTCCTCCTCTTTGGTTTTCATACATAAAGTAAATTTCACAGTGTATAAGGGTTATTTGATACTGGAGATATTCATAATGATACCCTATTTCCAAAAGAGAGGAGATACAATATATGAGAAATATTTGGAATCAAGTCTCCTCTTGCTGTTATTTCAGATCATTTGAAACCATGGCAGCAAGAGGGGAGATATAAGTTTTGGGGAAATATATATAAGAGAGGATGGATAGAGAAATACAACCCACTTTTATTTCACAAGAAAAAAGTTAAAAGCGCTTACCAAACATTTGATGCTACAAAGAAGGTCTGAGAGGATTTTCATCTTGTGTTCTTCGTTAAGAACAATCCCAGGAATCTGATAAAAAGAAAATAAAATAAATTGGTAATAGAATGAAATCATTGCAGACAAACTCAAGGCTGCTTCTACACTATTGTGACGAGATTTTGTAATCGATAAATGGAGTTTTCAGATAAAAAAAACAATGTTTTTTTTTTTTTTTGTCAATTCTAATAAGTCACAATAGTAGCTTCCAAATTATGCAGTCAAAATTACTGAATTATGAAGCAAAGATTATGAAGCAAAGATTATGAAGCAAAAAATTATTAAGCAAAGATTATTAAGCAAAAATTATTAAGCAAAAATTATTAAACCAAACTTATTAAGCCAAACTTATTAAGCCAAACTTATTAAGCCAAACTTATTAAAAAAAACCCAACTTTAATCGTGTTAGCAGGTGAAAATTTTCAGCCATCTTGTTTTAAATCAGAACGGAAAATTACCTCCCTTTCAAAGTCCTGTGTTTTATGATTGTTTTCATCAAATTCTATTTTTATTTTCTTTAATAAATAATAATCCAGTTTAAAAACATGTGGAATACGTAGATATCATTGTTTTCGTGTGAAATTCATTATTACGATTCCCGAAATTTCATCCCAATAGTGTAGAAGCGCCTATTTATTTAATAGCCGCTCCTTTACAAAAGGCTAGCGCATGCGCGGATAACATTTTTAATTAATTTATTTGCTTACGTTGGCTCATTAACTTTTTTTTTTTTTTTTTAAAGTAACTAAACCATTTATCGATAATTTCTCACTTTTACAAACATTTGCAAATTTGCCGTTTAGCTGTACAAATATCAGATTTATTTGTCAATTCTAATAAATTACAATGGTAGCTTCCAAATTATGCAGTCGAAATTACCTGAATATTACTGAAGTATTAAACAAACAACTTTAATCATGTTAGCAGGTGAAAAATTGCAGCCATCTTGTTTAAATCGAAACTAATGGTTTTTTTTTGTCAATTCTAATAAGTTACAATGGTAGCTTCCATATTATGCAGTCAAAATTACCTGAATATTATTGAATTATTTAACAAAAAAAAACAACTTTAATCGTGTTAGCAGGTGAAAAATTGCAGCCATCTTGTTTAAATCGAAACTGATGTTTTTTTTTTTTTTTGTCGATTCTAATAAGTTACAATGGTAGCTTCCATATTATGCAGCTGAAATTATCTGAATATTACTGAATTATTTAACAAAACAAACAACTTTAATTGTGTTAGCAGGTAGAAAAATCGATGTGTAATATTCGGAGAAATGTGAGAAATAAAAACCTTTAGTTTCGTGGTGGTTATAAGCCAGTTCTTCCACGATTTCAACAA
>NC_136525.1:6253274-6268274 GCF_053919585.1 Euprymna scolopes | reverse complement strand
ATAATAATAATAATATTAGCAGTATTATTAATAATAATAATAATAATAAAATAATATTAGCAGTATTAATAATAAGGATAATAATAATAAAAATAATATTAGCAGTATTAATAATAAGGATAATAATAATAAAAATAATATTAGCAGTATTAATAATAAGGATAATAATAATAAAAATAATATTAGCAGTATTAATAATAAGGATAATAATAATAAGAATAATATTAGCAGTATTAATAATAAGGATAATAATAATAAAAATAATATTAGCAGTATTAATAATAAGGATAATAATAATAAAATAATATTAGCAGTATTAATAATAAGGATAATAATAATAATATTAGCAGTATTATTAATAATAATAATAATAATAAAATAATATTAGCAGTATTAATAATAAGGATAATAATAATAAAAATAATATTAGCAGTATTAATAATAAGGATAATAATAATAAAAATAATATTAGCAGTATTAATAATAAGGATAATAATAATAATAATAATATTAGCAGTATTAATAATAAGGATAATAATAATAAAAATAATATTAGCAGTATTAATAATAAGGATAATAATAATAAAAATAATATTAGCAGTATTAATAATAAGGATAATAATAATAAAAATAATATTAGCAGTATTAATAATAAGGATAATAATAATAATAATAATATTAGCAGTATTAATAATAAGGATAATAATAATAAAAATAATATTAGCAGTATTAATAATAAGGATAATAATAATAAAAATAATATTAGCAGTATTAATAATAAGGATAATAATAATAAAAATAATATTAGCAGTATTAATAATAAGGATAATAATAATAAAATAATATTAGCAGTATTAATAATAAGGATAATAATAATAATATTAGCAGTATTATTAATAATAATAATAATAAAATAATATTAGCAGTATTAATAATAAGGATAATAATAATAAAAATAATATTAGCAGTATTAATAATAAGGATAATAATAATAAAAATAATATTAGCAGTATTAATAATAAGGATAATAATAATAAAAATAATATTAGCAGTATTAATAATAAGGATAATAATAAAATAATATTAGCAGTATTAATAATAAGGATAATAATAATAATATTAGCAGCATTAATAATAATAATAATAAAAATAATATTAGCAGTATTAATAATAAGGATAATAATAATAATAATAATAATAATAATAATAAAAATAATATTAGCAGTATTAATAATGAGGATAATAATAATAAAAATAATATTAGCAGTATTAATCATAAGGATAATAATAATAATAATAATAATAATAATAATAATAATAATAATAGAAATAATATTAGCAGTATTAATAATAAGGATAAAAATAATAAAAATAATATTAGCAGTATTAATAATAAGGATAATAATAATAATAATAATAATAATAAAAATAATATTAGCAGTATTAATAATAAGGATAATGATAATGATAAAAATAATATTAGCAGTATTAATAATAAGGATAATAATAATGATAAAAACAATAATAAAAATAATATTAGCAGTATTAATAATAAGGATAAAAATAATAACAAAAATAGTATTAGCAGTATTAATAATAAGGATAAAATAATAATAAAAATAATATTAGCAGTATTAATAATAAGGATAATAATAAAAATAATACTAAGGATGATAATAATAATAATAAAAATAATAATAATAATAAAAATAATAAAAAAATAATAATAATAAAAATAATAATAAGGATAATAATAATAATAAAAAAACTAATAATAATAAAAAAAATAATAATAATAATAATAATAAAAATGATAATAAGGATAATAATAATAATAATAAAAATAATAAGGATAATAATAATAATAAAAATAATAAAAAAAATAATAATAATAAAAATAATAGTAATAATAAAAATAATAATAAGGATAATAATAATGATAAGGATAATAATAATAATAAAAATAATAATAATAATAAAAATAATAATAATAAACATAATAAAAAAATAATAATAATAATAAAAATAATAATAATAATAAAAATAATAAAAAAAAAAATAATAATAATAATAAAAATAATAATAATAATAAAAATAATAATAAGGATAATAATAATAATAAAAATATTAATAAGGATAATAAGCAAAAAGGCGACAGAGTTTAATTTTATAGGGAATAATAATTTTTTATTTTTTTATTTTCACACCAAACCAGGCACATTGCCACTTTGAGGTAGGGGGCTACAACCAGGAACCTAAGTTACAGGGATACTGTGTAGGGAGTTCAGCAGCAAGATGTTTGTTCACATTACACTTGAACTTCTGCATGTCAGTACAGTCGGGGAAGCAGGAAACCGGAATAAAATTCCAAAGTCCTGCAGTTCTAGGGAAGAAGCTATTAGAGTAAAAGGCTTTCTTACAACTAGGGATTTCGACTGTGTAGGGGTGGGACTTTGCTGCTTGTTGGGTTTGTCGCGGGTATTTTCGTCGAGGGGGTACAAGGGCTTGTAGTTTATCAGAGCATCCACTATTAAAATACTTGTAGAACAGGCAGAGGGATAGGGATGCAACATTTCGTCGATGGGACAGGGGCTGAAGCTTAGATGACAAGACTAGAATCAAAATTTCTTTAGAGTGTAGCGTGTGGAGACTTCACACACATGTAGGACGGTCTGAAGCTAAAATGCACCAAGCAATAAGGTGAAGCTGTCAAAACTGATGTCGACGGAGGTGTACAGGTCAAGTAATCCATCCCACAGCTGTTGGTGTTGAAACACCTGCTAGAGAACAGGTCAATATAAGCAGGCGAAGCACAAGAGCCAACCAGTCAAAAAAAAGCGACAAAGTCGCCGCTGAATCCATCCCTTCCTGCTTCCCCCTCCGTCTACCGCTTGGAAGCGCATACACAAGGCAAGAAATAAAGTAATAATTTTATATTTTTCTAACAAACGAATTTGTGTTTCGAGTTTGTTTTTCTCGGCTGATGAGAAACTAGCATCGTTCAACCCGGCTACTTCTATCCCAAGAGAATCGTTCAAGAAAATGATACGAACCTCTGACCAATATTGAATCCGATTCTGTTTTGTAAGAATCACCATTTCAGCTTTGAAACTTTCTTCCAATTTGTCTCTGTAAAAAAAAACAAAAAACAACACATTGTTAATAGCGATGGTGCGGAGTTGGGGTGAGAGGTTTCAGAAAGAATCAGAATCAAGGTTGTAAGAAAGCGATGAGTTGAAGAAAATCCAAATTCAAATCAAGAAAATTAATAAAAAAAAAAATACTTGTACGTTTTATGAACAAATACTAGTTTTTGAATAAAAAAACACTGACTGTAAGGTACAAGGTTCCTTCAATAATATATATATATATATATATATATATATATATATGATTGGTCATGAAGGACTGAAAGACCGAGGAGAGCACTAGCCAGACCTCGGCTGGACAAGCGCAAAGAGAACTGGAACCTTGGGGAGGCTGAGTGCCACTCAAATTCCAGTATAAACCAATGGCCACTGCCAGCGAGAAATCAATGGTAAGCGGCTGTTGCGATGATGCCAACTCATTTGCAAATACTATCGAAGGAGGTGGAGAGAACTGGACAACAAGCACGTAGAAAGCTTTTTTTCGCGAAAATTTGGCTAGCAAGCGGTCAAAGTTTACAGAGTTGAACTTTGCAGACTCTACCAAACTCCTTCTCCAATTTTGGGGTTAAACACTTGAAATTTTAGATGCAGTTTACCTGGACATGAGTCAACCTTTTTAAGATATATATATACATATGCACATAAAGTTATGAACAGTACATAGGGCCCGAGCAAAGCTGGGCTGAACTGCTAGTATATATATATATATATATATATATATATATATATATATATATATATATATATATATATATATATGATTGTTGAGCTGGATTAAATCCGACGATATGAAATAAAATGGAGGTGGAAGGACCTGGATACTCAACGTTTCGCCCGATTTATGCGGGCTTCTTCAAGTCAATGACCATCCCTCTTGAAGAAGCCCGCATAAATCGGGCGAAACGTTGAGTATCCAGGTCCTTCCACCTCCATTTTATTTCATATATATATATATATTGTGATTCCAAAATAGGAGATTTATTATATATTATTTTATTTTTACTTTTTTTTTTTCTTTAGAATGAGGATTCTTAACTGGTGTATTCATTTTTTGCGGACTGTCATCCTCATCTTCATAGGTGTGTCACGTGAAGAAACAACAACTATGAAGATGAGGATAACAGATGCCTTCAATAAGTTTCCAGACTTTTTTTTCGTATCGGCACTTTTATTGATAGTACACACATGAAACTCTAGCCCTCTTTTCAAGTAATCTCCTTCGGCTGCAATGCGTTTCTTTATACAGTTCAAACACCTTCTGGAAGGCCCCATGAAAGTCCTCTTGTGTGAGCGTGTCAATGACCCTCGTCACAGCATCTTTCATCTTGTCTCATAACGACAGCCTCTAAGGTTTTCTTTGAGCTTAAGGAGGAATAACCAAAAGTCACAGGGAACAAGGTCTGCGCTATAAGGGAGGGTGAGGAACTGTTTTGATGCCCATCTTGATCAAATAGTCTGTGACAAGGATTGAGTTGTGGACTAGTGCGTTCGCGCAAATCTTCCGCATCTTCAGTTCCTCGTGAATAATGTGTGTACAGTTCCAACACTGACATCATCACTTATTGTCACGATAGTCCTTATCCATGAAATTCTTTATTTGGCCAATCAACACTGGTGTTATGACTTCCTTGCTTCTCCCATACTTCATCATCCCTCATAGGCTCCCTGCCTTCCTTGAATCTCTTATGCCACTCAAAAACTGATGCTTGATTCATGCAAGATGGTCCAAAAAACTTTTTTTCAAGTTTAAAACAGAATTTCATTGCGTATTGTTCTTCTAAAGTCTCATCACGTTTAGATTGTATTTTTGAAATTCACCAGCTTTGAAAATCAGGCTTTAGTAGGGTGTATTCCAATTCCTGCTGTAGCTGTTCGTTTGAACCTGAAATCTTAAAAGTTAGTCCGTCATCTAAGATATATAGCAATAATATACTGAATTTTCAAGAGTCTACAATAATTTTAAATGCTTTTACAAAAAAAAAGTCTGGAAACTTATTGAAGGAATCGCAGAAGTTTCATGAATAAATATTTAAAAAAACAAATAAAAGCACTCATTGTAAAGTAAGTTTAATGAATAAATATTAAAAAAAACAAAAAAAAAACACTCATTGTAAATTAAGTTTCATGAATAAATATTTGTTTTTGAATAAAAAATATTGGTAGCAAATAAAATTTTTTTTTCTTTTTTTTTTTGTGTGCAAATCAAGATAAATATTCAGATTCTTTTTATATAATAAACCAATGATAAAAATGTTTTCCGAAATGACGTTGGCTGTTGCATTTTCATTGTTTGGACACATTCCGGTTTTGTACATAAGTGCCCAGAAAATTCAGACGATAAAGTCATCCTTTTTCTGCATAAATATCTTTATAATCAACATACACTGCAACTAAACCTTATGTCTAGAATTCTAATTACCATTTTTTTTTTTAAATGAAAATCCATTGCATGATTCTGATTTTTTATAAAAAATCTACAAAAACAAACAATGATCGGCAATGGATATTATTAGATAATATATAAATCTCACCTGTCTGTTTTAATGTATGTATGTTTGCAGGTCTGCCTAAAACTTTTGACACAGATTTTCACGAGATCAGTATTGTTTTGAAGCTCGCCCCTTCGGATGACAAATATCGAAAAATTGGCTAAATTTTTCGATTAACATTAAATCGATTAACATTAAATCCGTCACCCTGAACTGGGCACTTTTCTACCAGGAGTTGTCGCTTTTTTCGACGATATTTTCGAAAGTCATGCCCTTTTTTCGATTGACTAGCCTTAATTTAAACCTTTGCTACTTCCGGTTTAGCGATGGACGCCACACTTTTTTTCTTTTGCTCAATACACACCTCCAAACACCCAGGCACTATAAGTCTTAATGAAATTACAATCCAAACTAAAACTAAATATAGATTACATTACTGACCCTTATGCCTAGCAGTTGTGTTCCAAAATTCTAAAGGGTTAAAGAAAATTCCAGATGATTAAACAACAAAGAAGTGACTTACCTTGAGACCGAGTAACTCTCATGGGCTAAAATCATGAACACATAAGCCACATTTTTTATATCGGCTAATAAAGATGGCTGAGCCTATAAAGAAATTTAAAAAAATTTTATTTCTTAAATGAAAAAAAAAAAAATACTTTTATGTTAAACTGAAAGTTGCAAACATAATTATAAAAATATTAGCAAATATTGAAAATTTTAAATTCTAGAAGACTTTTCAATTTTTGAAATTAACGTTAGCATTTTCAGTTCTTGAAACGTTAATCTAATCTTAACTCTTTAACTTGTTTGAGATCAATTTTAAACTTTCAAAAGAATTACCAATATTTTAAAGAATATCAGCGGATAAAAAAAAAAAAAAATGAAACTGAAACAAAACAAAAAAATCAAAAAACTAAAACAAAAAAAAAAAAGAAGTCAAACCAAGGAAAAAAAAGCACTCACACCTAAAAAAGAAATCAAATCAACAAAAATTTTTTTTTAAATAAATCAAACTCACAAAAAAAAAAGAAAAAAATCAAACCAAGAAAAAAAGTAAAAAGGAAATCAAACCAATAAAATAAAAAAAAATCGGACTCAGAAAAACAAAGAAATCAAAACAAAAAAAAACAATAAAAAAAAGAAATCAAACCAATAAAATAAAAAAAAATCGGACTCAGAAAAACAAAGAAATCAATACAAAAAAAAACAATAAAAAAAGAAATCAAATCAACAAAAATTTTTTTTAAATAAATCAAACTCACAAAAAAAAAGAAAAAAATCAAACTCACAAAAAAAAAAGAAAAAAATCAAACCAAGAAAAAAAGTAAAAAAAAAATCAAACCAATAAAATAAAAATAAAAATCGGACTCAGAAAAACAAAGAAATCAACACAAAAAAAACAATAAAAAAAAAGAAATCAAACCAATAAAATAAAAAATCAAACCCAGAAAAACAAAGAAATCAAACAAAAGAAAAAAATCAAATCAAGAAAAAGAAAAAAAAGAAATCAAACTAAAAAAATAAAAAATAAAAGAAATCAAACCAAGACAAAAAAAAAAAAAAAAAATCAAACCAGGAAAAAAATAAAAGAAATCAAACTAAAAAAAAAAAAAAGAAATCAATTCAAAAAAAAAAAAAAGAAATCAAACTAAAAAAAAAACAAAAAAAAAATCAAATAAAAAAACTAAAAAAAAAAAAAGAAAAAATATACCTCTTCGCTGTTGTCCTTTTCATCTTCGATGTCCCTCTTTAACGGCTCACATATACTGGGCCAAAAGTAATTGATTTTACGAAGGACGCTCATTGCTGTCTCACGTACACCACCCCAAAGGGCATGCAGAAATTCAATGCATGCACACAGAAGGTTTGGTGGGCACTGGTAAGTCTTCTGTATTAACAAAAAATAAAAAAATAAATTAAATAACACAAATTAAAAATTGTGCAGTTCAGCCAACAAACAGAAAAAAGAAAGCGTACAATAAAACAATAAAATATACAAATAAAATAAATGCAGCAATAATATATATAGGGAGTTAAGCAGCAAGATGTTTGCGTTACACTTGAACTTCTGCATGTCAGTAGAGTCAGAGAAACAGGAACCCAGAAGGGAATTCCAAAGTTTAGCAGTTCTAGGGAAGAAACTATTAGAGTGGAAGGATTTCTTGCATTTAAGGATTTCTACTGTGTAGGGGTGGGATTTTGCTGCTTGCCGGGGGTATTTACATCACGAGTGGAGGGGGAAGGGAGGTACAAGGGCTTGTAGATCATCGGAGCACCTACCATTAAAATATTTATAAAACAGGCAGAGAGATGCAACATTTTGTCAATGGTGTTGATTGGTACAAGCATTCAACAAGGCTATGAATTATCCACAGCAATAAAAGTTGAAGTCAAGGTCAACCTGAGAGGCCATGACCCCTCAAAGAAGCCCACAAATGTTTTTAAAATTTTCTAATACAACGCTTAATTTCAATTAAGAAATTCAAAATTAAGAGAAAGACATCACGTGGGGGTGGGGGTTGAACAGGAAATAATTTTTTGCCTAAACAAAAAAGTCATCTAACTTCCCTTGTAACCTGATCTGTCTAACATAAAATAGACTTTGTAGCACTTATCTCCCTTTGCTTGCCCCTTTTTTTCGTCGTGTTTTTTTTTTTTTCAAACCTGTGACCGGATGAGGCTTCTCGTGCCTATCCCCAATCTCCTTTAGCTGCCTTCCTCCAGACAAGGCAGGAAGCCACTTGCTTTAAGGAGCTAACAAGAGCGAAAGATGATTATCACAAAGACAGGAGATGCCTATTGGCTTTAGTCTTGAAAAGACCAAAATTATAGGCAGGAGGAAAACAGCCAGCAGGAAGAAAGTTCCATAAGCTTGCGGTTCTTGGAAAGAAGCTACTGAGATCGGAAGCTGCAGTAAAATGAGATGACCACTAGACCAACGAGACAAACAAACTGAAACAAAGGAAGCAGGAAATAGATTAGATAATTCTGTTTCAGGCTCAATAACTCTAGCTGATAAAATAGCTTTTTTTAATATAGAAATCGCTTCAGATAAGGCGTAAAGCTACTTTTGATGTAAGGAGCTAACAAGATTTCCACAAACCTGCAGTTCTTAAAAAAGAAGCTACTGAAATAGGAAGGCTAAGGCTGAAGGTAGGAGGTCAGCAGAAAGAGAGTTTCACAACCTTGCAGTCCTTGGTTGGTTGGTTTTGTTTTACGGCATATCAACCCTTTTCAGGTTATTTAATGCCGAATCCAAAGATTTTGAAGAAAATTTTTTTAATAGAATATATTTGTTGTTTTCAAGTCGGTTTCTATTTAACCCATAGTTGGGACCCTAACAGGTACTACCACCCCGGGTCAGAGTGTATCTGGGAGCAATAGTAATTAAATGGTGGCTCCACACTCCCCAAAGCCCGCAAGCTGGGGCCTCAACACTGGATTTAGTTTAAGGTCATATCCAGGCCCTGCATTCCTTGGAAAACAAGCTACTGGAATAGGAATGAGATATCAAAACAGTGAATTGATGAAGACCACTAGACCGAGTCAAATGAGCTGGAACAAAGGAAGCAGGGAATAGATCAGACAATTCTGAAGAACACATGCCATATTAGTATTTGTAAAAAAGACTGAGACTAGCAACGTTATGTCTGTGAGAGAGAAAGAGGGGAAGTGGGAGAGAAGAAACAATGAGGGACAATCAAATTATAGATAGGTTTCTGCAACTTATCAAAAACCTAATCTGAATCACTTTTGAGCTTTTTGAATTTACAAAGAAATAAACATTGAAATAGTCGAGAAATATTGATTTGTGGAAAACAATGAAGAAATAAGAGGAAAAAAATATGAACATTTCAATAAAAAAGAAAAAAAAAAAAAACGCTGGCAAAAAAAAAAAATAAAAATATAAATAAAGAGGCAAATTTTTAGTTTAAGGTGGAAACTTCACTTATCAAGGGAGATAACCTCAAATTGCACAAAATTTATCTTTCAAGCAACAAAAAATTGGAGAATAATTCAAAATTCTTTCGTTATTCATCAATATTTTTTTTAGTTTCTTAACATTTTTTCTTTGAGGTAAGAAGACTTACTGCTTCACCCTATATTATTACAAAGGATAATCAAAAAAACTCTGTAGGATGCACGCACCGTGAGGAAAGATATCATATTCCAAAAATTATGTCAATTGATCAAGTAGTTTTATTTCTAGATAAGTCAAAGTTTATAACTAATCAAGGAGTGACTGTCTCGCAACACCCTTTTGAGGTTGCAGCAAAAAAGAAAGTGTGTGTGAATGTGTGGGGGGGATCAAATTCTGGGCAGGAGTTGCTAGAAAGGACTTATCCTGCTTTGATAGAGTTCAAAATAGACTTCGTAGCCCCGCAACCTCTTTCTCACAGAAGAGATGTTGAGAGTTTGTGTTTGCTTTATCGTTATTTTCATGGCAAGTGCTCGACTGAGCTCCAATCTATGGTCCCCCCTCGCCAAACTTTCACAAGAAACACTCATCTAGCTGAAAACTCTATCAATAATTCCTGTGCCTAAACCTAAACATAGATTCCATGAACAAAGCTTCTTTCTTAGAACTGCACGCTTGTGGAACTGTCTTCCATTTGCCTGCTTTCCAGCTGACTACAATCTGATTGTCTTCAAGTCCAATGTAAACAAGTTCTTGATGAGCTGTTCCACTTAACAAATTTACCGAATTTCCATTACTAACAATTACTATATTGTTCAATTGACTTCTGTACACTCTTTAACCTTTATCCTTGAGTGGCCTCTGGGCCTTGATAAGTGGTGATACCTATGTAAAAAAAAAAAAGAAAAAGAAAAAAAAAAGATACGTTTCTGCAATTTATCAAGAACATTCAAATGTTCAAATGGGGCAGATATTCATCAGCTCAAATGCGACAACACTCCATATATTGTCCGATAATATATTTGTAGAGATGGAGAATAGACCGTCGGGTTTAAGAAACTGCTTATTTTTCTGTTGTACGCGCTATGAAGCTAGATAAAGACGGACACCGAAATACCCAGGTACTGTACTGACATCATTTAACTAGTTCAAACAATTAAAAAGAAAAAAAGACGAATTTCTAAATGGTGTTGAGTTCGACTTACCTGTTTTTCTGACTTGATTAAATTCATCACAGTGTTCAGACAACTGGAATTACCCAACAGCAGTTCCTTTAACGAGAAAAAAAAAAACAAACAATGGTCATGCTCTGCTAATTAGTAATGACAGAAGTTCTAATGTTGCATTTGCTTCAATGTTCACAATCACGGAACATCAACCATTTGGGGGAGGGGGTTTTCTAAAAAAAAAAAAAAAAAAAAAAAAACCCGAATGTATTGTTTGTATGGTTTGTGTGCCACTGTTTATCAGATCTGGAACAAAAGATGCATGTTTCTTTCTGGACAAACTAAAATTAACAAATAATATTTTTTAATCATCTACATAATATTTCAGGTCATAAAGGGTTAACTGATTAATGGGAATTTGTCGGCATTGCAATGTAAATCTAGTAAGTTTGAATTATTGTTGAGTTATCTCCCATTTTTTTTTTTTTAAAGATTGTTTTCAAAATGGTAAATGTCATGGGTATGGATATCATGCAGATTATTTTTTTTTATTTTTGGTTTCTGGATAAGAATTAATTATTTCGGGCACTTGTACAGTTTAATCAAGACATTAAAAAAAATGAAAATATCGAAAAAGTTATATTGTACTTATCCGTTATGGAATGAAGTCCCCCCCCCCCAAAAAAAAATTTCACTTAATTTCATCTAGTCGTTTTTTGTTTTTTATTTTACAACGAAAAAACAATTTGTTATGATACCGAGCAAAAGGTTCGATTTTTAGGAAGAATAGCTAGTAATAAAGATGGGGAGGGAGTGTCGGCGCTTTAAATTGAGTTATATCCCCGTGCCGTGTTCAAAACATTCCAAGATGTCTATCTTCAATGCACTGTCATAAAAATGCATTTTTCCGCTGTAAAAAAAAAAAACTACTCGATCAAATTAAACGGATTTTTTTTCCAGAGATCTTCAGTCCAAAATGGATACGTAAATATAACCTTTTTTCGATATTTTCATTTTTTAATGTGTTGATTAAACTGTACAAGTACCCATTTTTTAAATTTTTTGTTTAATGAATGTTATGCTTCCAATTGTCTAAAAAAAAAAAAAAAAAAAAAAAAAAAATGCGGGACAAAGTTTGACGATTAAAACAGCAGAACTAATTTGTATATTCATTATTTTCCGAAATGTTATCCTCATCTTCATAATTGTTGTTTTGGCCAACTCATCCTCTGGCCTTCTTCAGATGGTTAACCGCAACGGGATAGGAAAGTAACTGTATCCCAAGTAATTACTGCCTTCTATAGTTATTGTTGTCTTACCATGTTTTGACAAACTAATCCTTTGGCCGACTATGTGTAGGATTGAAAGCGCTATCTTCAGACAATGCTCACCTGAAACCATAGAACATCAATGCCTCTATCCACTGTGCCATGGGCCCTGAAGGTCAAAGGATGTTGGCCAAAACGTAGTGAAACGACAACAACAATTATGAAGATGAGGATAACAGTTTGCGAAAAGAATGATGGCACAAATTATGAAAGCCTCATCTCAAAGGATTCAAAAACAACAGAAATAAAAAAAAAAAAGAATATATTTTACAATAAATATAAAAAAAATTAAATTTTCAGGGAAAATACTTTTTCTTTTTTTTTTAAACTTACCCTTTTTCCTTCTTTGTTCGGCTTTTCTAATTTAAGGTTGAGAAAAAGCTCGATCAATCCTGGCTGAGTTACAACACAGACAGACAACAATTCCAAGATGGCCACCTTCAGCTGCAAATCCTGAATTAATGAGGAAAGAATCGATTTGACAAAAAAAAAAAAAAAAGATTGTAACTTAACGCAGTCATTAGGGCGATATGTGTAACACGTTTATTTTTCTCTCATGTCTCGAACACCTCTCCTCCGAACACGCAAGTCCTTTGTATCTCTGCTATGATGCTACATCGTGCAGCCGGCTTGGTCATCTGCATATATATATATCATGCAGTTGCTGCTGTTCCTAACATCAGCAGCTCTGTTTCACATAAGGTAAAATAGAGATTTGAGAGCACTTCCATTTTATAATTTTATACGTGAGATATAAATTTCATCAAAAAAGGATATATCTGAAGCTTTAAAAAGAAATGAAGCTCCTATAGTTCCCAATAGTTAGAAGGGCACTTAGAAATTTGATACCACTTCCATTGTCATCCCTAGCAAA
Organism: Euprymna scolopes; assembly: GCF_053919585.1. Classification (NCBI taxonomy): domain Eukaryota; kingdom Metazoa; phylum Mollusca; class Cephalopoda; order Sepiida; family Sepiolidae; genus Euprymna; species Euprymna scolopes. The sequence goes on along the minus strand of NC_136525.1, from coordinate 6,255,346 downwards.
TTGTACACATAGGATTTTAATTTCCTAAAAATCGGATATATTTGAAGTTTTAAGGGTATCATACACTCATAAGCCCTTTACGTCTCGAACACCTGCTTCTCTGAATATGCGTGTCCTTTTCATCTCTGTGATGTCACATCGCACACCCAGCTTAGTCATTTGCATATGGCTGCTGCTGCTGAAAACCAAACGTCAGTAGTTCTTTTAATACGTCAGTAGTTCTGTAATACGTTTAATTTTAAGATAATCTCTACAATTATATGAATGCAACTTTGTGTGTGTGTGTTCGTTCCTTATAGACTCCAAAATAGCTGAACAGATTTTCTTTAAAATTTACAGAACTTTAGTGCATAAGTTTGAGAGTGATCTTAGTTAAGTTTTATCTCAGAATACCCCCAGATAATTACTGATAATCGAAACCGTTATTTTAATTAATCTATCATCGGTAAAGCCATTTTTCCATGTCGTCGTTTAGCAACAACGATAGAACAACGGGTTGTGAAAATTCTACTGTGGGTAAGTTGATAGCGTGTTGTTTTTTTTTTTTTTTTTGTATGACGTAGTCTGTAGGTTCAAATTCCGCATGTAAATTTCTTAATGTTTTTTTTTTTTTTTTGTTTACTGGAAAGAAGTTTATATAAAATAATTTTATAAAAGAAACAGTAGATTCTCTACAGTGCAATGTAGAATAACATATTACACTTTAAGATAAGAATTTTAATTTTTGCTCATTGCCAGTCATGGCAAATTTTCTCTCCTCAAAATTAAAAAGGTCTGGAACCTTTTTAATTTTTGTATTTTAATTTTCTTGTCTGATGAAATCAAATATGATTCAAACGGTCTGCACATCGTAGCAAAATATGACTGTATTTACATAAAGAATAAAAAAAAATATATAATTTGCTCTCTTTGATTGATCACTATCAACAACCCTTGTTGAAATTCAATTATTCTTAATTTTTGGATATCTTTCTACCTGAAATATATTTTTTTTTTCAATTTTCACCGCAAACAAGGAACAGTGCCACTTTAAAGTAGGGGCTACTATCGGGGACATAAATTGCAGGGGTATTATAAAGGGAGATGAGTAGCAAGATGTCTGTTCACATAACACTTGAACTTCTGCATGTCAGTACAGTTGGGAAAGCAGAATCCCGGAAGGGAGTTCCAAAGTCTAGCAGTTCTGGGGAAGAAACTATTGGAGTAGAAGGTCTTCTTACACCTAGGGATCTCTACTGTGAAGGGGTGGGATTTGGTTGGTTGTCGGGTTTGTTGGGGGTATTCACGTCGAAGGGGTACAAGTGCTTGTAGTTTGTTAAAGCATTCACCATTAAAATACTTGTAAAACAGGCAGGGGGATGCAACAATTCGTTGATGGGACAGAGGCTGAAGCCTAAATGACAGTTCAGGACCTATCAGGTTGGCGACTCTCTTTTGAACCCTGTCCAGGAGTGAGACACAAGTAGTAGATGCACTAGCCCAAATATGACAACAATACTCCATACATGGAGCAATGGTGGCCTTATAGAGGTATAGGATACTTTCAGGCCTAAGTAATTTTCTAGCACGATAGAGAGAGCCCACCTTCTTTGCAGCAGCCTTGGCAATGCTCTCAATGTATATATTCCAGTTCATGTTCCCTGTAAACGTTAGGCCGAGGAGTTTAAAGGAAGTACTTTCAGGTAATGTGTTTTTGGCCATTGCTATTGGTGGTAGAGAAGGTTTCTTGTAATTATTGAAGGAAACAAGCTTAATCTTGACAGCATTGAATGTGACCATCCATTTTTGTCCCCATTCCACTACAGATTGGAGGTCATCCTCTAGTGTTTCTGCCATTTCATTAGATTTTTGTTCATTTGTTTTCCCTCGTGCCTGTAGTGTCATCGGCAAATATACCCATCTCCAAAACAATTTTATCAGGGAGGTCATTTACGAATATCAAGAATAATAAAGGTCCAAGGATAGACCCCTGAGGTACTCCCGCATTTATATCATATTGTTTAGATGTACGACCGTCGAGGACAATTTGGATTTTTCTCTTACTTAAGAAGGATTTAATTACATTATGTATT
>NC_136525.1:6090774-6248274 GCF_053919585.1 Euprymna scolopes | reverse complement strand
ACCCTGCTAGTTATAATTATTTAAAACAGAAGATAAGAAAACTTACGACGGCAAGTCTCTTGAGTAGAAGAATGGCCATTGTTGGTAGTTTGGGTGAATGTTGGTGGTATATGTACTGGGCAACGGTCAGCACAATATGCTGATCCTGTTGGCTGGCTGCCGGCATGGATAAGGCACGTTCAACTGGGGAGACCGGAAGGTCAGGAGCCTTTAGCAGGAGGAGACAGTTTAGCACGGAGAAAGAGATCTGGATCAAGTCCATCAGCTCTGTGCTTTTATTTTCAAAAAACCTTTAAAAACAAATAGAAAAACTTATTTTATTAAGTTTTGCGGAAAAGTGAATCAGGATAAGCATTGGATGCACACAAGAATCGCAGTTGAATTACGGGTACGTTAAGAGATGATAACGAATTTGTGTGCAAAATGTATAAGGCAATAGACTACAATATATATTTGGATCGAGGTTGAAAGTGTTGAGGTTGTTCAAAAGTTTTGTTACTTTGGTAAGGTCATTGGAGCAGAGATGTGACATTATCCCAGTCCAGAAATGTATCCTTATGTTTAATTACTCCAGTAGTTTCTTCCCCAGGACAGCTAGACTTTGGAATTCCCTTCCGGGTCCCTGCTTCCCCAACTGTACTGACATGCAGAAGTTCAAGTGTAACGTGAACCGACAGTTTCCTACCCAACTCCCTACACAGTACCCCTGATGCCTATGTCCCTGATAGTAGCCCCCTACAACAAAGTGGTAATGTGCTTTGTTTGGGGTGAAAATGTAAAAAAAAAAAAAAAAAAATCTGGGTTGAGGCACCATTGAGTCATTCCATGTGAAAACACCAGCAAAAAAGTTGAAATCTGCACCCACCCACACCAAATTACTTGAAATTTGGCACAAATATTTCCTTTCATGAGTTAGGAAAACGTGCCAAATTATTTGGTTCTAAACCTTAACGTTCGGATTTTAAAGAGATGTAAAATTTGCATATTTTACTTCCAAATTTATGTCACGAAGCGTCACGGGATTTCAGTGTCTTATAAAATTAAAAAAAAAAACAAAACTTCCACATAGTCAATATTTCTGAAATTTGATAGGAAGGGCATTTAGGGACGGTATTTTGTGAGGGTTTCTAGCCTACTTTAGAAAATATGGCCGTGCCAAGTTTATAGTTTATTTTTTTCCTATGTACGTGTGATAATTCAGTGAAAGGTTGATAAAGACAATCATCCTAATGCTCCCAAAATGCCTCAAATCTTTATAGTATGCTAAGTAACTTCTTAAACTATTCAATAAGATAGTCTTTGTTAATTTAAAAAGAAAATAATTTAAATATACTTTGCAGATTGATTGAGATTGTCGGACTGACTTCCTCATCTTAGTTGTTATTGTCACAACGTTTTGGCCGTTTTGCCCTCCGGCCTTCGTCAGGTGTTTTGTATCGAACTGGGGAACCGTTTGTTAGGAGTCTCGAACCCAACCCTTTATTATTATTACGGGGGTACCGTGTTCGGACTCCAGCTAGGCTTTTGGACATAATTGCTGATTCTCTGTTTTGAATGTTACTTTTTCACTGCCTTCGTTCAGGATTGAACTCAGCACCTTTGGGGAACTGTAAACTTTGATACAACGTCTAGGACCACTCGGCCATATGTCACTAGGACAATTCTTAGTTGGTTTTTGTTAATGTTAAACCTATGTTGTTATTCAAGGGTTTCTCTCTCTATCAGAGGTGTCCAAATTGCATTCAGCTCTATGCTTGGTTTGCTCAGTAGGTTGTTATGTCCGAGCATGTGAGCTGTTTCTTTAAGTTTTCTCACTTTCCAGTGGGTCTCTCTGTTTATTATTTTTACTTCATTCCATAGGGGGCGATGGTCCCCCCTCTCCATCCAGACATGGTTGGCTATACCTGATTTTTCCACCCTTACTTTAAGGGGGCGGCATGTTTCACCCTTGTAAACCTTTCTGTAACTGCATGGGATGGAGTATATGCAGTTTTTGGTCATGTTCTCCTCCATGTGGGGCTTCACTCGTACCAGGTGTCGTCTGAGTGTTGACTCGCTCTTGAATACCGTCCTGATGTTGTAGGGGGCACATATCCTCTGAATCTTTTCGGAGATGCCTCGTATGTATGGTAGGCAGACCGTTGGAGGTGTTTGGGATTAATTCTCCTCTCTTATACTATTAACACGTCTGGTGGATAGTATGCTATCGGGGTAGTTGTTACGACAGAGGGTATTCTTCAACCTGACTATTTCTTGGTGGTATGTAATGGTGCCGCTACTTATTGTCTCTGCTCGATGTTGTAAGCAGCGTGCGATTCCATGTTTGATACTGTATGGATGATGGGAGTTGAAGTTTAGGTATTGTCCGGTGAAGGTAGGCTTGCGATATACGGATGTCTTAAACCCATGCTCGATATGAGTATATCAAGGAAGGCCAGTTGGTTATCTTTTTCTTTCTCCATTGTGAACTGTATCGATGGTCTTATTGAGTTCACATGGTCTAGGAGAGCCTGGATGTCTTCCTGATGGGGCCAGAGTATGAAGGTGTCATCAACGTATCTTAGCCACATGGTGGGCTTTAAGGGAGTTGAACCTAAGGCCATGTCTTTGAAGTATTCCATGTATATGGAGGGCAAAACGGCCGAAACGTTGTGACAATAACAACCAAGATGAGGAAGTCAGTCCGACAATCTCAATCAATGAAAACACCTCATCTCAAAAATACAGACAATTACTACTTTGCAGATATTGCATTTTGTATGGTATGGATAGATTGTCTTTAACAAGTGATAAACATTGACTCGTGCATTAGGATCAATACTTTATAGAGTTTTTGTAGATGGCATTAAACATTTTTTTTTTTTTTTTTTTTTTTTTTTACAATTTTTCAAAAAGTTATTTTCATTAAACTTAGTTTCATTTAGAAGAAAGTGATAATAAAATGTATTTTTCAATAGTTTCAAACACTAAGTATGAAGCAACACTAAGTATGAAGCAACACTAAGTATGGAGCAACACTAAGTATGAAGCAACACTAAGTATGAAGCAACACTAAGTATGAAGCAACACTAAGTATGAAGCAACACTAAGTATGAAGCAACACTAAGTATGAAGCAACACTAAGTATGGAGCAACACTAAGTATGAAGCAACACTAAGTATGGAGCAACACTAAGTATGGAGCAACACTAAGTATGGAGCAACACTAAGTATGAAGCAACACTAAGTATGAAGCAACACTAAGTATGGAGCAACACTAAGTATGAAGCAACACTAAGTATGAAGCAACACTAAGTATGAAGCAACACTAAGTATGAAGCAACACTAAGTATGGAGCAACACTAAGTATGAAGCAACATTAAGTATGGAGCAACACTAAGTATGAAGCAACACTAAGTATGAAGCAACACTAAGTATGGAGCAACACTAAGTATGGAGCAACACTAAGTATGGAGCAACACTAAGTATGGAGCAACACTAAGTATGGAGCAACACTAAGTATGAAGCAACACTAAGTATGAAGCAACACTAAGTATGAAGCAACACTAAGTATGAAGCAACACTAAGTATGAAGCAACACTAAGTATGAAGCAACACTAAGTATGGAGCAACACTAAGTATGAAGCAACACTAAGTATGGAGCAACACTAAGTATGAAGCAACACTAAGTATGAAGCAACACTAAGTATGGAGCAACACTAAGTATGGAGCAACACTAAGCAATAAATTTTTGTAGACTATTGTTTAACCATTGTAAGATCTCTGATAGGTAATGATGGTAATAAATTTAGAATTAGGCCAACTGTGAACTCTGAATGACCCTCTTTTGACTCAGACTGGAACTTGTCTGTGGCACCTAAGATCCAAGGCAATGAAGAATGATATAATCCAGAGCCAAAAGTAATTTTTTTAAAACTTTTGAAATCACTACTGCATGTTTGGTACAATATAATAATCAATAGAACAGTGGCTCTATAATAACAAACACAAAATCCGTATAAATTAAAATATCATATTTAAGAGTATTTTACGATTGGGTAACAGTGACCTGCTATTAGGTTGGTACAAAAATAATGTTTTTTAACATGAAGTTGAACATCAAAAAAATAAAAAAAACATTATTTTTGCACCAACCTGCTAGTATATTAACAGAATTACTCAATTAGACTTACCCTCCTTGTTCGGACAAAGTATCATTGAAGGCATCCACACCAATGGAGATGACATTGAGGAGTGAATGTCCAGCCTCTGTGTATAGTAGATTGTGGACGCACATTTTCTGCAGATTCGGACTGAAAAATGTTCAAAGTGAGAGAAAGATATGAAATACATATGATGTAAGCGTACAAGGCCAAAAGAGTTCTATAAAGAGAGACAAGCCAGTACATGTAAAAATTTACTTTTGTAGATTATGTCTGAATGAGAAACTTGGAATCTTAAATTTTAAAGAAGCCCAAAATTCATAAAAACTGTAAAAGCAAAACAAAATACGAAACATGAAATGCCTAAAAAATAAATAAAATAAAATACTACAATCATTAAAGAAAAGACTAATATAACACCAAAAATATAAAAAAAATTTAAAAAAAAACGGGTTTTTATTACTGTACACATAGATTCAAAAAAGTTGTCAAAAAACAAATATATAACAAATTTTATCAAAGGCAAGATAAGTTACTTTTCTACCAAACTGGATATATTTTTCGTGTTTTTATTCAATGTAACATGTTTATTCAGCTTGAAAAACATGCAGTGTTTACCGATGTACTTGAAAATTCAAAATGGCGCCCGACTCTCTCTTTAGTTGTATTTATTTACTTATTTTATTCCTCATATATATATATATATATATATATATAAGCACACCTAGGTTGAAACAAGGTCACCATATAATACAAAGAAAGATGGCTCACTCCTCTCCAAAAATGAACAAGGAGAGAGGTAAATTACAAGTCAACAGAACATTTGTCTGATAAAAGCATGACCATTGGTTGCTGAAAATGGGAGTGGGTAAATCAAGACTCTATAATAATAATATATACGAAAATCTATACAAATTAAATTATCATATTTAAGCATAAATTATGACCGGGCAAAACTGCTAAATAGACATACACAGAAAATTTTGGACAAATATGGAAAAATCTTCCCAAAAATGGAGTGTTTTTATTCGCCCTAAAAGAGCCCCTGGGGCACACCCAAGAGTTATTGCGAAGTATAGACAAACAATATTATATAAAAATAAGTTAGTTTCAACTTTTCAGAAAGTTTTATAAAAATCCAAGGCATTAGTTTTTTTTTTTTAAATAAGCACAAAAGTGTCAATTTTAGCCATTTTAAACCGAAACGCACCCCTGGGGGCGGGGGGACCAAAGTTTTCCCGGAAAATCCGTTCTGTTACTTTTTTTACTCATATCATGTTGAATGTTTGTGCAAAATTTCAACAAATTCCAAGCCGTAATTATTGAGAAAAATGCGGACAGACAAATGGACAAACGGACGGTGAATTTACAGGTCCACCCTTCTTTTGTTGGCGGACCAAAAATACGATTTGCAAATTTGGAATTGAAGTACAAGTCTTATCAATATTTATATATTTGCTAGCCTGAGTGCTATATAATAAAAAGCTGTAATCATGATAAAGTTATCTGAAAATGAAGAGTTCTTTAAACGACGTGCATGAATGAATTTACTCACAGATTTTTCTTGGAGACGACTTTTGGCTTAGCCATCGGATCTAAGATTTTATGGAATATTTCCAAACATTTGTGACCTGTAAAAAATGGCAAAGAAAAAAAAAAAAAAAAAATTAAAAATCACAAATGTTGAAAATTACAAAAAAAAAAAAAAAAAAAAAAAAAAAAAAAAAAAAAAAAAAAAAAAATTTTGCCTCCATGTTGTCAATGGAAAAAAATTAAAAATAAGATTCTATTTTTTTTTTTTTTGTTTTACTGGTCAACACTTTGGAAATATCTGGAAAAATGAAAAAAAAAGAAAAATACTGGTTTAATATTTTGTTTCACTTTCACTTTTAGATAAACACAACATCAGGTCAAATATGGTTGCCATTCTGTTTTGATTTAGCTTGTTCACACATTTCAAGCATGTTTTCCTCAAGTTTACATGTGTAATACTAAATTAATTTTAACTGTAAACAATTTTTTTTTCACATTATTTGGCTTCATCAGACTACTGTTCTCATCTTGAGTGTGATTTTCACAATGTTTCGGTCTATTTAACCTCCGACCTTCTTGTATCCGCAAGGACCCGTGGAGTTAGAGTACTTGGAAAAATCATCAATCGTAAAAAGTGCTACTCTCCTGAAGGTTCAATCCTCAGTGTGAGCGACCGAAAAATACAACTGCGAATTACTTAGGACCTCTATCCAGTCATGGCTGACGGAACAACAGCACGCTACTCCCGTGAAGTAAATAAAGGGTTCTGTTCGAAATTCCGTCTAAATTCCAGAGTTCGACAGAAACATTCCCGAGTAAGACAAAGTACACCTGAAGAATGTCGGAGGTTACATCGACCAAAACATTGTAAAAATGACAGTCAAGATGAGAACAGCAGTCCGATAAATCCAAATAATATAAATAACCAATCCTCATCTCAAAAATTCAGAAATTTTTTTTTTTTTTTACATGGGGTCACCACTTATCAAGGCCCGAAGGCCACTCAGGGATAAGGGTTATTGCGTGTACAGTAATCAATGAGATAGTATTGTAGTAATCATTAGCATTGGAGGTTTTGATAGAGTGTCTTACTTAAGGGGGCGGTTTGTCAGGAGTTTGTTTATGTTGGACTTGAAGACGTCCAAGTTGTAGTCAGGTGGGAAACAGTCAAGCGGCAGAAAGTTCCACTGGCGTACAGTTCTAAGAAAGAAGCTTTGCTCATGGAATCTATGTTTGGATTTAGGCACAGATAAAGATTCATCCCAAACAAGGCACTGCCACTAAATTGTAATAAGTTTGTATGAGCACATATTTATGTGTGAACTAATTACTACAATAAATTATCTCCCTTTACAGAACATTCTTTTTCATGTTCTATTTTGATTCTAATGACTTTAAGAGTGTGCTTTACAATAGAAATACCAGCTGTATTCATTTTAATTTTTATTTTGTTCATTTTTAAATTTAAGGCAGAAAAATCACATATTCTTGATTATAAAATTAATTATCTCCCCTAGCTGATTTTTTTAAAAGTTTCATATTAGAAGTCGTCCGAGCTGAACTAAGTATTTTTTTTTTTTAATTTGTAAGTGATAAGATATTAAAAAAAAACCCCAAAAAACCAAGAATACGTTTAAGGTTCTCAAAATTTATACTAGAATTGTTTGCAAGGACCTATGGCAGATAAAGTTAAATGCTAGTCTCATACTATTGAGTTACTGAATAAGTTTTAGTTTGTTATAAAAATTTACAGTTTAATTTCTATATAGGTAGTTTTAGAAATAGAAAGATATATAAACATATTTTGGATTCCCATGGCGAGTTAGCCAGGGTCAGAAAAGGTTAGGTCTGACAAGTGTCAAACCCAAGTCACCTTGAACGACCTACATTAGAATGCCCCAGAAATTAAAGGGTGACATGGAATTGTGGTTGTAGGCCCTTGCGGTTGACGACCACATGGGTGGAGTTGGTTTCGGGTCGCAGAGGAAGCAGACGGGAGATTTTGGGTCTCTCTCCCGACGACCAGGGTCCGAGATGTTAGGCTTGCCTTGAATAAAAGAGATTGAAGCTTCAATTCCATCTTGTTGTCCATTCATGAATCTGTCTGCAGCACCACTCCCTAACAAGATTGGCAGACCAGCGACCAAGGCAAACCAGGTACGTTCGTCTTATATTGTTTGCACATACACGTCTCGGAAACTCTCCAAGGCAAGAAGAAACTGCATCACATTGATTGATGGTATCAATCATGACATATAGAGCTGAAAATGCGACACTTGTGAACGAGTGCTTCTGTCAAAAGCTGGCTACGTCAACCACCTTAAGTCACACAAATCCCCTGTTCAGGTCAACTTTGCACCTATTAGTCCGAACCAAATGATCTGTTTAATATGCAGCAAAGTTTGCAAGTCTACTGCTGGTTTAAGAAGACATGTGATTGTTCATAGGAATACCCTTCAACCTCCCGAGGAAGTCAACTCGATGGAAATTGCTCAATTTGTATGTCACATCTGATTCAAGATGTGCAAATCTGCGGCAGGTCTGCAGAATCATCTAGGATGGCAGGGGCAACGAAATGAGAAGAACTCAATGGGACGGCAATCATCTGGAACTCTGGAACGATGCAGCAATCATCATATATATGTGTGTGTGTGTGTGTGTGTATATATATATATATATATATAAAATCATATTTGGTTTAATATCCACTTTACATGCAGGCATGTGTTGAACAACTATTTACGTAAATTACTCAAGGCAAGGCATGGAGCCACTTGATGTAAGAAGCTAAGAAAAAAAACAAAAAAACTTAAAAAGTCAAAAACTTTCCAACAATAAGTGTTTGATGGAATAGATTCTGACCTAGAAAACAGCAATTCTTCCCTCTTTGTCAGAAACATCACTCCTGGAATGTGAGGACTGTTATAACGGAAAAACCTAAAAGATTAGCTAATCGTGAGAGATGACAACTGAAAGAAAGATAGAAAAGGATTAGTTTGACAAAGACAGGGGAAGATGAAAGAAAGGAACTCTCCACATGTGATGTCGGTGAAATACTCTTCCACACTTACCAACCTATATATATATATATATATATATATTTTTTTTTTTTCCCCTGAAATTGCAGATACCGGCCATCTTCTCCCCTTAAATAATTTTTATTTTTATTCTTATTTTACTTTATTTTATATTATATATTATATTTTACTTTTTATTATATTTCATTTTTTTTATTTATTTATTATATATTTATTTATTTTTATTTTCCTTTTAATGTCGTTTAACAATTCTTGCTGACATTTTTTTAAGTGATGACCTGTACATTTCAGTTGACCTATATTATTTTGCCCTATATATATTTTCGCACCTTTAACATTTCCTGTCTGGGTCAGTTTGACGTTTGTTTCCCTTTATTTTATATTTTATATTTAACTTTATCATCATTTTTTCTCTTCTTTCTCTTCCCAGATTTTTTTTATTTATAGTTATGTCTCGGAAGTAGAGTGAAAAGCACATCTTATTTTTCTTTTATTAATATTATTTTTTCCTTGTACACATTTTTGTGAATTATTCCATGGATTTCTGCCTTTGGATTATTATGGACCATCTTCTTCCAATTACGGGATTTCCTTGGATTTTACTTGTACAAATGGAAATTCTTTTAACTTTCTTGAAGTTTTACATTTGGATTTTACCGTCACTGGATTATTTATCTTCCACCAGACTATCCATTCATGTGTAATCACCTTTTTCTTTACCATATTCCCTCTGCTTAACTTATTTTGTTTTGTAAGATCTTTGACTTATTTGTTGTTTCATCAAATACTTCTGCATGCAAAATCCGATCCTGCATTTTGCTAATTCCTACCCTCTGATGAGAAGGAGAGTATTTCTTCGAAACTCCGCGGATTAAGGACTATCCATTTATCTAGTGTTTCCTTTTCAGATTAAATATGTTTTTAACTCATTTCAAAGTGTTTTTGAACATATTTCATTAACTGTTTGCTCATACTATAAGCTCTATTTCCTATTTGGTATTATTGAGCTTTTATATCTGGCTGAGATAATTTTATAAATATTAATTCTTTAATATTTATAATTTACTTAATTTTACCATCTTGGATCATTTTGGTAAATTCAATTGTAATTTTTATTTTATATATATGTGACAAAAATCTATATTCCAAATTTCATCATGTTGACCATCTTATAATTTATTCATTTAATTCAGTTGACATTTACAATTCTTGACAGTTTCGTAGCGCAAAATCAGTCACTTCTATAAATATGAAAGCGAAAATGTATGTATGTATGTATGTGTGTGTGTGTGTGTGCTTTTTCTGTATGTCTACAAAAGGCTTTTTTCAGAGAAGCGGCCGCTTGCCTAACAACTTTTTAAAACTTTTTATATCACATGTAAATCGTAATATCTCAGAGTTGTCAACGGAGCTCGCCTGTCTATTTAATTTACTCGACTTCGGGAAGATAAATATTCAACAGTTTTCGCTCGCCGCATGTGTATTAAGCCTTTTCCTATAATTAATTCTGGTGGCATTTTTCTGGTTTCCCCCTACCCCCGTGTTGCGCAGTAAATGAAATGCTACTCCGCAGTCAACAGTTGACTTCATTAAGTCATTAAAACGTGCACCTGCCAAATCTAAGTCATTAAATAAATTCCAACGCATTTCCGTTGGTATGTCGCGGTGGTGCAGTGATTAACATCGCATGTTTTTTTTTTCACACTTTAATTTACAATTTTGCCTCAAGGGTTCCGGTTCGATCCTCATACTTACCTACCAAAACATTTTTTTTTTTTTTAATTTATTTTAAACCCCCCTCCCCCCCCCCCGGAGTTTTCATTTACCCAAAACCACACACACCTCCAAACACCCGGGCAATGCCGGGTACCCCTCGCTAGTTATTATTATTTCAATCAATGAATCTATTCTGCCCTTAACTTGTCAGAAGAAATAGCACCTATCAATTAAACAATAATAAAATGTATTTGGGCATGATTACAAAATCTGAAAATTGGGAGAGAATTTGCAATTCCCTTTTATTTTATCTTTTATTACATCATGTTCAAAATGGCGTGATGCAAGCAACATCACAAAATTTTGAATATAGTTTTTTGTCATTTATTCATTATATGCTCTGTAATTACATTGAGCTTTTTAAATAAGGATTGGTAAATATCAAAAGGAAATAATAAGTGAATAAAGAATATTTCTACAGAAATAAATATATATATATATATATATATATATTTATATATATATATATATATTTGTAGTCATCGACATACAGTCCTGTTTCGTTGTATCACAACTCATCAGTGCCGCTAAACTAGCATCTCTCCCAAGCCAAGGGTTGAACCTAGAACCGTCGTGTTGACAGTCGGCAGTTCTCCCACTCGACCATGGAATCGACGCCCATAAATAACTCGTCGGAATGTCTATTTAAATAGACACCCGCCACCACTTTTATAGTGCTCAAATCGCCTGTTCGTAAACAAACAAACAACGAGCTTTGCATTTTCAGCCAATTAAGTTGCGGTGAGATTGTTTACGACAGTGCTCTACCCAAAGAGGGTGGCTTAAAATATATTTGTAGTCATCGACATACAGTCCGGTTTCGTTGTATCACAACTCATCAGTGCCGCTAGACTAGCATCTCTCCCAAGCCAAGGATTGAACCTAGAACCGCTTGATTTAGGTCGTGACCTTACAAGTAATGATTCAAATAAAGATTAAAAAAATCATTAAAATAACAATAAAAAAAATCATTAAAATAACAATTAAAAAATCATTAAAATAACAATTAAAAAATCATTAAAATAACAATTAAAAAAATCATTAAAATAACAATAAAAAAAATCATTAAAATAACAATTAAAAAAATCATTAAAATAACAATTAAAAAAATCATTAAAATAACAATAAAAAAAATCATTAAAATAACAATTAAAAAAATCATTAAAGTAAAACCAAGATCCACTTTTTACTCTCCTTTAGAAACGGACTTCCAAATTCACTTATCTCTGGCCAGGTCTTTATCCCTCTTTCTCTCAAGTCTACTCATCTCTTTCTCCCATGTTTTCCAAATTAAATCTCAGACATTAAACCAACGATGGTGATGACGACGACAAACGTCAAACAGCATTTCTGAATATTAAAACGATTATAAATCGCCGTCCACCTACCGATCGCTTCTCGCCTGGTTGCGTTGTAATATCTCCATTTATAGAACGACGGAAACACTTCAGTCAGGATGAAAAGAACCGTAGCAGAGATTTCATTGTCGACAGGAACTTCAGACAAATCCTAGAAAAAAAAAAAAATAAAACAGAAAAATCCAACGTTATTAACAGGAAATCCACTGTTTAAAAAAAAGCACTCAATTTGAAGAATTAAAGATTTAATGGTTGAAAAGATCTGACAAGTGCAAAATTGATTTTAAAAAACATTTCTATTTATTAAAATTAAATTGAAAAATTATTTTTTTAATGCAATTCTGAATTTTTGAGGTGAGACATGAAGGTTTGTATTGTTTTGATTAATCCGACAATTATTTTTATCTTGAGTTGTCTCCCTTGCATTGTGTTAAAAAAAAAAAAAAAACAAACAAAAAAAAACGTGAGATGTCAATCCACAGTTTCGCAAAACATTTTTTCCACTAATAGTGACAACCAGTGTAAGGATTCAGTTAAAAATTGAATTTTAAGAAAGTCTTAAAAAGTACCTTAGCGACCCCCCCTTTTTTTTAATAATCTACAGACATACCCTCAAACCCACAGTCCGAATTCAGTTAAAACTGAATCGTAGGAAATTCTTAAAAATATATCTTAGTGATTTCTAAATTCTTGCAATACAGAGCTAATCCGCTTTTCCGTAGTTAGAAAAAAAAAAATATGAATATCACACCCGAGGAAGATCGTAGGTTTCAACAACCGAAACGTTGTGCCAACAACACCCAAGATGAGAATAATTGTCCAAATAATCAAAAAAAAATTATTTTGTGTCAAATTTCTGAATCGTAAAATATTCATCTTCAGGTTATAAAGACAGATTTTTCTTACGTGCCATGGTGGAGATAATGCCCGGCATGTCCTCAGAGTTTGTTACCGATCACTATTTTCTAAACATTAGAGTTTGATTGGGTTAACATCTAGGAAACCACAGAAATACAATCACATATTAGTTTCATGCAAAAATAATTTCTTTTTTTATTATACACACACACACACACACCCATATATATATACACAATAATAATAATGTATAATAAGCCCCCATCTTTGGGTTGAGCACTTTGTAAATATATTTTCACCCGACGCATATTTAAGCGAATCCCATTGTTTGTTTGTAAACAAACTGACAGTTTGAGCCCTGTGCGACGGGCAAACGCTAATTTAATAGGCATTTGAGGAGAAATATTTACGAGCACTGATTCTTGATCTAGTGGTTAGAGCTGCCAACTGTCAACACGATGGTTGTAGGTTCGATCCACTGCTGGAAAAAGGCCAGACTAGCCAGACTGAGGAGTTGTGATACAACGAAACAGTACTGTATGTGGATGACTATATATATATATATATATATATATATATATATATATATATATAAAAATTAGGAAAGAAGTTTTTTTTTCTTCTTTGTCTGCATATATGTAAAAAAAATGACATTATTTTTGCACCAACAGGTGGGAAATCCACGGTTTGAAAAGCTCTTGATATTAAGAATTTCAGATTTAACAGTTGAAAAACCAGACGAATGCAAAAATTGATTTTAATAAACAATTTTATTTATTAAAATAAAATTAAAAACATTTTTTTTTTCAAATTTTCAAACAATAAAATATTCTTCTTCAGGAAATACAGATAGTTTTTTTTTCTTCTTCTTTCATATGACGGTGGAGGAGATAATGCCTGGCATGTCCTCAGAGGTTGGAAATTGAGGCTGAATGAGATTTAAATGTCCCATAACAGAGTTAACTTAATAGAAATATTAAAATCAATTTTGCATTTGTCTGGTCTTTTCAATCGTTAAATCTTAAATTATATCAACGCGTGTGGGTCGGGACAATTAATCAGAATTGGGATTAAAAATAGGAAAAATTGAAACTTTTTGTGATATTAGAATCAGAAAAATTTGTGCCTATTTTCCAATGCCAAAAACGATTCTTTTAATCATCTATTTTAATTAATTTTATTTAAAACAAAAATCTTCCACCGTTGGTAGTAATCTATAATATAAATCTCAATTGTCTGTTTAAATGTATGTATGTATGTATGTATGTTTGTCTAAAACTTTTGACAGAGGCGACGGGTTTTCACGAGATCGGTATCGTTTTGAAGCTCCACCCTTCGGACGACGAATATCGAAAAATTGGCTAAAAACATTAATTCCTTCACCCTCAAATGGCACTTTTCTACAGGAAGGGATCGCTTTTTTTCGCCAATATTTTCGAAAGTCATCCTCTCTTTTCGATTGTCTAGCCTTAATTTAAACCTATGTCATTTCCGGTTTGGCAATGGGCGCAACAGCAAAGATGGCATTCTTTTTTTTTTCATATTTTCCTCCTTCGCGGTACGGGTTCGATCCTGCCTTCCTACTACCAAATTTTTTTTTTTTTTTTTTTTTTTTGCTCAACACACACCTTCAAACACCCAGGCAACGCCGGGCACCTAGGGTAATAAATAATAAATAAATATTGATTTCGAACGGCCAATAAAATTAAAATCTATAGATCACCCCCCCCCCCCCCCCCCTCACAAATGTGTTTTTATGTTTGAGAAAATATATGCACATTTTACAGAAAAATAGTTAACATTTTTTTTACTTTTTTTTTTTTTTTTTTTTTTTTTTTTACATGTAGTTATCACTTATCAAGGCCCGGAAGCCACTCGGGGATAAGGGTTATTGCGTGTACAGTAATCTATGGGATAGTATTGTAGTAATCATTAGTAATGGAGATTTGATAAAGTGTCTTACTTAACCTTTTTTGTACCAATGTTCCTTAAATGGAACATAGTTTTCAACATACTATAGAAATTGTAATTTTGCTTTAAATTCAATTTTTATAAGTTATTTCTATTAAAGTAGCTTCATTTTACTCCAGATTTATGAAAACTTTAATAAATTATTCTTATAGTTATATTTAAAGTAAAATTACAATTTCTATAGTATGTTGAAAACTATGTTCCATTTAAGGAACATTGGTACAAAAAAGGTTACGGAGACGGTTTATCAGGACTTTGTTTTTGTGGGACTTGAAGACATCCAAGTTGTAGTCAGGTGGGAAACAGGCAAACTTGTCTATTTGGCTAGTAAACGAAAATGTTTAGCTGTCAAAGGTCAACTAAAGATAAATTTGTCCATAGAGCCCTGATATCTGCTATTATAGAAAAGGAAGTTTGTGTGCACATGTATGAGTTTGGTCTCTATTGGCTACAAAACAGCTGGGATTATTTTTATGAAATTTCACATGAACGTACTTTATGTGCCTGGCAGTGTTCTTAGATAGGGTTTTTTTTATTGGAATGTCTTCGATAAGTATCGATAATTGAAAAACTCCGATCAAAGAAGGAACAGGCGCGTTTGGCCAAAGATAACACCTTTATACAGCCTAACATCTCAAGTGCATTGGACAAGCTTTATACCTACATATTCAGAAAGACTCAGCATATAAGATCAACAGTGGGTTCTTTGATATGACAGAGGTGCATTCAAGATAAGTGTTTCGGGTTTGTATTACTGTACACATAGATTCGAAAAAGTTGTCAAAAAACAAATATATAACAAATAAATATTATCAAAGACAAGTTACTTTTCTACCAAACTGGATACATTTTTTTGCTTTTATTCAATGTAACATGTTTATTCAGCCCCAAAAACATACAGTATTTACCGATGTATTGGAAAATTCAAAATGGCGCCCGAGACTCTCTTTAGCATGGTAAGTTTGGGAAAAGGTGTTATAAATAATAAACTAGACAAAATACTATTAAAAAAAACACTGAATATATGTCAACTTATGTCACGGTAACATATAATGAGCGAATTTCTAACAGTATTTTGTCTAGTTTATTATTTATAACATCTTTTCCTGAACTTACCATGTTAAAGAGAGTTTCGGGCGCCATTTTCGAGCTGAATAAACATGTTACATTGAATAAAAACACGAAAAATATATCCAGTTAGGTAGAAAAGTAACTTATCTTGCCTTTGATAACATTTATTTGTTATATATTTGTTTTTTTGACAACTTTTTCGAATCTATATGTACAGTAATACAAACCCAGTGTTTCTATTTAAAGGATAATTGAACCATGATACTTGACTTTTTTTTTTTTATTTTAAACTTAAATTTATTATCACTGCACAAGCAGAAAGGCCAGGCATATAAAATCAAAAGTTGATTCATCAGCAAAAAGCACAATATTTTTTTTATTTTACATACTTACCGTTACAAGAGTTGATATGAAGTCCAGAAAAGCCAATGACAATGGGTATCTTCCTTGAGGACACTCAAAGCTAGCCAGAAAGGTCCCATACATTCCTGGGCGCAGTCCTTTGGAACTGAAGACAGATGAAAAAAACTACATATTTTAATAACATAGAAACGATTTTTTCCCCTTGTAACTATTGACAGGATAGCCAAACGAGGCAATTCCTATGTAAATGTGTTTTCACGCAAGAATATGTACATTTTGTCGACGCTTAATAAATGTTACACTTAACCTTTTCTGACTCACTCTCTCAAATACTTACTCCCACATAATAAACAGCAAATATTTACTATCTGTAAATGTAGTTCTCCTACAGAACTCAAAATCATAGTCACATGTCACAGAAAAAAATCATGTCTTCTTACATTCAATCATTTACTACATAAAGCAACATTAGACTAAAAACTTGAAATAACAAATGATCTCCTTTAATTCTTAATTTAACAGAATTACTAAAAACTTGAAATAACAAATGATCCCCTTTAATTCTTAATTTAACAGAATTACTAAAAACTTGAAATAACAAATGATCCCCTTTAATTCTTAATTTAACAGAATTACTAAAAACTTGAAATAACAAATGATCCCCTTTAATTCTTAATTTAACAGAATTACTAAAAACTTGAAATAACAAATGATCTCCTTTAATTCTTAATTTAACAGAATTACTAAAAACTTGAAAATAACAAATGATTTATATATAAATAAAAATGTTTGCCTGTCTGTCTGTGTGTACATTTCCCTACATAATATCTCTGTCAATTATCAGTCTATAAACTCGAAATTTGATATACCAGGGTACTGAGATTTGGGAAAATCTTTGTAATCGGTTTTCGGCCAGAAATTTGGCTGTTAAGGGGTCAAAATTCAACGATTTGATCTTTGAGAACTCTACCAAACTCCTCCACCAATTTTGGGTCTAAACACTTAAAATTTTAGATATGTTCTTTCGACATAGATCTAACTTAATAACTTGATTTGAGCCCAAAACAATAAATGTTAAGGAGTAATAATAGGGGTCAAAGTTAAAAAAAAAAAAAAATGACCGCCCTTTTTGTTTTTTTGCTCAGCATACACCTCCAACACCCGGGCAATGCTGGGCTCCCAGGCTAGTGTGTGTATATATATATATATATATATATATATATATATATATATATATATATATATATATATACTAGCAAAAGTACCCGTCGTTGACTGGGTTCAAAAACAGCCTACAGAAAATGGACTCTGATTTATGAAAGTACTAGTGAGAGGTTTGTTTTTTTATACAAAAAAGCTTCATGCACATGCGGCGATGGTACGCGATAGCTATTCAGCAGTTAACATTTTCTGCGGGACAGTTTTTAATGAGGTCAATAAACCGGTTTGTTTGTTTTTGACTAACTTTGGAAAAAAACAGCTGCCTGTTTATTAGGAGGAGTGTCGTGTCTCGAAATGAAAGCAACCGTCTGATATGACGAAACCGACATTGACCAAACATTACATAGCTTTCTAGAGACCACTGGCCGTGGCCCAGTGATTTTCGAATCGAGTTTTGCTTTTTTTTATACTGAAAAACGAATGCAACACATGCCGATCTGAAAATGCTGAATAATTAACGTTTCAAAATTGGGCAAATTAAATAGAGAGGCGACCACCGTTGTTAAGTCATAGATATTATCATTTAGACGTGATATAAAAAGTTTTAAAAACGAGCGACGGCCTCAAGAATTCGCCAGAAAAAAGCCTTTTGAAGACATGCACAAAAAGCGAACACACATACACACATAAATTTTCGCTTTTATATATATAGATGATAGGTTATGAAAAGGAAGGGTTGTAAAGAGATAGCTTCGAATTTGGGGGTATCAAAACCAAAGTAAAATATGATGAAAGTAAAAATAAAATAGATAAATCCCATAATTTATTATACCATACCTGTTCACACTGAAACACTTATCACAATATTCTGTGGATCTATATATTAAAACCTTGTTAAACTTTGTGATATATTTCTATTCTATGGAGGTCAGGCGCGAACGAACACCCCACAATTTTATTATACCGTATTTCTTCAAAGTGAAGCATAATTATCAAAGTATACTTACGCAGAAAGATAAGAAAAGTCTTTATTAAAGTTTGTGCCTATTTCCATTCTATGGAGGCTAGGCGCAAATGCAGACCCCACAATTTTATTATACCATCCCTATTTAAGTTAAACATACTTATCAAAGTATTATTATGTACATCTATATCAAAAACACTTGTAAATATTTTTTTTTAATTTTTAATTTTTTTATTTCGATACTTTGTGGACCAGGTGCATACGCAGACCCCAAAATTTTAATGAATCATCATTATGCCAGATCAAACATACCCATTCTTGTGTCTCGATACATCTTCTCATTATGTTATCAGTTTTCTATAATAGTCAACCATATAGGAGACTATTCGTGACCAGGCACACACACACACACAGACGTTCAGCTTTATATTAAAGATATATATAAAATTAACTAAAAAAAAAAAAGAAAAAAAAAAAAGATTTTTTTAAGAGAGAAAGGGCTAACCGGTTTGAATAAATGAAGCTTTACCCGATAAAGAATTTATAAGAAAAAATAGTGAGATACTAAATAAAGTTAGATTAGAACTTTATTATATTATCATGCCAATAAGGATGGGGGTGATTACAATGAGTGAAAGGGAAATGAGGAGGCGGGGATCTTTTTAGGCCATGGTATTTGAAAGCTCAATGCTTCTTATCAGAAAAAGAGAAAAAAAAAAAATCAGCATTATACAAGAGTTATAGCAAGGAAGACAACACCGATTTTACATACATTTCAGGGGAATGGAAAGGAAGGGGAGTGAGATCACTAGGAATAATTTCAAAGGTGAAGGAAGAGGGGTATTGAGTAGAACGGAGATTGGGTACGAGGATTTAGCTTTGAAATGCCATGGCTTAAAAAGGTTTCCTCCTCCATTTCCCTTATTGTATTCACCCTCATTCTTATTAACATGATAATTTAATCAATAATTAAGTTTTAATGTATCATTTCCCTATCCTATTAATTTCTTTCATAGAAGTTTAGTGGTTAAAGTTAAATTCGGAAAATCAAAAATATAGGCACATATATTCGAGTTAAGAATTCAGTATTGAAAAATCCATGGATTAAGGAAATTAACATAACCCCCTTCTATATATTCCTTTTGTCAAGCAATAAATTCTTAACTCGAATATATGAGGGGCGTGCAATAAGTAATGCCTCTAACCCACTTCCAGTTGTCTGATCTAGCTGAAATTTTGCATGTGCAATGATTTACAGGTTATGTGGCTAATTACAGCTCTGAACTAATTGTGGTTTTTGGTTTACAGGTGTTTGAACCGAGTCAGGTGTGAAATGGAGCCTGTTGAATGTCTAGCAGTGATCCGGTTTTTGTATTTGAAAGGACGCACACCACAGGAGACTTTTGTATGAAATGAAAGAAACTTATGGTGATAATGCCCCATCATATGACCTTGTAAAATGCTGGCATCGTGAATTCAAACATGGCCGGAAGTCTGTGGAAACAGCTCCCAGACCTGGCCCTCCCCCCTTCTGCCATTGATGAGGCATCTGTCCGTCAAGTTGAGGCTGCCATTTTGAAAGATCCGCGCATTACTATTCGCCAAATAGCCCAAGATGTCGAGATTAGTACAGGGACTGTGGAAACTATCATTCATGACCATTTGCATATGCATAAGGTGTCTGCCAGATGGATTCCCAGGTTGCTCACACCATTCCAGAAGCGAGAACGCATCGAGTGCTTGAGGATGAATTGTGCCAAGAAGATGAGTCAAAGGTTTTCAAAAGACTGATTACACAGGATGAAACTTGGGTCCATCACTATGATCCAGAGACCAAAACCCAGTTAATGCAGTGGAAGCACTTGGACTCACCACCTCCAAAGAAGGCAAGGGTGCAGCCCTCTGCTGGCAAGGTCATGCTCACAGTCTTCTGGGACCAGGATGGAGTAGTGATGACAGATTTCCTGGCAAAGGGTACCACAATTACAGGAGCCTATTATGCTTCACTTTTGAGGAAATTAAGGGAAGCTATCAAAATCAAGAGGCGGGGCAAGATCAGCAAAGGTACCCTCCTCCTGCAGGACAACGCTCTGGTCCACAACTCGCATGTCGCAAGATCAGAAGCACGGGCGTGTGGTTATGAAATCCTTCCTAATCCTCCCTACTCTCCTGACCTTGCACCCTCTGACTTTCACCTCTTCCCAGCCATGAAGTTGTTTTTGAAAGGAAAGCATTTCCCAGATGATGCAGCCTTGATTTCTGAAATCATGTGATTGGAGGATCAACCTGGGGTGTTCTACAAAAACGGTCTCCAGAGCTGCATCAAAAGATGCGAGAAATACATAACTCTGGGTGGTACCTATGTAGAGAAAGACTAATAACTGTGCCAAGTTTCGTTGCTCTACTGCTATGGGAAGTGGGTCAGGGGCATTACTTATTGCACACCTTTCATATGTGTCTATATTTTTGATTTTCAGAATTTAACTTTAACCACTAAACTTATATCTTGCTCTATTCTTAAATATTGAGCTTCTCCTTTTTGGCTAGGATCACCCCGAAAGTATTACCTCAAGTAATATCTATCAGGATTGTCACCTGATTTTTAATCTGTGTCTTATCTTGCTTTATATATATATATATATATATATATATTAGTAGAACCCCGGGATACAGCAGCCCTAGGATATGGGCTTTTCAAGTTACGATATGGAATACAATGTTTTTCTGGACCCTGGTTACAGTATTTACCCCACCTTAAGGTGTTATTTATAATGTTATCTGATTATATACATGTGTATTATATACTATACTGTATTTTACTTACTAATTTTTAATGCCCTATCTCAGGGTTCTACTGTAGATATTATATATATATAATGAATGAATGATAAAAGTCTATATTCCAAAGTTCATGATGTTGACCATCTTATAATTTATTCCTTTAATTCAGCTGACATTTACAATTCTTGACAGTATCTGTTTCGTAGCACAAAATCAATCACTTAATTATTATATCAATTAACTCATCTGTTATGCCCTTAATTCATCAGAAGAAAAAGCAACTATCAATCTGTCAAAAGGAGATAAAGCACATTTTGACGAAAACTGGAAGAGAAGCTGTAAACACCTTATGTGTACCATTTTGAATTTGAGTTAAGGATTCTAAATCTACCTGAATTCAATACGTTTTAAAATAAAGCTGTAGTGTTGGTTTTCTTTAGAGCGACACGTATTGTTCTATCATGCATTTTGAGTATTTTAAAGGATTTTTAATTCAAATATTTCAGATTTACATTAATTTTAACCATAGTCATTAGATACAAACAAAGTTCTTTTTAAAATCCCTGATCGAATTCGTGCATAGGTTGTTTGGTTTTATGGCGTATGAACTGTTTTTTGAGTTAAGTAATGTCAAATTTTAGTGTAAGTTGTTATGCTCCAAATTTTTTATATCTTCAAATATTTATTCATGGTGTTTGGTTTGGTTGTTTTGTTTTACCGCGTATCAACACCTTCGAGGATATTTAATGTTAAAAACTGGTCATTTTGGTAAAAGTTTTTATGTTTCAAGTTTACCTTTTTGGTGTTTGTTTTGATTATTTTGTATAAGAAAATTGTTGTTTCTGACTTTGCAGAACATGATTGAGTTTTGCAAAGTGAAAAAAAAAACAAAAAAACAATCACTTCAATGGTTGATACATTTTAAGTCAGGAAACCGGTATCTTCAACGAGCCTGATCGAGTAGCAGTAGAGAATTAAAATTGGAAAAAGGATTCTAGATATAAGATTTAGTGTCATTTTATTTTGATTTCATCACTACTAGCAACAAGCAAAATTTAATACAACATCCATGAACAAAAAAAATTTTTTTTTCTCACCTAAAAACGTCGGCATTTCCTAGGTGTTCAGTGAAATAAGGGAGTAAGCCAGTCTGTTTCATATTTTGCCATACCTTAAAAAGATATAAAACCATTTTACTAAGCTTAGGAAAAAAGGAAATTCAAGGGAAGCAATTTTGTAGAAAAATAGAGTTATACCCCTTGATTTCCAAAATATTAAAACCGGCTGAATAAAAATGTAGATACAAAATAAAATAAATAAATAATAATAAAATAAATAAAAAATAATAAAATAAATAAAAAGTAAATTTATTAAAAAATAAGTAAAATAATAATAATAAAAAAAAAATACATAGGTACTCATGCAGTAGGTGTATCAGAAATTTGGAGGAATTTTTGACATCCCTAACAGAAAACTACAAATAAAATATAAAAAAACTCGTAATTTCTCTTTTTAAAGTGAGGTTTTCTTTTTCTGTATGAAATATATTCCCAAAATAAACTATTAAAGTTGTTTAAAAAATAATAGAAATATTTTTTTTTTTTTTAAAACAGTGTTTACAAAATGCCGGCATGCCTTCATGCAGCCATTTTTTTACGTAATAAAATCAATAGAATTTTTTCAAGTTTTAAACTTTAAAAATCAATCAAAATTTTTCTATGGGTTCAATTTTTACGATATTTTCAGGGTCAATGTGAAATTTTATGCTCTTTCCAATAGACTAAATATAATATTTTAGAGAAACGTTTTTTTTTTCAAATTCACCCTCCCATTTTTAAATGTCTATTAAAATTTTAATAATTAATTTATGTACCAAAGTTTTAAATATCACAAATTGAAGATAAAAGATCAATAAAGAAAATATTCTAATTTAAAACAAAAAAAAAAATAGTTTTTTGGAAATTTACCTGTAAAGTCCAAAGTGTAAAACTTTTTTTGTTGTTTTGAAACCACATAGATTTTTTTGTTTTTTTTTACATGAAAGCTCATGTTATGCTTACATGGTCAAGTAAATACCAAACACTGACGGCAAATATTTCTATTTCATTGAATGTTTTCTCTTTTTAGATATAAAAAAAAAAAAAATTAGTCGATAAAGAAGTCTTAAAATATATCAATATCAATCAAAAACTCGTGTATTTCATTAAAAGAATTTTAAAAAATTTTAAAAAATCAACAAAGCGGATTTTTTGTTCTAGGGGAAAAACTTATAAGTGAATGTTCGTATCCTTTTCAACTACAGAAGATGAAAAATACTAATTTTGGTTAACACACGCAATAAAAAAAGAGACATTATTTATGTCTCTAGAATGAATCCGTACTTCATAAATTTAATTTTAGCAGCAGCTATTTACAGCTTTGCGTAAAACATGTGAAAATGCGATTTTCTATAACCCTCGCTTTAAAAAATGCTTTTATTTAAAAAATACATGGAATTTAAAATATGAATATGGATAAATTCTTAACAAAGAAGAATGGAACTACCCATTTAATAGCATATTTTTTTTAAGTAAGTGATTTTTTGGCATTTATATATATACATATATTTATAAGCAAGTCAAAATATATTGATTTTCTTTATATTTTTTTTTAAAAGAAAACCGCTTAAAAAAAAACAAATATTGCATAATTTGCTATTAAAACTGTTATTTTTTTTTTTTTAAATTTGGTTTTTGCTCCTTTAATTGAAAAAAAAAATTACGGTTTGAATTACATTTTTCAAGTAGTACTAAGCTTTGAAAGATAGTAAGTTGAATTATTAAAGTTCTAATCATCATTTTTAATGGCTACTTCTGATACACCTACACGCTAACTACTCATGCAGCTTTTGAACCAGATTTCTGTGACGTTGGCTCAAGCTCGACCACCAGCTAATAAGAACCGCTGAAACAAGTTGAACACTAATCAAATGCTTAAACGTTAGGAATAAAAAAAATAAAAATTTAAAAAAAAAATCTTTAAACTTTTCTTAAAAAAAAAAAAATCAAACAATCTCAACTTTCACAAAAAAAAAAAAAAAGCGTTCACATATTTTTGCTTAAAGTTCTTGAAAGTTAAAAAAAAATAAAAATTAAAAAAAAAAATCTTTAAACTTTTCTTAAAAAAAAAAAAAAAATTAAACAATCTCAACTTTCACAAAAAAAACAAAACAAAAAAGCGTTCACATATTTTTTCTTAAACTTCTTGAAAGTTAAAAAAAATAAATAAAAATATTTTTTAAACTTAAGGTAGTTTTTTTTGTTTGCTTTGATTGTTAATTATTAAAAAAATTAATTAAAAAAAATTTTTTTTTTTAATAAATAAATAAATAAATATATAAAATAAGATCTCCATCATTTAGTGAAAAGCTTACATCTCTAGAGAAAAAAAAAAAAAAAAAAAAATTTGCAAAACTTACTTTGTGGGGATATTGCTGTGCTACTTGGGTCACAGTTTCAACACACACAGCGATTAAATCCAGAGGAGGAGACGTTAGTCCGGAAAATCTACAAGCAAAAAAAAAAAAACAGATAATAACTACGTTAAAATATTGAAAACCTGATTCACAAAATACAAAATTTATTAATTAAACTTTTCCTCCAACTCTCACTTCCTTTATATTTTTGTCCTTTTGTTCTCACATTTCTGACAAAAAGGGAAGAATTGCTGCCTTCTAGGTCAGAATCTTTCCATCTAACACCTATTGTTTGGTTGGTTGGTTGATTTTTAACCTTGAAGTCATATTTGTTTTCGTTCATTACATAAAGTCGCTTTATGCCTTGTCTAGAGCGATTTCCATAAAAAAGTTGTGCTAATATTATGCCCCCCTCCTCCTTTCAAAGAAACTGAAATTTGAATGATGTCCAATACCCATTATTAAATTTTCACATAAATTCAGGGATATCGCAATCCTTTTTTTTTTCTAAAGGGCTCCCAACTTTTTTTTACTTCCTTTGCATAAATTAAAACTAAATATAGCCCATATTTTGACCACTCATACCCATCAGCTATATTCTAAAATTCATACTGATTGGCTTGGTGGGAAGGCTTATATAGTCACCCATAGTATGTTATATTTTCGTGTTTTTTTATTCGTTCTTTTATTTTTGAAATTTTTGTTGGGGTAACGACGGAGTTGACATATAATAATGAAAAACTGCTGAATATTCTTAGTATAGCAGGTGTGGTCAAACCGAACTTCATGTCAACCCTGGCAAAGCTGGGTATCCATTTTAGTGTATATATATATATATATATATATATATATATATACTAGACTACCTGTGATCTGTTGGGTCAGTATGTTATATTAGCTATGGAATTCATGTATAAGTGTGACACTTGTGACATAAAGAAAATAGGTTTTTTTGACATAACAGAACCATTTCTATGAAAATATATTAAAATAAAAAATTACGGACGGATCACTCAAACATGAAAAAAAAAAATCCTGCCTATTCGTGTAAAGTTAACTATTTTTCTGAATAATCGCTCAAAAGTAAACATGATTTTCCTACGAATCGAACGCCGACGAAAATCATTTAGCAGCAAAAACACACATGAACATACCGATGAGAAATATAAGAATGAAAAACCCATATTGGAATCCTTCAACCAAGTTATAGAAACTTAAAATCTAAAAAAAAAAAAAAAAATAGTTGATAAAACCTGAAGCAAAAAAATAAAACCTAAATAAATAAAACAAAACTAATATTGAAACAGATTAGTAAATGTGTCAACAAATTCACCGTTCTCACACAACTATTTTGTATCTAGAAATGTAAACAAAAATAAAAAAAGAAGGAAGGAAAAGGGATGGATAGAGAGTAGTAGTAGTAGTAGTAGTCTTAGCTTTACTACAATTGTTCTTATGTTTGTCAACGGGTTAAAGTTGTTGTACGAAAATAGCAACAGTATAGTTGTAATAAAGAATAGTTGCAAAACACCCCCACTCTTCGCATGTTAAATAATAATTTCAAAATAATAACGTTAATATTTCAGTGCGCAGGTCAAAATCTGCAAAAGAAGCGATTTGTGTTTATTTGTTTACATTGTTATGGGTTAATGTTTATGCGCGTATGCGCAACCGAATGTCATAAACCGGAAAGTGGGTTACATCACTCGTTACAAGGTCATGGGAGTGTTATAATTATATAGATATATATACTAACTGGCAGCCCAGCGTTGCCCAGTCATACAATACACTTAAACACATGATATTTTAATTTATGCAGAATGCATATGTATTATTATAGAATCAATCCTCTATTGATTATTATATATTACGAAGAATATTTTGCCCGTGGGACTAACTTGCAAAAAAAAAAAAAATATCGTTCATCAAATTTCCTGTGTTTGTTTACAATATCACATCAGCTATATCACATCATATTTGGGCTTGACGACGAATGCCCTGGAAAAGTAACTTCTGATTAATGTTTAGTTTTACAATATGCAAACAAAGAAATGATTTGCGGAGATTTTAAATGGTATCCCTTTTATCATAAATTGAACTCATTGATAAAAAAAAAAATTAAAATAAAATGGAGAGATATACCTGGGCTTGAACAGGTGATCATTCGATAAGCTATCTCTCCAGATTATAATAAATCTGTTTTTTTTAGGAAGAAATGAATTGCTGAAATTTTATTATCTCCCTTGCTGGTGTATGTAAAATATTTCCTTGTAAAAATTATTTTTTTATCTTTAAGAGAGAAAAGCTATTTTTAAGATCGGATTTTTTTAATAGTAAGGCTGACTGGGATAGCTTCCGTACATTTATATCTGATCTACCTCTGCATTCCATGTTTAAAAAGGATGTGTCCTCTATAGTATTAGACCTAACTGAATGGTTAATTGTAGGTATTGACCATTTCATACCCTCTAAAAAGTTTCAGCAAAAACCTAACAGCCAGCCATGGTTCTCTCCAGAATGTGCTGCTGCCATTGCGCACAGAAATCACTTTTTCCACTGCTTCAAACGTAATAGATGTATGGAAACTAAAGCCGTTTTCAGGACTGCCAGCAACCATTGTAAGAAAGTAATAAGGAACGCAAGAGAGTTGTATGCTCAATCTGTTAAGTCCAAAGTAGCTGAGCAGCGGCTTGGTTCCCACCAGTTTTGGCAAATAGCAAACAGAATCCTGAACAGAAGCGTGTGCTCCATCCCAACTATTATCAATGGACCTGAGGTAATCTCGTCAGCATCAGACAAAGCCAAACTCTTTGTCAAGAACTTTGCAGCTAATTCTACCCTTTGCGACCAAGACCGCCAACCCCCAATATTTCCTCCTGTATCAGAAAACACGCTATGTGATATACGTATATCTGCACGTGATGTTGCCAAGCTAATCAAAAACCTTGATTCCAGTAAAGCAACTGGCCCTGATGGTATTCCAATTATAGTACTCAAAAAACTTCAACCTGAACTAGCGCCCATACTTACAAAACTGTTTAAACGTTGTCTTAAGGAGAATAGTTTCCCATCTCCCTGGAAAATCTCATCAGTATGCCCTGTATTTAAGAATTCAGGTGATCGCTCATCCCCCTCTCAGTACAGGCCAATA
Organism: Euprymna scolopes; assembly: GCF_053919585.1. Lineage (NCBI taxonomy): Eukaryota > Metazoa > Mollusca > Cephalopoda > Sepiida > Sepiolidae > Euprymna > Euprymna scolopes. The sequence continues at coordinate 6,220,654 of NC_136525.1, read as the reverse complement.
AGTCTCCTGTGCGTCATGAGTAAGTTGCTAGAATCTGTGTTAAATACAGAAGTAATCAAACATCTCAACAAAAATAACCTTCTTAGTGACACTCAATATGGTTTCCGTTCTGCTAGATCTACAGCAGATGTCCTTACAGTTATATCGCATAGGATTAGCAAATCTCTCGACGGTGGCAATATTCTAGGGCAATTGCTCTTGACATATCTAAAGCCTTTGATAGGGTATGGCATAAAGGTTTACTTCATAAGATCGCTAGCTATGGTATAGCTGGAAAAGTCTTCTCAATTATTTAATCATTTCTTTCTGATAGGTTCATAAGAGTAGTAGTTGAGGGGCAAAAATCAGAAGCTCACAGTATTAATGCCGGTGTCCCTCAGGGATCCATCCTGGGCCCAACTCTTTTCCTGATCTACATTAATGATCTTCCAAATCATATCCTTACATCATTTGTAGACATTTATGCTGACGACACTACCATTTATGGTACCACATCTAAGACAGTAAACGACCAAGTTCTCTCCAATTCTCTCTCCTCTGATCTTGAGCACGTAGTACAATGGGGAAAGGAGTGGCTGGTTACTTTTAATGCATCTAAAACCAAGCTTCTCTCTTTACATCATCAACATTCTAATTCACATTTGTCATCAATTGAAATGAATGGCTCTCGTCTTCAGGAGGCCTCAAGTTTTGACAAGCTTCTGGGCTTGACCATTACTCCTGATCTTAAATGGAACACGTATATCAAATCTGTTGCCAAGGCCGCTGGAAAAATGGTGGGATCTTTCTATCGATCCAGTAGATATCTCACTGCTGATACTATTCTCTACCTATATAAGAGCCAGGTACGTCCAAGGATGGAATACTGTTGCCACATCTGGGCAGGAGCTGCTAGAAAGGACTTGTCCTGCCTTGATAGAGTTCAAAATAGACTTCGTAGCCTCGTAGGAGATGTCCTTTTCTCCTCCTTGCAACCTCTATCTCACAGAAGAGATGTTGCGAGTTTGTCTCTGATGTATCGTTATTTTCATGGAAAGTGTTCAACTGAGCTTCAATCTATGGTCCCCCCTCGCCAAACTTTCACAAGAAACACTCGTCTAGCTGTAAACACTATCAATAATTTCCCCCACTCTTTATCTGTGCCTAAACCTAAACGTAGATTCCATGAACAAAGCTTCTTTCTTAGAACTGCACGCCTGTGGAATTGTCTTCCGTTTTCCTGCTTTCCAGCTGACTACAATATGGTTGTGTTCAAGTCTAAGGTAAATAAGTTCTTGATGAGCCGTTCCATATAAGTTATTAAATTTACCAAATTTTCATTACTAATGATTACTATATTGACCAACTTCTACTGTACACTCTTTAACCCTTATCCTTGAGTGGCCTCTGGGCCTTGATAATGTGGTGATGCCTTTGTAAAAAAAAAAAAAAGGTGTCAGATAAATTTCCGTACAAAACATACTGAAGAACACTGCCAAACATATCTAAGAACACTGCCAGACATATAAATTACCTTTGCGTGAAATTTGCAAAAGATAGGTTCCGAAACAGCTGAGCCTATTAAGAAGGAACTCACACATAGTAGATACGTTTACTATTCTATAAAAGTCACTTTGTTTGTTTGTGTGAGAGTTGCCTCCTCATAGGTTCTGAAATAGCTGAGCCTATATCATGCAAATTTCACACAAAGATAATTTATATTTCTGGCAGTGTTCTTAGATAGGTTTTAAACAGAAATTCATCTGATAAGTATCGAACATCAAAAAAATCTGATCTTAAAAATTGTAACGGGAAGTGTCACGCGCATCACGTTGTGACACAAGAGTCACGGCAACAGATCGTCCGGTGTCCCGTCACAAATAGTCTTTCTTTCTTATAGATAAAAAAAAAAAAAAAAAAAAAGAAGAATTTCTGCAGGAGAATAGTTTACATTGCACCGGTGTAACTATTGTAATGTAAAATATTGGTGCTGTTTTACAATAGTGCAAAGGGAGACAATTCTCGTTTACTAAAAGATTCGTTCATTTTTTTTCATCTCATAATTTAGGACGTGATATATTTTTTATTAAATAAAAAAAAAAAAAAAAAAAAGCTGCGACGATTCCTTTTTAACGTAACAAAGTTGATAACAGTAATAATAAAAAAAATATAGTTTTTACTCGACTATTAGGAGAATCGTTTCCGTTTTCATATAATTTATGATGCTAAAACCAACGAACAAACAATATTTCCATTAGATGAAAACATTTAAAAATAAAGCTGTGGCAACTTTTTTCTTTTTTTTTTTTTTTTTTGTTAAATCAAGAAGTAAATGTTATGGTAAGTTTTTAAAAAAATAGTTTTTAACCGTAAAAAATACAAAGAATGAAGCTTTTAAAGATGCAGCGACTTTTTTTTTTTTTTTTTTTTTTGTACTGCAACAATGAAAATGTGACAATACTTGTGGAGAAATTGTAACCATCGCCGGTGTAACGTAAAATATTGGTGCTGTTTTAAAATTTGTCACTGTCCAGAGGGAGACAAGTTTCATTCATTTTTTTTTTTCATCTTATAATTTAGGACACGCAATTTTTTTAAAAATCAAAACATTTAAAAAAGAAAACTGCGATTTTTTTTTTTTTTTTTTTATGTAACAAAGTTGATGAAATTAATAATAAAAAATGTAGTCTTTATGTGACTATTAAAAGAATCGTTTTTGTTTTCAGGTCACAATTTGCGACGCTAAAACCAACAAACAAACAATATTTACCTTAGATGAAAACATTTAAAAATAAAGCTGCAGCAACTTTATTTATTTTATTTTTTTTAAATATATTGGTGTTATTAATATTATAAGCTTTGTTTAGTAAAAAAAAAATAAAATAAAAAAAATAAATGAATAAATAAAAAAAAAAATAATAAAAAGCCCGCCACAGCCTTTTTTTTTTTTTTTTTTTTATCTCTGTTGTATTAGAAAGTTTTGTTAAAAAAAAAAAAAATTATAATTTCCTATCGTCGCATTTAATTTCTTAGTAAGTCGTAAAAAAATGTAGAAAAAAAATTATAAAGACTACATTTTGTATTATAAAATTTATTTACATTTCCTTTACAACTATCGCCGCATTTTCATTGTTTTTGTAAAGGTATTTTTTTGTTTAAACAAAATACATTTCCACTCGGATTTAAATAAAAATAATTAGTTCATTATATTCCGCGATCATTATTTGATAAATACTGAATATTTCATTGAAATCGGTTAATTTCCTGATTTTTGGTGAATTTTTTGGAGGGGTCAAAATGTTTATACATTTTAAGCATCGGCATTCATTTTGCATGTACCTATATAATACTATTTGGTATGGACCCGACAATGGAAGACCAGTTAAGAATGAAGACCAGGATTTAGAAAACCAACAAATCCAACCTCGATTGCTTTTTGGAGCCTGTAGAACAGTGGTTGGTTGTTTTTGTTTTATGACATATCAACCCTTTTCGGGTTATTTAATGCAGAATCCAAAGATTTTGAAGAAAATTTTTTTAATAAAGTATATTTGTTGATTTCATGTCGGTTTCTATTTAACCCATAGTTGGGACCCTAACAGGTACTACCACTCCGGGTCAGAGTGGACCTGGGAGCAATTGTAATTAAAGGGTGGCTCCATACTCCCCAAAGCCCACATTATATTCTGCAGTCATTATTTGATAAATACTGAAAGTTTCATTTAACTTAGTTAATTCTCTGATTTTTTTTTTTTTTTAAATTTTTTTTTTATTACATTTTCACCCCAAACAAGGCAAATTGCCACTTTGGTGTAGAGGGCTACTATCAGGGGAAACAACTACTGGGGTACTATGTAGGGATTTGGGGAGCAAGGTGTCGGTTCACGTTACACTTGAACTTCTGCACGTCAGTACTGTTGGGGAAGCAGGGACCTGGAATGGAATTCCAGAGTCTTGCGGTTCTGGGGAAGAAACTATTGGAGTAAAAAGATCTTTTACATCTAGGGATCTCTACAGTGTGGGGGTGGGATCTAGTAGCCTGTCGGGTTTGTCGAGGGTGCTCGCGTCGTGGGGGCACAAGTGATTGCAGTTCGTCAGAGCACTCACCACTAAAATACTTGTAGAAAAGGCAGAGGGATGCAACATTTCGTCGATGGGACAGAGGCTGAAGCCTAGATGCCAGTTCAGGGCCTATCAGGTTTGTGACTCTCTTTTGAACCTTGTCAAGGAGCGAGAGACTAGTAGCAGATGCACCAGCCCAGATGTGACAGCAATACTCCATACATGGGCGAATGGTGGCCTTATAGAGGTACAGGATACTTTCGGGTGTTAGTAGTTTTCTAGCACGGTAGAGAGAGCCTACCTTTCTTGCAGCGGCCCTGGCAATGCCTTCAATGTAATTGTTCCAACTCATGTTTCCTGTGAACGTTAGGCCAAGGTAGGTAGGTAAGTTTTTGTTTAACGGCACATCAACCCTATAGGTCATTTCATGCCATAAAAGGTGAAGAGAATATTCTTCATTTGAGACTTTGGCCAGTGGTTTGCTTTATTTTCAAATAAGTTCCAAAAGTTTAATTTTTCTCAGGAAATCTAATATTTTGTAAGGTGTTTCTTTTTCAAATATTGTTTTAAGGTTTTGTTCCTTGAAATATTTTGTACGAATATTTTCATATTTTTTACATTTCATTAATATGTGTTTAATGGTTAGTGGTTGTTGGCAGATTCTGCATTGAGGGATACCTTCTGCTTTCAGAAGGTATTCATGTGTTAGTCTTGAATGACCAATTCGGATTCTGGTGAATATAGTGTCTACTTTTCGTATTGGTATTATGGTTCTCTCTTGCCCAACATTTGGGTGTATTTCTTTAAGTTTGTTGTTTAGTTGTTCGTCCCATAGTTTTTGCCATTTTGTTTTTATGTAGTAGTTTATTTTATTTTTCCTATCCGTGTATGGGATTTTTCTGTTTGAAGGCATCAGCTTTGTTGCTTCTTTAGCTAGTTTGTCAGCTTCTGTATTTCCTCTTATGCCGACATGACTCGGTATCCATGCTAGTACTATTGTTTTATTATTCTTTATTTGGTGTTGGTATGTTTCTATAATTTCCAGGATGTACGGGTGGTTTACTTTCCCTCCTTTCAATGCAATTAAGCTGGACATGGAGTCACTGAAGATAAGGAATTTGTTTTCACTAGACTCCTGGACCAGTTCAAGAGCCATCTTAATAGCCTGTAACTCTGCAGTGTATATAGAGGCACCATCTGGTAATCGGATTTGCTTGTGTGCATTATGCATTTTTGCTGCTGCTCCTACTTTTCCAGTTATTTTTGAGCCATCTGTATAGATGGTTTTGTATGTGGAGTATTCATCCCTGAGTTCTAGGAATTTGTTTTGATAGGTTTGATTGCTAGTCTGTTTTTTGGCCATTTTGATAGTCATGTCAATGTATGGTTCTGTGATTGTCCATGGTGGAGTATTATGAATTGTGTAAGTTTGTATGTTTTTTGGTTCTTCGTATCCTTCTATAATAGCCTTTTTAAGGCGATATCTCAAAGGTTGAGCAGCTGTAGTTCTGCTGGTATAGAAATTTTCATACATTGACGTATATACTTTTTCGTGAGCAGGATTTTCTGGTAAACTTTTCAGTTTCAATGTATATTGGAATGAGAGTTTTTCCCATCTCAGGTGAAGGGGGAGTTCATTAGCTTCTGTGTGTAGGCTTAGAATAGGTGATGTTTGGAAGGCTCCTAGGCAGAGTCTGAGTGCTTGATTTTGTATTGGTTTCAATTTTTCTAGGTATGATTTCCTTGTTGAACTGTATATAATACAACCATAGTCCAGCTTTGGTCTTATGATTGCTCTATACAATAGGAGCATGGTTTTACTGTCTGCTCCCCAGTTTGTGTGGGATATTATTTTTAATATGTTTAATGCTTTCTGGCATTTCTTTTTTAGTGCATCTATATGTGGCTTGAAATTGAGTTTATTGTCCAGGATCATTCCCAGGTATTTGGTTTGCTGTGCCACTGGTATTGTGTTGTTATTTATTTTCAGTTGTGGGTCATGGTGATATCCTCTCTTTTTGCAAAAGTGTATGCATACTGTTTTAGTTTTGGAGAGGATAAACCCATTTTCATTTGTCCATTTTTCAATTTTATCAAGGCACTCCTGCAATTTCCTTTCTATTGTTTGCATGTTAGGGGATGAGTAGCTGATTGTAAAATCGTCTACAAAGAGGGCTTTGTCAATGTCTGTAGTCACTGCTTTGCTGATGTTGTTGATTTTTAGGAGGAAGAGTGTAACTGATATTATGCTCCCTGGGGCACTCCCATCTCCTGTCCGTATACCTCAGACATCTCTCCCCCGAGGCGTACCCTAAATGAGCGACCCCTGAGAAAGTTTTGTATGAATATTGGCATCCTTCCTCTGATTCCAAGGTTATGTATGTCCCTCATAATGCCGTATTTCCATGTAGTGTCGTATGCTTTTTCTAAATCAAAGAATACTGACACCACATGGTGGTTTCTAATAAGGACGTCTTTAATGTAAGATTCCATTTTGACCAATTTATCCATTGTGTTCCTTTCTTTTCTGAAACCAGATTGATATTTGTCATATATTTTATTTTTTTCTAATATCCATACGAGTCGATCGTTTATCATTCTCTCCATGATTTTACAGATATAGCTGGTTAGAGAGATAGGGCGGTAGTTTGTTGGATTTGTGGGATCTTTATCAGGTTTTGGGATTTGTATGATCGTGGACTCTCGCCAAGCGTTAGGAAAGTAGCCTAAGAGCCAGATATTATTTAGTATATTCAGGAAAGTGTTTAATGAGGTTTCTGGTAGTTGTTTCAGAAATTGGTAGTGTATCTCGTCCGGTCCAGTAGCAGTATCTTTGCTTCTATCCAGAGCGTTTTTAAGTTCAGATATTGTGAATGGTAAATTGTATTTTTCTGTATTGTTTGAGCTGAAGTTCAGCTTTCTTTCTTCTGCTTCTTTTTTGTAGTTTTGGAATGTTAAGCTGTGGTGTTTGGGAGAGGAGTTTTTATTTAGTTGCTCAGCAAGTAGATTTGCCATATCCTTTTTTTCCGTGCATTTTCCACCATCCGGGTTTTTTAGGTGTATAATGGGGTGTTGGGTTTGCTTCCCATTTATCTTCCTCACCATGTCCCATACTTTCTTGCTAGGTGTTTTATTATTTAATTTAGATACATAATCTTGCCATGTTTCTCGTTTAGCTTTTTTGGTTATTTGTCGTGCTTTTGCACGAGCTTGGCGGTAGAGCTCTAAGTTTATTGAGGTTGGGTTTAATCTGAATTTTTTTAGGGCTTTTTTCCTTTTCTTAATTGCTTCTTTACACTCTTTTGTGAACCATGGTTTGTGCTTGCTGTTTTTCTTTGAAGTTTTAGGGATTGTTTCTTCGGCTATTTTTATTAATCTTTGTGTAAATGTTGCTATTGGGTCAGGTTCCTGGAGTATTTCGTTATTTATTTGTGTTTGGCAGAGATTTCTGAATGTGGACCAGTCAGCTCTCTTTAGTTGCCGTTTTGGTACTATGTCTTCTATTGTGGGTTTATTTGTTTTAATGAAAATTGGGTAGTGGTCACTACCACACTGTTCTTCATGGATATCCCAATTGAAGTCCATGTAGATAGTCGGAGAGCTGAGTGTCAGGTCTATAGCTGAGGTTGTTCCTGTAGATGGATGTAGGTAGGTGTGTTTGCCGTTGTTCAGTATACACATGTTTGTGGTTTCTAGTATGGATTCTATTATATTTCCATTATGATTTGGTTGTCTGTCTCCCCAAAGGTTGCTGTGCGCATTGAAATCCCCTAGGATTAATGATGGTGCAGGAAGTTGTTCGATTATTTGATTTATTTGAATTTTTTTAAATTTATATTTTGGTGGAATGTAGATTGAGCAAATTGTGATAGTTTGGTGTAAGGTAGCTCTTACTGCTATGGCTTGTAGTTCTGTGTTTAAAATGAGTTTTTCATGGGGTATTGTTTTCTTTAACAAAATGGTTGTACCACCTATTGGTCTATGGTCTATATGTGATAGGTTGATTTTGTTATATACTTCGTAGTCTCTAAGGGAGAGGTTTGAGTTTTCCTTCATTAGAGTTTCCTGTAGACATACGATATTTGGGTTGTGATCTTTAATTAATCGTTTTAATTCTTCATAGTTGGATTTCAATCCTCTACAGTTCCATTGTATGGCTGTTATATTTTGAGTTCTTTTATTTTGTTCCATTTTATTTGTCTAGGGGTGTTTTGTTTTCTACTTCCATTTCCTCCAATGTTTCTTCGTTTCCTTCTCTTGAGGTAGATTCGGATCTGGATCCTGGTCCTTCCCTAGTTCCTGCTTTATTGGGCGATGATGGTGTTGCTTCGCTTGGCTCTTCATTTCTGCTGTTAGGAGTTCGGGAACTGGAGTTTGCTCGGGACTGTGTATCCATTTTGTTTTGTTTTTTTTTTTCCTTTTGTTTGGACAGTGATTGGTGTTGTGTTTTTTTGGGGGGGGCTTGCTTCGTTTCTCCCTTCCTCGACTTCCATTTCCAGGGAGTCCATAGATTTATCTGTCATTTGAGAGTTTTGTAAAGGGTCTTTTCCTTTTGTATTTGATCTAGATCTGGATATTGAATTTGATCTAGATCTTGGTTTTGATTTTGGTATAACTTCTGGTGTTCTGGGCTCTTCCAACTTCTTAGTTTTATTATTTTTCTCACCGACATTTTTATTGGTGTTTTCATCCTCAACCTTTCTCAGTAGTTGAAATCTATTTTGAGTGTTCGTTTGTTGTGTGTCTTGTTTTTTATTTGTGGTTATTTCTTTACTTTTTGGTTGGGGTTTTGTTTGTGAGTTTATAGTTGTGTTTTGGTTTATTGTTGAAGTATTGTTTATTGTATTACATTGAATGGTCATGATTTTTTTAAATTCTCCAAGTAAACTTTTTGTTTCATTTAAGAGCTTCGTGATAATGTCAACATTGCTATTGGAGTTTGATGCTATTGAATGTTGGTTTGAGTTATTGAAGTACTGTATATTTTTTTTTGTTATATCTGCATAGTTGGAGCTTTCTATGATTTTCCTAGCTTCGTTAAATGAAATGTTATTTGTGTACTTTGTTTTGAGTATTGCTCTTTCTTTTTTCCAGATTGGACAGGTTTTTGAGTTTGCGTAGTGGTTTTCCTGGCAGTTTGCACATTTAGGTTTTTTTTGGCAATCCTCGTGGAAGTCTTTTTCACCACATCTTATGCATGTTGGTGACCGTGAACATCGGTCGCGATGGTGTCCATATTTTTGGCAGTTATGGCATCTTAGGGGGTTTGGGATGTATGGCTCAGTGTTGACTGTTAGGTAACCAATTTTGATTTTTTGTGGGATTATTGGTGTGTTGAATGTCAGAATGTATGTGTTGGTGAGTATAGTTTCAGAATTTTTCCTTATTTGGATTCTTTGTACATCTGTGACGTTTTGGGATCTAAGGTTGTCTTTTATTTCATTTATGGTACATAATGCAAGTTCAGAGGTCTTGATGACACCTTTACTTGAATTTAGTGTCTTGTGAGGATAAACTTTAATGGTTTTGTTGTCAAAAGTTTTCCATTTTAGCAGTTCCTCAGCTTGCTTTTTATTCTTTATTTGTGTTAATATTGTGCCATTATTTAGTTTTTTAACCGATATAGGTTTAATACTTTGTGAGAGTATTTTTTCGATTTTAAATGGAGAAGTTTTGGTTATGGGTTGTTCACTGGTTGATTCCAATGCTAGAAATGTTGGGAAATTCTCATTACTTGATATTGGTTCATTTTCAGAGTCTGAGTTTGAAGAATCTGATACTAAATCTCGTATTCTTTTTTTTTGAGGCTTGTTTGTATTCATAGATGGATTTCTTTTTTTTCATTTTTCCTGCTCCCCACCCGCCTCGGAGTCCTATTTGGGAAGTGTTGGGGGGGGATACCCTTTCGCCCCCAACCCAACAGGGATACAGGAAAAGTATACACTCCCTGCTGGTGGATCTAAGCATCTGTGGTTCTTCAATTTTTCTGAAGGCCTCGTTTTCAGGAAAAAATTCAGATTTACAGCCATGTTTTCTCCATTGTCCAGCACGTTGTTTGACCCTACAGCCACCGCTTGCTAAATCAGTTTGTATAATGTGGGGAGTGTGGGCGTATTTTCTTGTTGTGTTTGTCTGATTTAGGGCTTGACGTGACCAGCCGATTGATTGGAGCGGGCCTCTCCGACCGACCGTCTAGCCAAGGTAAGGACCAAAGTGGCGTGTTGGGAAGGAGAGGAACTCATATCTATCCTCTACAACCCTCAACCACCAGGATTCCGTTCCAAGGTGTCACGGTGGCCCCATTGAGGGACTTTTACTCTCTGCAGGGGGGAAGAGAGTGTATTCTGATGCCCCACCGACAGGGCGAAGGACCGGGAGTAAGGTAGGAAAAAATAAAATAAAAAGGGGAGGGAGATAGGCTGTTGTTTTTGTTTTTGGTTTTGCAGAACATAATTAAGTTTTACAAAAAGGATCAGAAAACAAAAAACGTCAATGTAGGTGCATTTCATCTCAGGAAGCCACAGGGCAGCCTGATCTGGTAGCACCAGGTTAGGCCAAGGAGTTTGAAAGATGGACTCTCAAGTAAAAGGATGCTCAAAATGTTTATACATTTTGAGCATCAGCATTCATTTTGCCCGTACCTAACTTTCTACAAATGAAGTTATTTAAACAGCAAAGGTACATTTTTCTATTTTTACTGCGTAATTGTTTATTAAATAACCTAACAAAGGTTATTAAACCAAAAAAGACCAAATCCTGAATAAGCACCTTATTCCCTTGCTGTACTGACCATTTCAACATCCCAAATCGGCTCTAAATAATCTGCAACAGAATAACATTTCTTTAGTAAATGCTAGTTATACAGGGTGTTTCAAAAGTCTTGGGAACATTACAAATGCGTATATCTCATGAACTATTCCAGGTAGAAAAATGAAACTGGTGCCATTTTAAAGCTTGCTTAATCAAGTTTTTGGTCATACTAATGATTTTTGTCTTATCTTTCCAGGTGCAGTAATGGCGTTCTCTAAACAAGACAAGGCATTTTGCGTCCTCCAATTTGCAAAGACTGAATCGTAGACATGTGTTCAGCGTGCATTTCGCAGGAAATTTAAAAAAGAAGCCCCTGAAAGGAAATCCATTGTCAGATGGCATGCTAAATTTGTGAAAGATGGGTGTTTATGCCCAAGTAAGCGAACAGGTTGCCCTTCAACTTCAGAAGATGCAGTTGAGCAAGTTCGGACAGCCTTTCAGCGGAGCCCCCGTAAATCAGTGAGAAGATCCAGCAGGGATAACGGCTTTGATGACCGGCTTGTTTTTAGTGATGAGGCCTTCCATCTGAATGGCAAAGTTAACAAGCATAACACTCGCATATGGGGTACTGAGAATCCTCATGAATTTCTTGAGCACGAGCGAGATTCACCAAAAGTGAACGTGTTTTGTGCAATTTCCAAGAAAGGTGTCTATGGACCGTTCTTCTTTGAAGAGGCAACTATCACTGGTGAATCCTATCTCAACATGCTGGAAGACTGGTTAATGGCTCAGTTGGAAGAAGCAGACTCTGATGACTTCATCTTTCAACAAGATGGTGCACCACCACACTGGAGTCTTAGAGTAAGGCAATTTCTTAACACAAGGCTGCCTGGTAGATGGATTGGGAGATCTGGGCGAGGTGATGACGTTCTCATGCCCTGGCCTCCTAGGTCTCCAGATCATACCCCATGTGACTTTTTTCCTTTGGGATTTTGTCAAGCAACAAGTCTATGTGCCGCTCCTTCCAAAAGATATTGACGAACTAAAGGCTCGAGTAGCGGCAGTTGTGGGAACCATTAACGTCAAGATGCTGGAACGCGTTTGGCAGGAAATGGACTATCGACTAGATGTCTGCCATGTGATGAATGGTTCTCATATTGAGCAACTTTGAAGATTCCCCACAAAACTTGAAACTTTAACCTTTCCAACAGTACCAATTTCATTTTTCAACTCCTAATAGTTTTTGAGTTATTAACAATCGTTATGTTCCCAAGACTTTTGAAACACCCTGTATATTAGATAAACACCAAATATTGGAAATAGCATGATTTCGTGATATTGAAGAGTTGTTTCCCTTTGACCGTTGTTAGTCAATGATATGGATGGTCTCCCTTTGTCCTTCAATTGATAAAATTAAGAACTCTGAATTATCTCCCTTCAATTTCTTTTTTTTTTCTTTTTTTTTTTCCTTTTTGGTCTATATCTCCATCGTGCAAACAGATGTAAAATAAACAGACACGAGTTTCTCCGTCTCTATGTGTGGTGAAGAAAATGTTACGTTGTTAATTCATTTATGTCTTGTCATCATCGATATACCTTCCACGATATGATTTTATTTAAGGAAAAGGGACATAACCATATGTTTATTCTGGATAGAGAGAAAAGGGTTATCATTGTGTCAGAAATGTACCCCTTCCAAAAAAACAAAAAACAAAACAAAAACAAATCAAAAAAAAAAATGCAAAGTCCTTGATGTATGGTAAAACGCCTACAAACTCAATCTAGCAAGTTTAAAAATATAATAAATAAATTTAAGCTTTTCTTATACAAGATGCAAGGATGCCCAGACGGTCCACAAAGTTTTAACTCCAACCTTTAAAGAGTTCCTACCTAATAAAAAAAAAAAAAAATCCATTATTCATTGAAAATTTGAATAGTCAAGTCGCTGCCTGATGATATCTATTGTTTGATTGAAACAAGTGGCTGTTTGTAGCAGCGGGATGTGAGCATGTTTATATAACAATAAACAAGTATTATCAGCTCTTTTTATTGAGCACTATCTAACAACCTCGTTGAATTCACTAGTCCATTACTTTTGAATAAAAAAAACCCGAGTATTTATTAAGATATCAATTTTCCTGGTTTTCAATCTTTTTCGAACAGTTTGGAAATCTGCTAAATGTATATGACCATCGTAACCCCCCCCCCAAACAAAAAAAAAAGAATAAAGCATTAAAGAACAACACGTTTACCTGTGGATGAGTTCGTAGCAGAGTTCTATAATGTCTTCAAATTGGTCTATCGCTTCAGGAACGTTGGACAAAATGGCTTTGAGTAAACCAACTACTTGGTTTGTTCGACACGTCTGATCAGGAGTGATGTTATCTGCATTAAGAATTTGAATTTTAGATGTTAGGATTAAGATGAGGTTAGGATTAGTGTTAAGATGGGGTTAGGGTCAGGTTTAAGATGGGGTTAGGGTTATAATGGGGGTTAGGGTAAGGGTGAAGAGGGGGTTAGGGTTAAGAGGGAGTTAGGATTAGAGTTAAGAAGAGGTTAGGGTTAAGAAGAGGTTAGGGTTAAGAGGGGGTTAGGGTCAAGACGAGGTCAGAGTATTGATAGGGTAAGGGTCAGAGTCAAGATGGGGTTAGGGTCAGGGTTAAGAGGGGGTAAGTGTTAAGATGGGGTCAGAGTTAAGATGGGGTTAGGATCAGAGTTAAAATGAGGGTTAGGGTCAGAGTTAAGATGGGGGTTAGGGTCAGAGTTAAAATGGGGGTTAGGGTCAGAGTTAAAATGGGGGTTAGGGTCAGAGTTAAGATGGGGGTTAGGGTCAGAGTTAAGATGGGGGTTAGGGTCAGAGTTAAAATGGGGGTTAGGGTCAGAGTTAAAATGGGGGTTAGGGTCAGAGTTAAGATGGGGGTTAGGGTCAGAGTTAAAATGGGGGTTAGGGTCAGAGTTAAGATGGGGTTTAGGGTCAGAGTTAAGATGGGGGTTAGGGTCAGAGTTAAGATGGGGGTTAGGGTCAGAGTTAAGATGGGGTTTAGGGTCAGAGTTAAGATGGGGTTTAGGGTCAGAGTTAAGATGGGGGTTAGGGTAAGAGTTAAGATGGGGGTTAGGGTCAGAGTTAAGATGGGGGTTAGGGTCAGAGTTAAAATGGGGTTAGGGTCAGAGTTAAAATGGGGTTAGGGTCAGAGTTAAAATGGGGTTAGGGTCAGACTTAAAATGGGGTTAGGGTCAGAGTTAAGATGGTGGTAGGGTCAGGGTTAAGATACAGTTAGGTCAGGGTTAAGGTAAAGATGGATGTTAGGGTAAAGATGGGGGTTAGGGTAAAGATGGGGGTTTGGGTAAATGTGGGGTTAGGGTCAGGGTTAAGAGGGGGTAAGTGTTAAGATGGGGTCAGAGTTAAGATGGGGTTAGGATCAGAGTTAAAATGAGGGTTAGGGTCAGAGTTAAGATGGGGGTTAGGGTCAGAGTTAAAATGGGGGTTAGGGTCAGAGTTAAAATGGGGGTTAGGGTCAGAGTTAAGATGGGGGTTAGGGTCAGAGTTAAGATGGGGGTTAGGGTCAGAGTTAAAATGGGGGTTAATGTCAGAGTTAAAATGGGGGTTAGGGTCAGAGTTAAGATGGGGGTTAGGGTCAGAGTTAAAATGGGGGTTAGGGTCAGAGTTAAGATGGGGTTTAGGGTCAGAGTTAAGATGGGGGTTAGGGTCAGAGTTAAGATGGGGGTTAGGGTCAGAGTTAAGATGGGGTTTAGGGTCAGAGTTAAGATGGGGTTTAGGGTCAGAGTTAAGATGGGGGTTAGGGTAAGAGTTAAGATGGGGGTTAGGGTCAGAGTTAAGATGGGGGTTAGGGTCAGAGTTAAAATGGGGTTAGGGTCAGAGTTAAAATGGGGTTAGGGTCAGAGTTAAAATGGGGTTAGGGTCAGACTTAAAATGGGGTTAGGGTCAGAGTTAAGATGGTGGTAGGGTCAGGGTTAAGATACAGTTAGGTCAGGGTTAAGGTAAAGATGGATGTTAGGGTAAAGATGGGGGTTAGGGTAAAGATGGGGGTTTGGGTAAATGTGGGGTTAGGGTCAGAGTTAAGATGGGGGTAGGGTCAGAGTTAAGATGGGGGTAGGGTCAGAGTTAAGATGGGGGTAGAGTCAGAGTTAAGATGGGGGTTAGGGTTAAGATGGTGTTAGGATTAAGATGGGGTTAAGGTTAAGATGGGGTCAGGGTTAGGGTTAAGATGGGTGTCAGGGTAAGGGTTAAGATGGGTGTCAGGGTAAGGGTTAAGATGGCGTTAGGGTTAAGATGGCGTTAACCTGGTGTAAGGTATATCAACTAGTGAAGATCCAAGTTTACCCTGGTCAAAACATTGTGAAAAGAATACTCAAGATGAGAAGAGTTGTTTGATAAATGCAAATTATATACAACATAATTTTAATGTGTTTGTTTTATGGCATATGAACTTGTTTTTTTATTAGTTTTTTTTAGTTGATAATGAGGATGGTTCTTAAGAGGGAGTGAAAGAAGGAAGATGTGTGTATGTACATGAGAGATAGAGAAAATGTTTGTGTGTGAGAGAGAGAACAGATGTGCGAGAGAAGGGATGGGAGAGAGAGAGAGAGTGAGAAGGGATAGGAGAGAGAGAGTGAGAAGGGATAGGAGAGAGAGAGAGTGAGAAGGGATAGGAGAGAGAGAGAGTGAGAAGGGATAGGAGAGAGAGAGAGAAGGGATGAGAGAGAGAGAGAGAGAGAGAGAGAGAAGGGATGAGAGAGAGAGAGAGAGAAGGGATGAGAGAAAGAGAAGGGATGAGAGAAAGAGAAGGGATGAGAGAGAGAGAAACGAGATGAGAGAGAGAGAGAGTGAGAAGGGATAGGAGAGAGAGAGAGAGTGAGAAGTGATAGGAGAGAGAGAGAGAGTGAGAAGTGATAGGAGAGAGAGAGAGTGAGAAGTGATAGGAGAGAGAGAGAGTGAGAAGTGATAGGAGAGAGAGAGAGTGAGAAGTGATAGGAGAGAGAGAGAGTGAGAAGGGATATGAGAGAGAGAGAGAGAGAAGGGATATGAGAGAGAGAGAGAGAGAGAGAGAGAGAGAGAGAGAAGGGTTGAGAGAGAGAGAGAGAGAGAGAGAGAGAGAGAGAGAGAAGGGTTGAGAGAGAGAGAGAGAAGGGTTAAGAGAGAGAGAGAGAGAAGGGTTGAGAGAGAGAGAGAGAAGGGATGAGAGAGAGAGAGAGAGAGAAGGGATGAGAGAGAGAGAAGGGATGAGAGAGAGAGAGAGAGAGAAGGGTTGAGAGAGAGAAAAGGGATGAGAGAGAGAGAAGGGATGAGAGAGAGAAAGAAAAGAGATGAGAGAGAGAGAGTAAAGAGATGAGAGAGAGAGAGAGTAAAGAGATGAGAGAGAGAGTAAAGAGATGAGAGAGAGAGTAAAGAGATGAGAGAGAGAGTAAAGAGATGAGAGAGAGAGAGAGTAAAGAGATGAGAGAGAGAGAGAGAGTAAAGAGATGAGAGAGAGAGAGAGTAAAGAGATGAGAGAGAGAGAGAGTAAAGAGATGAGAGAGAGAGAGAGTAAAGAGATGAGAGAGAGAAAGAAAAGAGATGAGAGAGAGAGAGAAAAGAGATGAGAGAAAGAGAGAAAAGAGATGAGAGAAAGAAAGAAGGGATGAGAGAAAGAAGGGATGAGAGAGAGAAGGGATGAGAGAGAGAAGGGATGAGATAGAGTGAGAGAGAAAGAAGGGATGGAAGAAAGAGAGAGAGAGAGAAGGAATGACAGAGAGAGAAGAGATGAAGAAAGAGAGAGAAGGGATGGGAGAAAGAGAGAGAAGGGATGGGAGAAAGAGAGAGAAGGGATGGGAGAAAGAGAGAGAAGGTATGGGAGAAAGAGAGAGAAGGGATGGGAGAGAGAAAAAACGGATGTGGGAGAGAGAGAGAGAGAGAGAGAGAGAGAGAGAGAGAGAGAGAACGAATGTGTTAAAGAGTGAAGGAGTGATTTAAAAAAAGTAAAAAAAAAAAAAAATGCTCACTTGGGGATCGCGACACGAGGAATAACAACTCCTGGATTTCACACGTTAACACCTTCCAACAATCGTAGGTAAAAACCCATCGAACGACGTGACAACCTTTTGAAGCTGCACAAAAATAAACAAAAAGAAATAAGAAAAGAGCGAGAAGAAGGGAAACTATTGGATAGTGGTTGTAGCTGGACGAGTTGTTGTTGTGAATGTTTTATGGTGAAGGAGGGTGTCCATAGGCGAACGCTTGCCATGAAAATATAGATAGAGCAGAGAAAGATTAGCAATGTCTGTTTCATAAGAACAAGGTTGTAGAGAGGAGAAAAAGGGCATCACCCACTAGATTTCGAATTCAGTTTTGTAGCGGTAATTCAGCAACGCAACATCCTAACAAAGCAGGAAAAGATACTCCGAGTAGCATGATCCTCCAGATATGGCAAGAGCAATCAACCATCTTTATCCGTTATTGCACCACGTAATCAAGGTCTGAAGATTTTTTAAAATTCCCTCCATATTAAAAAAAAAAAAATTTTTTTTAAATATCTGTATGATGTACACACTCGTGGCGAAACAAAAATATCATATTCCAAAAATCACAAATTGATCAAGTAGTTTTAATTTTATTAGGTTGATGCGAAAACAATATCATTTCCTCACATGTTACTTTTATTTATGATTTCTGAATTCATTGATTATATATATATACGTGGATTTAGTTTACAAAAAAATGGCTTGTAAACTAAATCCACGTATTTTGGCTCTGTCTAAACTTGGAGCACTCTTTTGGTGAACACACTTAACAAACAAATAATTATTACCAATACAATATATATATATATATATATAGAGAGAGAGAGAGAGAGAGAGAGAGATTATATAACAATTTTATATATCTTTTTGAAGCACGTTTTTCGCGCTATTGAATCGTGTTATTCATTACCGTTTTCGATCTCTTCATTCACGCTTTTGCAGGTTTTTTGACAACATGGACAAAATTCAAATCCGCACGATTTTCTTGTTCCAGTTCAAACTTGGCCAAATAGCTGCTGAGACAGCTCGTGATTTCCATGATGTGTTTGGCCAGGATTGGTTGGTTGGTTGTTTTTGTTTTACGGCATATCAACCCTTTTCGGGTTATTTAATGCCGAATCCAAAGATTTTGAATAAAAAATTTTTTTAATAGAATATATTTGTTGTTTTCACGTCGGTTTCTATTTAACCCATAGTTGGGACCCTAACAGGTACTACCACTCCGGGTCAGAGTGAACCTGGGAGCAATGGCAATTAAAGGATGGCTCCACACTCCCCAAAGCCCACAAGCTGGGGCCTCACCACTGGATATAGTTTAAGGTCATATCCAGGACCCTCATTGAGGGACTTTTACCCTCTGCAGGGGGGCAGTTGGCGTATTCTAATGCCCCACCGACAGGGCCGTTTGGCCAGGAATCACTAATGAACGTGTGACACAACGGTGGTTCAAGAAATTTTGCAATGGTGATGAGAGCCTTGAAGATGAAGACGGTCGTGGCTGATTGACTGCGGCTGATAATAAACATTTGAAAGCCTAAATTGAAGCCAATCCTCACAAAACCACACGAGAAGTTGCTGTTGAACTCAAGGTCGACCACTCAACAGCTGTTTGCCATTTAAAGCAAACAGTCAAGAGAGTTGGATCAATGGTTGCTGCATGAATTGAACAATAGTACAAAAAAAAAAAAAACATCATTTTGAGGTGTCTTCTACAATCTTTTTGCACAACAAAAACAAACCATTTCTCAAACGGATTGTGATGAGAAATGAATCCTCTAGAACAACTGCCGATGTTCGGCACAGTGGTTGGATGCCGGAGAAGCTCCACAACGCTTCCCGTAGCCGGAATTGCACCAAAAAAAGATTATGGTGACAGTTTGGTGGTCTGCGGCCAGTCTCATCCATCACAGCTTCTTGAATTCGAGCGAAACGATTATGGCGGAGAAGTACTGCCGATAAATTGACGGAATGCACCCGAGATTGGTTAATATGCGCCTCCATGACAATGCTCGCCTGCATGTTCCTCAACGGAGCCTGCAGAAGCTGAACAAATTGGCCTATGAGACTGCCTCATCCGCCATATTCACCAGACCTCTCGCTCACCGACTATCACTTTTTCAAGCATCTCAATAACTTCCTGCGTGAAAAATGCTTCAAAAACCGAATCGGCCTTCAATGACTTCATCACTTCCAGAACTCCGGATTTCTATGCTAATGGGATAAATAAACGTGTTTATCGTTGGCAAAAATGTATCAAGTCTAATGGTTCTTTTTTCGATTAATAAAGTTTATGAAAAGAGTTATGATCTTAAAAAACACATTTTTGCACCAAACTAATAATTTATGCAGTTTTTGTATTTATTAACACAGAGTCAATTCTCTATCGGTTTATTATATTGTACCCAATATATTGTAGTGATTTCAAATGTTTAAAAAGTAAGAATATGCCTTGGGTCCCATCAGCTAGAATCAAAACCAAAATATATAGCTTTACCATCTGAGCTAAGTCAATACACATACAAAAATAATATAGACACCCTCGACAAACCCAACAGGCAGCTAAATCCCACCCCCACACAGTAGAGATCCCTAGATGTAAAAGATCTTTCTACTCCAGTAGTTTCTTCCCCAGAACTGCTAAACTCTGGAATTCCATTTCAGGTCGCTGCTTCCCCAACTGTACTGACATGCAGAAGTTCAAGTGTAACGTAAACCGACATCTTGCTGCCCAAATCCCAACATAGTACCCCAGTAGTTGTTGCCCCTGATAGTAGCCCCCTACACCAAAGTGGCAATTTGCCTTGTTTGGGGTGAAAATGTAAAAAAAGTATATTTGCACATGCATAGAAGTAATATGTTTAGTCGACTTATGCCTGCCAAGTTCCTTTTTTTCTTTTTTTTTTTTTTACCCTTTAGCAGGCATTTTTAATCAAATTTGTTTTCGCACCAACCTAATATAAAAAAAATGGGAATTCGTAGGCATTACAACATAAATCTCACATTTTTCAAGTTATCTCGTTTGCTTTTTTTTTTTTTTTTTTAGACTGTTTTTAAAAATGGTGGACAAGACAGACACTCTTCTATTATCTACAAAATCTGAGTTACTTGTTTAAAAATAAAACTAATTGATCAATTTACATGATTTTTGGAATATGATATTTTCATTATGTCACAGGTACATACATCATACAAATTTTTATTTTTATTTTTTTAATATATATCGTTAAAATCAACCTATAATGCCACTAAACCTTATGTCTATAATCCTTATTACCATTTTTTTAAAATTTGAATCCGTTGCAATGATTCTGATTTTCTATAAAATGTCTACGAAGAATTACAAAGTAGACGGGGGGAAAAAAAAAAAAAAAAATCAATCTACAATGTACAGATATAAAATTGGTATATAGGGTATTCAGAAATGTGGAAAACTTTTTAACCAGTTTTCACCCAGAAAAAAAAGAGGGCTGCTAAGATGGGGATTTTTGTTTTTTGATATATATCGTTAAAATCAACTTACAATGCCACTAAACCATAGGTCTAGAATCCTTATTACCATTTTTTTTTTTTGTAATCAAAATTCGTTGCAATAATTCAGATTTTCTATAAAATGTCTACGAAGAATTACAAAGTAGACAAAAAAAAGAAAATCAATCTACAATGTAAAGACATGAAATTGGTATATAGGGTATTCAGAAATGTGGAAAACTTTTTAACCAGTTTTCACCCAGAAAAAAAAAGAGGGCTGCTAAGATGGGGATTTTTGTTTTTTAATATATATCGTTAAAATCAACCTAAACTGCCACTAAACCATAGGTCTAGAATCCTTATTACCATTTTTTTTGTAATCAAAATTCGTTGCAATGATTCTGATTTTCTATAAAATGTCTACGAAGAATTACAAAGTAGACGAAAAAAAAAAATCAATCTATGATGTAAAAGCATGAAATTGGTATATAGGGTATTCAGAAGTGTGGAAAACTTTTCAATCAGTTTTCATCCAGAAAAAAAAAGCTAAGATTGGTATGTAGAGGACATCGGATTTTACCTGTTTGTCAACTCTTTCACGAGGTTTGAGAATCCGTTTTAAAGATTGTGTCAAGCTGGCCTAATAGTTATCATACTTGACTCACTGGTTTTAGGTTTTAATTCAGATCTAATCCAGAGCATTTTGTATTTTTTACTCAACAGAATTGAACTGTTGAGAAAAAAACAACACTCGCATATACATGTTTCAGTTTCTTTCCGTTGTTTTTTTTTTTTTAAGGAATTTAAGGCTTACGCGTAAAAACGGGCAACGCTGGGTACATCTTGTACATCAAACTCCTAATTCTGTGCAAGTATATTTTAGGGAGAGAAAAAAAAAAGGATATAATCCCGATCTGTCTAAAAGGAAAAAAAAAAAAAAAAAAACTAAGACTTAAAAAAATATAATCTCCCGATCTCTATAAAAGGAAAAAAAAACAAAAAAAACTAAGACTTAAAAAAATATAATCTCCCGATCTCTATAAAAGGAAAAAAAAACAAAAAAAAACTAAGACTTAAAAAAATATAATCTCCCGATCTCTATAAAAGGAAAAAAAAAAAAAAAAAACTAAGACTTAAAAAAATATAATCTCCCGATCTCTATAAAAGGAAAAAAAAAAAACAACAAAAAAATTAAGACTTAAAAAAATATAATCTCCCGATCTCTATAAAAGGAAAAAAAAACAAAAAAAACTAAGACTTAAAAAAATATAATCTCCCGATCTCTATAAAAGGAAAAAAAAACAAAAAAAAACTAAGACTTAAAAAAATATAATCTCCCGATCTCTATAAAAGGAAAAAAAAAAAAAAACTAAGACTTAAAAAAATATAATCTCCCGATCTCTATAAAAGGAAAAAAAAAAAACAAAAAAAAAATTAAGACTTAAAAAAATATAATCTCCCGATCTCTATAAAAGGAAAAAAAAAAAAAAAAAACTAAGACTTAAAAAAATATAATCTCCCGATCTCTATAAAAGGAAGAAAAAAAAAAAAAACTAAGACTTAAAAAAATATAATCTCCCGATCTCTATAAAAGGGAAAAAAAAAAAAAAAAAAAAAAAAAAAAAAAGACTTAAAAAAATATAATCTCCCGATCTCTATAAAAGGAAAAACAAAACAAAAAAACTAAGACTTAAAAAAATATAATCTCCCGATCTCTATAAAAGGAAAAAAAAAACCCAAAAAAAAGTAAGACTTAAAAAAATATAATCTCCCGATCTCTATAAAAGGAAAAAAAAAACAAAAAAAAACTAAGACTTAAAAAAATATAATCTCCCGATCTCTATAAAAGGAAAAAAAAAAACAAAAAAAAACTAAGACTTAAAAAAATATAATCTCCCGATCTCTATAAAAGGAAAAAAAAAAAACAAAAAAAAAACTAAGACTTAAAAAAATATAATCTCCCGATCTCTATAAAAGGAAAAAAAAAACAAAAAAACTAAGACTTAAAAAAATATAATCTCCCGATCTCTATAAAAGGAAAAAAAAAACAAAAAAAAACTAAGACTTAACAAAATATAATCTCCTGATCTCTATAAAAGGAAAAAAAAAAAAACAAAAAAAAAACTAAGACTTAAAAAAATATAATCTCCCGATCTCTATAAAAGGAAAAAAAAAAAAAAAACTAAGACTTAAAAAAATATAATCTCCCGATCTCTATAAAAGGAAAAAAAAAACACAAAAAAAAACTAAGACTTAAAAAAATATAATCTCCCGATCTCTATAAAAGGAAAAAAAAAAAACAAAAAAACTAAGACTTAAAAAAATATAATCTCCCGATCTCTATAAAAGGAAAAAAAAAAAAAAAAACTAAGACTTAAAAAAATATAATCTCCCGATCTCTATAAAAGGAAAAAAAAAAAAAAAAAAAAAAAAAAACTAAGACTTAAAAAAATATAATCTCCCGATCTCTATAAAAGGAAAAAAAAAAAAAAACTAAGACTTAAAAAAATATAATCTCCCGATCTCTATAAAAGGAAAAAAAAAAACAAAAAAAAAACTAAGACTTAAAAAAATATAATCTCCCGATCTCTATAAAAGGAAAAAAAAAAAACAAAAAAAAAAACTAAGACTTAAAAAAATATAATCTCCCGATCTCTATAAAAGGAAAAAAAAAAACAAAAAAAAAAAACTAAGACTTAAAAAAATATAATCTCCCGATCTCTATAAAAGGAAGAAAAAAAAACCCAAAAAAAACTAAGACTTAAAAAAATATAATCTCCCGATCTCTATAAAAGGAAAAAAAAAACAAAAAACAAACTAAGACTTAAAAAAATATAATCTCCCGATCTCTATAAAAGGAAAAAAAACAAAAAACAAACTAAGACTTAAAAAAATATAATCTCCCGATCTCTATAAAAGGAAAAAAAACCAAAAAAAAAAAAACCTAAGACTTAAAAAAATATAATCTCCCGATCTCTATAAAAGGAAAAAAAAAAAAAAAAAAAAAAACTAAGACTTAAAAAAATATAATCTCCCGATCTCTATAAAAGGAAAAAAAACAAAAAACAAACTAAGACTTAAAAAAATATAATCTCCCGATCTCTATAAAAGGAAAAAAAAAAAAAAAAAAAACTAAGACTTAAAAAAATATAATCTCCCGATCTCTATAAAAGGAAAAAAAAAACAAAAAAACTAAGACTTAAAAAAATATAATCTCCCGATCTCTATAAAAGGAAAAAAAAAAAAAAAAAAAAAAACTAAGACTTAAAAAAATATAATCTCCCGATCTCTATAAAAGGGGAAAAAAAAAACAAAAAAAAACTAAGACTTAAAAAAATATAATCTCCCGATCTCTATAAAAGGAAAAAAAACCAAAAAAAAAAAACCTAAGACTTAAAAAAATATAATCTCCCGATCTCTATAAAAGGAAAAAAAAAAAAAAAAAAAAAACTAAGACTTAAAAAAATATAATCTCCCGATCTCTATAAAAGGAAAAAAAACAAAAAACAAACTAAGACTTAAAAAAATATAATCTCCCGATCTCTATAAAAGGAAAAAAAAAAAAAAAAAAAACTAAGACTTAAAAAAATATAATCTCCCGATCTCTATAAAAGGAAAAAAAAAACAAAAAAACTAAGACTTAAAAAAATATAATCTCCCGATCTCTATAAAAGGAAAAAAAAAAAAAAAAAAAAAAAAACTAAGACTTAAAAAAATATAATCTCCCGATCTCTATAAAAGGGGAAAAAAAAAACAAAAAAAAACTAAGACTTAAAAAAATATAATCTCCCGATCTCTATAAAAGGAAAAAAAAACAAAAACAAAAAAAAAAACTAAGACTTAAAAAAATATAATCTCCCGATCTCTATAAAAGGAAAAAAAAAAACAAAAAAACTAAGACTTAAAAAAATATAATCTCCCGATCTCTATAAAAGGAAAAAAAAAAAAACAAAAAAAAAAACTAAGACTTAAAAAAATATAATCTCCCGATCTCTATAAAAGGAAAAAAAAAAACAAAAAAAAAACTAAGACTTAAAAAAATATAATCTCCCGATCTCTATAAAAGGAAAAAAAAACAAAAAAAAAACTAAGACTTAAAAAAATATAATCTCCCGATCTCTCTAAAAGAAAAAAAAAACCCAAAAAAACTAAGACTTAAAAAAATATAATCTCCCGATCTCTCTAAAAGAAAAAAAACAAAACAAAAAAAACTAAGACTTAAAAAAAAAAGGATATTATCCCGATCCGTGTAAAGGAAAATAAAAACAAAAAAAAACTAAGATTAAAAAAAAAAGGATATAATCCCGATCTCTCTGAAAGGAAAAAAAAACAAAAACAAAAAACAAAAAAAACAAAAACAAACTAGGACTTAAAAAAAAAAGAAAGGATATAATCCCGATCCGTGTAAAGGAAAATAAAAACAAAAAAAAAACTAAGACTTAAAAAAAAAAGGATATAATCTCGATCTCTCTAAAAGAAAAAAAACAAAAAAAACAACAAAAAACAAAACTAAGACTTAAAAAAAAAAAAAAAGAAAAAAAAAAGGAATTTACAAAAAAAACGACCAAAAAACAAAAACAAATATATTACCTGTTTCAGGTTGATGATGACCATAGGTACCAGCAGGAATTATAAAATTGCCTAAAAAGAAAAAAGAAAAAAAAAAAAAAAAATCACCGTCTTGCCTCTCCATAAGGGCATAGTTAGATACAAGGTCAATTTTTATTGTAGAGAAATTCCACCTGTAATGTGGCAGTTACACTTTAACCATGTTGTTACATTTCAAACCTCTCGGACCCACACATTGTCTGGTACTGTCGCAAAGGAACAAACAAACAAAAAAGAAATAGATAAAAATCCGACTCCGCATTTTTAAAAATAAAAATACAAATGAAATGAATTTATTTGTGGTTCTTCCAAAACAATGCATTTCATTATTTTAACAAAGTCGTTTTGCATACACGTGTTTTACAATGCTCCGTAATATGACATACTTTTTTTTAAAAGTCTCTCTCTCTCTGCCTTCTCTTGCTCGACTGCATGCTGTCCGTTTTTGCTTTTTCTTTTTCTCTCCTTCCAATGTCAGTGCGTGCACGCGTGCTTAATTTGCATATATGCTAAGTCGGCTTCTGCTGCTAATATTTTCACTAGTCAGCTATCCTATGGCTGCTGCTGATTTTCTCACACGCACACCATACCCGCGATATTACATAGCTCTCCAAAAGGGGCACTCTTTGATTGGGACAAAAATAAAAATAGTTTCACTCTAGAAGAGCAAATTAATGGAGGACAAAACAGATACTACAATTTGATCAAGTAGTTTTATTTTTATAAAGAAAATCATTTTTAAGTGATTAATGGGAATTTATAGGCATTACAACATAAATCTAGTAAGTAGGAATTATTGCTGGGTTATTTCCCTTATTTTTTTTTTAGATTGTTTTCAAAATGGCAGTGAAGACTGTTGCTCCTTGGTTATGCATAAATCTATTTGAAAAAAAAAAAACTAAAAAAAAAACTACTTGATCAATTTATGTGATTTTTGGAAGATGATAGTTTTGTTTTGTCATGGGTACATATATCATACACGTTTTTCTTGATTTTTGTTTTTTAATATAGGGGGGTTATTCTGGACAAGAACCAATCGTTCTCACCTGCAATGTATGGTTTTCTATTGCTGCCGAGCTGACACAAGGTCACATCATCCATTTGTTGATATTCAGCAGAAATTGTCTTATCGAAATTCTCCATGTACGTAGGCAACGATTTCAAAGTCGACATCACCTGAAGAAGATAAAAATCATTATCATTAATTCAACAGATTTTTTTTTTTTTTTTTTTTTTTTTTAGAAATTGCTCCAGACGAGACATAAAGCCACTTGATGTAAGAAGTTAAAAAAAAATACTACAAGGCAGGATAGGTATACTGTGGGTACTATCGCAGGAACAAACAAAGACATATAAATTGGTATTTCTTTTAAAGTGCAAATGTAATACATTTATTTGCGGTTCTTCCAAAACAACGCATTTCATTTTCTTTTCGCGCGCACAAACACACGAGTTAGATGCAAGGTCAATTTTTAATGTAGAGAAATTCCAGCTGTAATGTAACTGTTACACTTTAACCACGTTGCTACATATCAAACCTCTCGGACCCACACGTTGTCTGGTATCGTCACAAAAGAATAAACAAAAATAAAAATTAGAATTTTTACAAAGAAATGTTTTACGTTATACCAGCCAAGGTTATTTTAAGATCAGATTTTTTCGATTTTTGATCCTTATCAGATGAGTTTCTGTATAAAACCTATCTAAGAACATTGCCAGACATATAAATTACTTTTGTGCGGAATTTGCAAAAGATAGACTCAGCCGTTTCGGAAACCTATGAGGAATGAACACGCATGCACACTTGTAGAAAATAAATATGCGTGTCTTTGACATTAAGATACAACAAAGGGTGGATTTACAAAAGATAGGCTTAGCTGTTTCGAAACCCAATTATATAAAAGTCACTTTGTGTGCTTGTGTGAGAGTTCCCTCCTCATAGGTTCTGAAACGACTGAGCCTATTTTTTGCAAATTTCACACAAACATAATTTTTATATCTGGCAGTGTTCTTAGATAGGTTTTGTAGAAAAATTCATCTCGTGAGTATCGAAAATCGAAAAAATCCGATCTTAAAAATAGTCTTTCTTCTCTTATAGACAAAAGAGAATTTTTACAGGGGAATATTTTACATTACACTGGTGTAACCTTCGTAAATATTCCTTGCAAAAATTGTTCTTTTTTTTTTTTATCTATGAGAATAAGGACTAAAAAGAAAATTGGCCAAAAACATTAATTCCTTCATCCTCAACTGGGCACTTTTCTACAAGGAGGGGTCGCTTTTTTCGACAATATTTTCGAAAGCCATCCCCTCTTCTCGATTGTCTAGCCTTAATTTAAACCTACATCACTTCCGGTTTTGGCGATGGGTGCAACAGCAAATCTGTCACTTTTTTTTTCACGTTCTTTGCCTCTTTCGCGATACGGGCTCGAGCTTGCCTGCCTACTATCACCTTTTTTTTTTTTTTTTTTTTTTTGCTTGCTCGACACACACCTCCAAACACCCGGACAGCCAGGTTAATCTCCGATAAGGGGAATTAATCAGACAGCTGCTGTTCCATACATACCTTCAAAGCACTCTGAGTCCCAGCAGCGGCTAAACTTGTGCTCAGTTGAACAAGAAGAGAAAACTTGAATGGGAATTGATCTTTCGCGAGTTGATAGAAACTTCCGACTCCTTCCTCAAGACCCTAAAAAGAAAAAAAAAAGAAAAAAAAAAGATTTTTGTAAATTTTAAAATTAATGGATTTTGTAAAATTAATGGATTTTTTAAAATTAATAGATTGGTGATTTATAGTGTTTATATAAACATTGATAATTATGATCCTTGTTGCTGATAGCCTCATGATTAGAATTGCTGGTTTTTGTTCAGAATTCTTCCAATATTAAAAAAAAAATAACGAAAAATCTGTATGATGTATATCCTCGTGACAAATTGAAAATATCATATTCCAAAAACCACATGAATCAAGTAGTTTTATTATAAAAAATTAATTTTA
Organism: Euprymna scolopes; assembly: GCF_053919585.1. Lineage (NCBI taxonomy): Eukaryota > Metazoa > Mollusca > Cephalopoda > Sepiida > Sepiolidae > Euprymna > Euprymna scolopes. The sequence continues at coordinate 6,192,771 of NC_136525.1, read as the reverse complement.
AATGAATAATGGGAATTCATAGGCATTACAACAAAAATTTAGTATGAATTATTGTGGAGTTATCTCCCTATTTTTGGCTTCTCATAAAACTTGATTTTCTTATTTAAAAAAATAAGACTACTTGATCAATTTACGTGATTTTTGGAATATGATATTTTTGTTGTGTCATGGGTACATTACAATTTCGTGATAATCAAGAATAAACAAGAAGCGTACCTGTGCCCACATGTCGGCAGCGATTGACGGCTTCGTTAACAGCTGCGATATAACGGAACACAAGACCTGCAATGAAATAAAATCAAGGCATGAAACTGCAATAAAGACTCAAGTTGTTAAAATGATGAAATTGTTAGATTTCTGTTTGGATTTCCTGGATGAAGAGATATTTATCTTTGAACTATCGTTCTCATGGACATTTATATTTTTTTTTATTTCTATCGACTAACGTGAACCGTGGAAAGTTCACAGTTGTATTCTTCGTCAATTGTATACTGCATACACAAACATATATATATATATATATATATATATATATATATATATATATATATAAACATATATATATATATGTTTGTGTGTTCGTATTCCTGTCTATCTGTTTGTTTGTTCACAATAAAAATAAATATTTCCAAAATAATTGTACTTGAGTGAAACTCACACTAAAAAGTTGTTATATACATATATATAAAATACATTTTACTATTAAAAAAAACAGTCCATAAATATTTAAAAAGAAAAAAAAGGTCATAAATAAAAAATATTCATCAATATAAAAAGACTGGCACTGTTTTATGTCACTGTGCGAAGGGAGACAACTCTCTTTTACTAAGAGATTTGTTCATTTTTTCATTTCATAATTTAGGACGCTCAAAGCAGCAATACTTTTTTACTAAATCAAAACATTAAAAAAAGAAAGTTGCTGTGAATTTTTTCTTTTAATGTAACAAAGTTGATAACAAATTAATATAAAATGTAAAAATTATTAATGTTACCTTTGTAACAAAAGAAAAAAAAAATTATCGCAGCTTTCTTTTTTTAATGTTTTGATTTAATAAAAAATATCGAGCGTCCTAACTTATAAGACGAAAAAATGAATGTCCTAACTTAATGGAAAAATGAACGAATCTCTTAGTAAAAGGGAGTTGTCGCCCTCAGCACAATGGCAAATTGTAAAACAGCGTCGACTGTTTGAATAAAAATTCGGGTTTGTATTACTGTACACATAGATTCGAAAAAGTTGTCAAAAAAACAAATATATAACAAATAAATGTTATCAAAGGCAACATAAGTTACTTTTCTACCTAACTGGATATATTTTTTGTGTTTTTATTCAATGTAACATATTTATTCAGCTCGAAAAACATACAGTGTTAACCGATGTATTCGAAAATTCCAGATGGCGTCTCACACCCTCTTTAACACCGTAAGTATGGAAAAAGGTGTTATAAATAAAAAACTATACAAAATACTATTAAAAACCCGCCGAATATATGTCAACCTATGCCACGGTAACATATATTGAGCGAGTTTTTAACAGTATTTTATCCGGTTTTTTATTTATAACATCTTTTCCCACACTTACCGTGTTAAAGAGAGAATAAGACGCCATCTTGAATTTTCGAATACATCGGTAAACACTGTTTTTCGAGATGAATAAACATGTTACATTGAATAAAAACACAAAAAAATATATCCAGTTTGGTAGAAAAGTAACTTATGTTGCCTTTGATAACATTTATTTGTTATATATTTGTTTTTTGACAACTTTTTCGAATCTATGTGTACAGTAATACAAACCCAAAACTTCTATTATTATATTTGCATAAAAATAAGACACATTATATCCATAACTAAAAAATTTGTCTGACGTCACTTCCGCCAAATGACTTTTTTTTTTTGGTTGTTTGTTTTAATACAACGACTCGGATTTCTATTCTCATTTTAGAAAACACCATCGTTGATGTAAGGGGACATAATTCCTTTAAATTAAGTAAGAGTTATCGAACTTGAAATTGACTAGGTGTATCAGAAGTCGCCATTAAAAATGCCATATATGAACTTGAATAATACAACTTACTATCTTTCGAAGCTTATAACTACTTGAAAAATGTAATTCAAACCCTAATTTTTTTTTCAATTAAAGGATCAAAGATCAAATTAAAAAAAAATAACAAGTTATGCAATATTTATTTTTCTAAATCGGTTTTCTTTAAAAAAGATTTAAAGAAAATCAACGAAATTTTACTTCAATTATAAAAAATATATGTAAATCGCAAAGAATCACTTACCTATAAAAATACTATTCAATGGGCACTTCCATTATTAATTGTTAAGAATTTATTCATATTTATATTTATATTCCATGTCCTTTTTAAATAAAATACTTTTTTAAACAAGGATTAAAAAAAAAACGTGAACTCAGATTTTTTTAACTGTTCAAATAAAGGAAGACTTTTATTTGCGTTTATCTTCTGGTGGCTTCAAAGGGACATAATTAATATCTCTCTCTATTGCGTGCTGTAAACCAAAATTAGTATTTTGGTGCCTCCGTAGTTAAAAAATGAACACAATCACTTATAAGATTTTGTCTTTATAAAAAAAACCCACTCGACCGAATTTTTTTTTAATTCTCTTAAAGAAATACATGAATTTTTGATTTAATATATTTTAATTCTTCTTTATCGAGTGAATTTTTTTTTTTTAATATCTAAAAAAATAAAACATTGAATGAAATAGAAAAAATTGTTGTCAGTGTCCAATATGTACTTGACAATCTAAGCATAACATATGCTTCTACTTAAAAAAAAAATAAATCAACGTGGTTTAAAAAAAATAAAGGTTTTACACTTTGGACTTTACAGGTAAATTTCCAAAAACACTTCTTTTTTGTTTTCAATTAGAATATTTTATTTATTGATCTTTTATCTTCAATTTGTGATATATAAAACTTTGGTGAATAAATTAATTATTAAAATTTTAATAGACATTTCAAAATGGGGGGGGGGATGAATAAAAAAAAAAACCGTTTGTCTAAAATATTATATTAAGCTTATTGGAAAGAGCATAACATTTCACATTGACCCTGAAAATATTAAAAATTGAACCAATAGAAAAATTGATAGATTTTTAAAGATTAAAAATTGAAAAAAATTTCACTCGTAAAATTCAATTGATTTAATTATGTAAAAAAAATGGCTGCATGAACGCATGCAGGCACTTTGTAAGCACTGTTTTTTAAAAAATTAAAAATAATATTTCTATTATTTTTTTAAACAACTTTAATAGTTTATTTTGGAAGTATATTCCATACAGAAAATAAAGAACCCACTTTAAAAAGAGAAATTTCGAGTTTTTTTTATATTTTATTTGCAAGGGGTGTCAAAAGTTCTTCCAAAATTCTGATACACCTAATGCATGACCGGAGTTTGAAATGGGAGTAAGGAAGCAACAGAGATGACGTTATGAGGATAGTGAACGCGTGCATCATAATGATCCATTCTCAATTAATCCTGAGCAATATTAGGTTTTCCTACTAATATATCTTCCCCCCCTCTCTCTTTATTTATATATATATATATATATATATATATATATATATATATATATATATATATATATATATTAAATTGTAATTCAATGAATTTCAAAAAACTCTCCTTGAAATGAAATGAAGTGGTTGAGTTTCATATCAAAGAATTTTTATTATTCTAAGCAAGACAAAGAATGTTTTAGAAAATTAATCTCAACCTATAGGGTTTCGATGTCTACCATCTCATCAGAGGAGAGAAAATATTAGCAAATAGTTATAAAGGTATGCACCCTATTTGCTAAAGTCAGTGAGACATGGAAAGTCAAAGTGAAAATAATACATTTATCAGAAGTCCTGTAGCCGGACGATTTGTAGAAAAAGGATATGAATGTTTTTGTTGATCCAACTTGCTTGGTAAAATCCATATTATACGTTCTTTACATCCGTTTGGTAACAATTTCCAAGCTATATACTGGGTAATCCGCATAGCTGTGTATATATCCGAATCGGGCAAGTGCTTGTTTAAATTTGTTTTGGGTCCAGCGATAATAAATTCAAAGTCATAGAATATTACTGCCAGTAATATTTTGTAAACCTACAATCTCACGTTTACATAACCACTGATTGTTAACTAAAAACTATTCCGAAAAAAAAAAATATATATATATATATGATGATTGCAGCATCTTCACAGTTGATTGCAATCTCAAGATTCATGTTCTGCATTAAGTATCCTCTTATGTGTCGCCAGATGACTTTTAAGGCCTGCAACTGATTTACAGGGACGATGACAGACACGACACACCAAGTTCAATGTCTTAACAGGGTTGATTAGACCCGGATGAGGAATATTGTCTTTGTGTACAACCAAGTGCCTTCCCAATCCAGGTGCAGATCTGCATACTTTACTGCATATCACACACACTGTGCTATAAAGTCGCTGTGGCACATTGAATGACGATGGTCTAATGTTGTGAGACTTCAGGTGGCTCACATACCCTGCCTTCGAAAGGAGAACTCTACCACACGTTTCACAGATACAACTTGCATGGTTACCTGGCAATAATTCCAGATCTCCCCTCCTAAGTGCCCTTTGCACCTTCCATGCTTCATTCTCTTAACCTGAAGAGAACCAGTCATTTTTTTCCAATTTCCGCCAAGTGCTATGATCAACCGCAATTTCTTATATATATATATATATATATATACATATATATATACATATATATATTTAAACTTAATGAAACGTAAGTATAGTTTTTGAATTGTATGAGCGTGTGTGGCTTTAAGGTGCCTTTTCTGGGAAAAGCAGATGACAACAATAATCCTCGCGAGAAAACGATCCTGTCAGAGACAAAGCGCCGAATAGTTAGAAGACTTGAATAAAACACTGTTCGTAGGTAGTGTTGACGGCCTTATATAAGTATGTAGTTCGTATGTAACCGGAGAGCATCTCAACAGGATACATATTCCTACGCCGAATGGTCACTAAGCAGTGACGGAGTCCTTTTTTCTCCATTTTCTCCCCCCCCCCAAGTTGTGTGGGTACGATTTCTGAATAGAACTTAATCAGAGTTACTATACATCACATAGTTCTCTTCTATAAATCTTGGACGTCTTCGGATTCGTGAAGACCGACGCAGAAGATCACTAATTTCATCAGGAACTCAGGGGGCTTTCTTCTATCGGGTCCATACAGTTTGTACTGTCATCTTGCATGCTTTCTGTGTCTCCATGTTGAGTCCGATTGTTCATTGAATGATGAATCGGGTTCGATATATTCAGGGATATTGTTTTCATTTTCACTTCCGTTTTGATCGGTGGCGGAATGGTTACGGTGTTGTTCAACTTAAAAATTATAATTGTAATGATTAATAAGCTTGATTATAATAGCTAACAGAATTGAATTATGTATGGTTTTCAATTCAAATCAATTGATTAGTTATGATAACCGACCGTAATAAGCAATCTTTTTTTTTTTTTTTTTTTTTAGCTTAGTTCAGTTTCGTATATACAAACATGTATAATAGTTTATAATTTGCTGATATTATTTCCGTAAGTATGTATACACAAATTAGAATTAATAAATTTACTAATTATTAAATAGAACATTTTGGTAGAAGATTCATAAATTAATTAAAATTGTTAGTACGAATAGTTGGGTTTAATGACTTTGTTTGATAAATATTCAATATGGCGTAATAGAAAAATAAAAACATATTTGCAGCTTCTCTCCATGTCAAAACACACTTCAATTCCTTTTGACGGATTGATTGTTGCTATTTCTTCTGATGAGTTAAGGACATAATAGATTCACTGATTGATATAATCATTAAGTGATTGATTTTGCGCTCCAAAACAGATACTGTCAAGAATTGTATAAGTCAACTGAATTAAAGGAAGAAATTATAAGATGGTCAACATCATGAATTTTGGAATATAACTTTTTGTCATTTATTCTCTATATTGCTCTGTAATTACATTGAGCTTCTTAAATAAGGATTGATATATATTATAAGAAAATATATTTCACAGAAATTATATATATATATATATATATATATATATATATATATATATATATATATATATAATATATATTTATATTTATATCTTGGCAGTAGAATGAAAAGCATATCTTATTTTTCTTTTATTAATATCATTGGAATTTTTTCCTTTTTTCCTTGTACACATTTTTGTGAATTATTCCATGGATTTCGGCCTTTGGATTATTATGGACCATCTCCTCAAATTACGAGATTTTTGGATTTTACTTGTGCAAATGGAAATTCAATTAACTTTCTTGAAGTTATATCCTTGGATTTTACCGTCACTGGATTAATTATCTTCCACCAGACTATCCATTTGTGTGTAATCACCTTTTTCTTCACCATATTCCCTCTGCTTCACTTTTTTTGTTTTCAAGTAAGATCTTTGACTTACTTGTTGTTTCATCAAATACTTCTGCATGCAAAATCCGATCCCGCATTTTGCTAATTCCTACCCTCTGATGAGAAGGAAAGTATTTCTTTGAAACTCCGCGGATTAAGGACTATCCATTTATCTAGTGTTTCCTTTTCAGATTAAATATGTTTTTAACTAAATATATATATATATATATATATATAAATAAATTCTAAGAATATTCAAAGATAATAAACAATTAATTTAATGGGATTTATATAAGAGTGCTCAATAATAAAGGTACGACACAATCACTGAAGTTAAGCAACGTTGAGTCTGGCCAGGACCAGATGGGTGACCATTTGGGAAGACCAGGTGCAGTATATACCTTCTAGGAAAGTTGGGTGTGGAGTCAGCACCCTCACCCTGTAAAAAGAACTCCTTGCTACAAAAGTTGTAGATGGCCTATGCTCCTCCAGGGGCTCAAGGCTATGTATGTATGTATGTACGTATGTCAAAGGGTGAATGAACCCTTTTTCGGGGTCAACGGCCAACTAGCACCGTGTGTGTTTGTGTGTATGTATGTGTGTGTTGGGGTGGAGAGGACTCCTGTAAGCCGTGGTGAAGGCAATCTTTCTAGGAGAAGCACATCTCTGATTTAAAAAAACCATAAAGCGGGAGACCAGTACTCGCATTAAGCTGGTCTGCAGTTTAACTTGTTGCTGGCTATCTTGCTCTTGCTTGTTGCTGGATCTCAACATTTTGAACCGAGAGAGAAACTTAGCTGTCGTACAAAGCTAAGACTCTGTAACATCATCTGTGTATAGATACTCCCTCAGGCATTTGTCTGTCTATAAAAATGGTCCTGTGGCGATGGAAAAGTTGTGACACGTGGAGGCTTAAAATCCTGGAAGCATGTAATAATTGATCTCAATGACCGTCTTCAGTGTCATGCCTGCTTGAGCATGTGAATTCACCGGTAGGACTTCAAAAAAAAAAAAAAAAAAAAAAAAAAAAGAGTCATGTTTGGGCTCATGGACTGTCTGAGGGAGTGGCACTCATCTGACAAGACGTTGCAATCATCATGTATGTATGTATGTATGTATGTATGTCAATAAAAAAGAACAAGATATACTTTTTATTTATACTTAAATAAACAGTTTACAATCACTACACAATCATAATGTTTCGCTCAATCAATCTGGTTGATTGAGGACTTGACTTTCTTGAAAACATCGCCTGATGTTATTCATAATTTACTGAAACATTGTTTCATTGTAAACTGAAACATTGTTTCGACTGTGTAGCAATATTAAAATTTTTTTATTTATATAAATAAAATGTATCTAAGTATAATATTTCAATCCCAAGCAACGTCGGGTTTCCTACTAATATTTAAAGAATATAAATGTGCTTACCTTGACACCACCAATTGTCTCTTCTTGAAATTGATTAATCAGGGCACATACGAGGGTGTATACAGTACAGTAAGCTACTGAGGACACAACCTGAAATACATAATTTACACAATGAGAAACATATATATATATATATATATATATATATATATATATATATATATATATATATATAAAGTAAGAATGTGTATGTGCATGTGAAAGCGAGAACAATTCTCACAGTTTTTATCTACAACCTTGAAATTTTGTATATAGGGTATTCAGACACATGGAAAACATTTTAATTGGTTTTCATCTGGAAAAAAAGGGCTACTAAGGAGACAGAATTGAAAAAATTGGTATGTGTGTGTGTGTGTGTGTGTGTGCGCGCGGGGGGGGGGGGTCGTTGAATTTTTTTGTCGGTCAACTTTTTCACGACTGTGTATGTGCAAATCGTCCGCATGACAGTTTTCTTATGTTAAGAATAAGTAGGTTTGCAAACACTTATAAAGATCGTGGCAAGCTGGCCTAATGGTTACTGAACTTTACTCACTGTCTATAGGTTTGGTTTTTCATCTTAGCTCAAGTGTTCTTTTTCTTTTTTTACTTACAAGACGAAAAACTGAGATGTGCGTGGGAGAAAAACATGATACTCACATTCACGTCTCAGTTTTTGCATGAATTATAATATTTAAACGTATTTTACGATGGGGACACACCAGGTGGCCTACTCTTACATATATGTAATTCCAGGTTAAATATATTTTCCAAGATAAAACCCCCCAAAACAATGAATTTAATCAAAATGAAACAACGCATGTCATGCATGCATATTAAAAAAAAAAGAAAAACATTCAAAACTCCCAAAATGAAACAGCGAAAGTATTCCAGACGATGCAAATTCCAATAATGCAGCCAAGTTTGTTTGCTTATTGGTAAACATTAATCACAAGGAACTTATTCAGGGCATTCATCATGAAGTAGAACTGTCAGCAGAAAACGGAAGTAAACAAAGACGTGTAGCACTTGAACAAAGCTGGAAATTTAATCTTATGCGCTAAAAATTATGTAAATTGATCAAGTAGTTTGGTTTTTATAAAGAAAATCACTTTTAAGCGAATTTTAATTTCTCCAAAGGAGAGCATTTCTTTGAAACTCCGCGGATTAAGGACTATCCACTTATCTTGTGCTTCCTTTTTTAAAATTAAATATGTTTTTAACTCTTTTTCAAGATGTCTTTTAACATGTTTTATTAATCATTTGTTCATATATATATATATATATATATGTATATATATACATGAGAAGGGTGGCTAGTCTCCCTGAAGGATTAAAAACAAGACTTTCCAAAGGGCGAATGAACACTTTTTCGGTGTCAACGGCCAACTAGCACCGTGTATGTTTGTGTGTGTTGGGGTGGAGAGGGCTCCTGTAAGCCGTGGTGAAGGCAACCTTTCTAGGAGAAGCAAATCTCTGATTTAAAAAAACATAGCGGGAGACCAGTACTCGCATTAAGCTGGTCTGCAGTTTAACTTGTTGCTGGCTATCTTGCTCTTGCTTGTTGCTGGATCTCAACATTTTGAACCAAGAGAGAGACTTAGCTGTCGAACAAAGCTAAGACTCTGTAACATCATCTGTGTATAGATACTCCCTCAGGCATTTGTCTATTAAAATGGTCCTGTGGCGATGGAAGTCATTTTTGGGCTCATGGACTTTAAGTGTCTGAGGGAGTGGCACTCGTCTGAGAAGATGTTGCAATCATCATCATATATATATATATATATCCATTTAATTATAAAATATATACTTTTAATGTATATTTCTAGTGAATTGAAAACTACTTTTGGTTTCAGAAGAAGAAGAAAAAAAATCTTGTTCCAAACAAAATGGCAGTCATAATCACGGAAGCTTTTAATTGTAAAAGCCAAGACGAAGATGAAGAATAGGGCTTTCTGTCGTGTAGTCGATCTGTACAAGTGTCAGATTGTAAAAATCTGCAGACACAGAGCAAATTCCTTCTCGTGTTGGACATGAAAAAATCATGTGCAGGAATGCTGAAAGATTCAATATTTTTATGGAGCAATTCTGGTTTCTGATTGGTTGCTAACAGAATGTGACTATTTGATTGGTCAGTCCCTATCACCAATGTCTATAAATAGAACTGTCCAACTTTCAGTAATCATACCCCCATTTTATCAAAGATATTGCAACAATTTCAATAAATTTTTTTCCAAATTTATTTCTACAATAAAAATTAATTTACACTTTTATATTGGTTTCGTTGTTTTACGGCATATCAACCCTTTTCGGGTTATTTAATGCCGAATCCAATGATTTTAGAAATAATATTCATGTTGCATCCAGTTATTTTGTGGAAGGTTTTTATTCTTCAGTCGCTAGTTTGTAGTGTTTGGTTTGGTTGTTTTATAGTGGATTTTATAGTTTTTGTTCCCTGCCCTGCAGAACATGAATGAGTTTTGCAATGGGAGAGGGAAAGGGGTTACAGTATTAATGTGTGGTACATTTTAAGTTAGAAAACCAGTCAGGAAGTGGGGGAAATAGAAAAAGAAAGGGGAAAAAGGGAGAAGAAAAAAAGGGGAAAAGGTGGGTTGTTGTTTTTGGTTTTGCAGAACATAATTAAGTTTTGCAAAAAGAAAGTAGAAAAACAAAAAGCATCAATATGTTAGGTGCATTTCGTCTCAGGAAGCCAATATCTTCAGACAGCCTGATCTGGTAGCACCAGTTTCATATTGGAAGTAAACATACAAAACTAAAGCTGCATATACCCACACTCATTTTAGTTGTATAAATTGTCTTACACGTGTTTCGTGAAATGGTGGAAACTTACCAAACAATTCATCAGAGACAGATTTATTTTTTTTAAACCAAGAGGCGAAAAAAAAAAAATATCTTGTGGACATTATAAATAATCTTTCTGGTAATGTTTTAGTGAATTTGTGTAATTTGTTTCCTGCATTAAAGATTGTTCATTTTATATATATATATATATATATATATATATATATATATATATATATATCAATTAATATACAAGTCACTTTATGTGTGAGTTCTTTCCTCATAGGTTCCGAAACGGCTGAGCCCATCTTTTGCAAATTTCACACAAACATAATTTATATGTCTGGCAGTGTTCTAAGATACGTCTTGTCCAGAAATACATCCAATTAGTATCGAGAACTAAAAATAATCCAATCTTAAAAATAGGGTTTCTCTCTTATAGATAAAAAAAAAAAATATTTTTACAGGAAAATATTTTACGTTACTCTGGCCAAAGGAGATAATAAAATTTCAGCAAATCATTTTTTTGTTAATAAGGGGAGACAACTCAATTCGGCCTATAAACGTTAGTAAGTTCAAAGTATTTAAAAATTTAAACAAAAGATTTATTATCCATTTTATTTATTTTTATATATTTACACATCATACGTAAATAATGTGTAAGTAATTTATTAACTCAAACAATTCTGATACGAAAGCTCCAGAAAAACCATTTTGGAAACTATCAAACTTCAATAGGTATTACTTTTTATTTCATTTGTGATTATAGTTGAATATAATTTGGTTTGGAATGCAACAACTTGTTGGTCTTTAATTGCCATCATCCAAAAAAATGGAAGGTTATTTTGTTACAAATTATTGTTCTTTTCTATAAACAAAAAAAGTGTCAGAAATAACGCAAGAAAATTTCTAACCATAACAACCTGTAATTTTTACTTACATAAGTAATAATTCCGTAGTAAACTGATATTTCTATAGTTTTTTTTTTTTTAATTAAGTGGAATTTTAAATACTTTTTTTTTTAATATTTAAACATCAGTATTATGCAAAAAATGTGTGAATATCTATTAAGACAAATGTAACTTTTTTGATCTGCCATTTTTAATAAATAAGGGGAGACGACTTAAAAACAACCCTGGTGTCTAACTCTGTCCCGTGCATTGTAAATAGGAACATAGTTCAAAGTATCTCACATTTTAAACAAACGATTTATCACACATTATATTTCTTTTGATACTTAAAAATCATATGTAAATAATAATATTGTGGGAGTATTTATCAATACAAGCAACTCCGATACGAAAGCTGCGATTCACATATAACAACCTGTAATTTTTAAGTTCTTAATTTTTGAGATAAGGGCTGATTGTTTATATTACTGTTGTCGTTCTGTTTAGGGGATCACAATAAAGAGTCCTGGTGTTCACCGCGAGTTGTTAAACTATACGTGTGCTCTCTGCTTGATGGCAGAAATGTCTGGCTTACATAATGCCAGATGAATCCATACTATCATAGATATAGGGGTGTTAACTACCCCAGAACAATTACTTGCATTGATCGGAGTATTGTTCTCATCTTGAGTGAGATTTGTATAATGTTTCAATCGGATTGGCTTTCGACCGTCTTCAGGCATTTTGGTTGTTGTTTGTAAAAGAAAGGTTGGTTGTTTTACGGCATTCTTTTTTTTTTTTACATAGGCATCACCACTTATCAAGGTCAAGAGGCCACTCAAGGATAAGGGTTAAAGAGTGTACAGTAGACATTGGACAATATAGTAATCATTAGTAATGAAAATTTGGTAAATTTGATAACTTATATAGAACGGCTCATCAAGAACTTATTTCCGTTAGACTTGAACACAACCATATTGTAGTCAGCCGGAAAGCAGGAAAACGGAAGACAATTCCACAGGCGAGCAGTTCTAAGAAAGAAGCTTTGTTCATGGAATGTATGTTTAGGTTTAGGCACAGATAAAGAGTGGGGGGAATTATTGATAGTGTGTACAGCTAGACGAGTGTTTCTTGTGAAAGTTTGGCGAGGGGGGACCATAGATTGAAGCTCAGTTGAACACTTTCCATGAAAATAACGATACATCAGAGACAAACTCGCAAGATCTCTTCGGTGAGATAGAGGTTGCAGCGAAGAGAAAAGGACATCTCCTACGAGGCTATCAACACTTTTCGGATTATTTAATGCCGAATCCAAAGATTTTGAAGAAAAATTTTTTTAATAGAATATATTCGTTGTTTTCAAGTCGGTTTCTATTTAACCCATAGTTGGAACCCTAACAGGTACTACCACTCTGGGGCAGAATGGACCTGGGAGCAATGGCAATTAAAGGGTGGCTCCACACTCCCCAAAGCCCACAAGCTGGGGCCTCACCACTGGATATAGTTTAAGGTCATATCCAGGACCCCCATTGAGGGACTTTTACCCTCTGCAGGGGGGGGGGGCAGTCGGTGTATTCTAATGCCCCACCGACAGGGCCGTAAAAGAAAGGAGAAAAGTTACTAGCTCCGTAGATATTTCTTTCTTTTTTTTTTGTTTTTTTTTTACTTACTTATAAAGTAGAACCCTGGAACACGGCATTAAAAATTAGTAACAAAATACAGTACAGTATATAAACCACATGTATATAATCAAATAACATTATGAATAACACCGTAAGGTGGGGCAAATACCGTAACCAGGGGTAGGAAAAAACATTGTATTCCATATCGTAATCTGAATAACCATATCCTCAGGCCATCGGGTTCTACTGTATAAGTAATAATTCCATGGTACACTGACGTATCATGGCACAGTGGTTGAGAACCATTGTGATGTGACACAAGGATCAATATCATCATATTTTGATTTTTTAATCATAAGGTGGGCGTAAATGTGGTGCAGAACTGTTCGGAGAATTCATTTTACCTGCCCTGGGACGGTTATCTTTCGTAGTCTCAATAAGCCTTCTAAATACTTACGTTGTTCCCGGCAAAATGATGGGATTTTAGCAGCGTGCAGATGTAGTTGAGGGTGTCAAGCTGCAACGCCTGAGAGCCGAGCTTTCGCGTCGTACGCTCATCTTTTCCGTTCATGTAGTAAGACCGAACCGCTGCCCAACCCAAGAGTAGGGGACCGTGGGTGGGAAGGCTTGACAGGCTGCAGAAACATTTGTCAAGATCCTGAAGAGAGATAAATCAGAAAAAAAAAAAAAATTTTATTATGCAAGAATAGATAGTTAATTACTAAGATGTTCTTTTGCAAAGCAATATGTAAAGTAGTTAACTTTTAGGACATTGTTTCTAAAGTTTGGATTATTCAAACTATTGTTATCATCTTGAGTGTTATTTTTACAATGTTTTGATCGATGTAACCTCAGACCTTCTTCGAGCGTATCTTATCAAATGGGTACGACATAACTACGTTGACGCACTGGTTCTTGTTAAATCACTGAAGTTAAGCAATGCTGACTCTGGTCAGTACTAGATGGGTGACCATTTAGAAATACCAGGCATTGTACACAGGAGGACGTCAACACCTCCCTGCAAAAGTTGCAAAAACCTAACGTCGTTATCTCCCCTAATGGGGATATACATGCGACTGGGGACCACTTGTGAATTGTATACTCCCATGGAACTTCCACCTTTGGAGGAAGCTGGTTCACCAATAGCAATGGCCAAGAACACATTACCTGAAAGTACTTCTTTTAAACTCCTCGGCCTAACGTTTACAGGGAATATGAACTGGAATAGATACATTGAGAGCATTGCCAAGGCTGCTGCAAGGAAGGTTGGCTCCCTCTACCATGCTAGAAAACTACTTACGCCTGACTGTATCCTATACCTCTATAAGGCAACCATTCGCCTATGTATGGAGTACTGTTGTCACATCTGGGCTGGAGCATCTGCTGCTCGTCTCTCGCTCCTGGACAGGGTTCAAAAGAGAGTCGCCAACCTGATAGGTCCTGAACTGTCATCTAGGCTTCAGCCTCTGTCCCATCGACGAAATGTTGCATCCCTCTGCCTGTTCTACAAATACTTTAATGGTGAATGCTCTGATGAACTGCAAACACTTGTGCCTCCTCGACGTAACTACCCCCGACAAACCCGACAAGCTACTAAGTCTCATCCCTTTACAGTAGAGATCCCTAGGTGCAAGAAAGCCTTTTACTCTAATAGTTTCTTCCCCAGAACTGCGGGTCTTTGGAACTCCCTTCCGGGATTCTGCTCTCCCAACTGCAATGATATGCAGAAGTTCAAGTGTAATGTTAACAAACATCTTTCTACTCATCTCCCTTCATAATGACCCCGCTAATTAAGTCCCTGATAGTAGCCCCCTGCTTCAAAGTGGCACTGTGCCTTGTTTGGGGTGAAAATTGAATAAAAAAAAAAATTTAAAAAAATAAGGTTAGTGCCATTTCCATTTTCTATCGAACTTAAGAATCTTTTTGCCAAACTCTGAAATTTTCACACCATTTTGCATAGGACTATTTATTTAATTAACGAGGATAGCTGAATTAAAATTTTTATACGTTTTATTTATTTTTCTTTTTTTACTTGTAGTTACTTGTTTTTTTACTATACGGCATATTCACGTTGACCCACCGGTTCCCACTGGATCACCGAAGTTAAGCAACGATGAACCTGGCCAGTACTAAATGGGTGACCATTTGAGACTTCTAGGTGCTGTATGTGCTCTCTGCTTATCTCGGCATTGCTTCTAGTCGTTCACTTTTTACTCTACACTGTTAGATGGATAGATTCCAACCCGGAAAACAGAAATTCTTCCCCCTTTGTCAGAAATATTGCTGATGGAATATGAGGACTAAAAGGACAAAATAAGAGAAGCGAGAGTTACGAGGCTGTCGGAAGTAAGACCTAAGATTCACTTTCTACTTTCCTTAAAAGAACTGAAGACTTACATTGAAACAGTAAAAACAGACATGGAGAGCTGGTGACTGGCTCCTGCGTTTGGTCATCGAGAATGGCTGAAATAAGCATAGGACTCAGCTTCCATTTGTACGGGTGGACCACTTTGATGCAGGGCGCAATGAACTCAATTGGAGTTGGCTCAATCCTCCACAGCGGAGATGAATGCCGTTACAGTTAAGTGAGATGGATTCATAGGTTTGTCTCTCAAGTAATAGCTCTGACTGAACTTGCACTTGGTATACCTAGTCCGCAATTTATAGGAGCAGCAGGGGAGGTAATTAAGTAGTTAACGGCACAGGCTGACAACCTGGGTGTGCCAAGTTCGAATCCAATTCGTTCCACGGAAACACTCTTACTTCAGGATGTTGACAAACTTCCAGAAATGATTCTAATTAGAAAGATACCAGAGAAACAAATGCCAACAAATAATTCATACGAAATGTATGATGCTCAACGACAACCCTAAAAACACGCATGGGTCAGCCATATTGGATTATGCAAAGGACAACTATCGACAAAATCTTATATCAAAATTAAATGAAATCAAGTTTTAGAACACACAATGTACCTTAAATAAGTTTCCAGACTTTTTTGTACAGGCATTTAAAATTGTCGTAGACTCTTGAAAATTCGGTATGTTATTGCTATACATCTTATGAGATGACTGACCAATTTTTATGATTTCAGGTTCAAATGAACAGCTACAGCAGGAATTGGAATACACCCTACTAAAGCCTGATTGTCACAGCTGGTGAATTTCAAAAATGAAATCTGGACGTGATGACACTTTAGAAGAACGATATGCAATAAAATTCTGTTTTAAACTTGAAAAAATGCCATGAAAACGTATGGAATGCTTCAGACTGCTTTTGGACCATCTTGCATGAATGGAGCATCAGTTTTGAGTGGCATAAGAGATTCAAGGAAGGTAAGGGGTCTGTGAGGAATGATGAGAGGTGTGGGGGTAAGTAAGGAAATCAGAACACCGGACTTGATTGGCCAAATAAAGAATTTCATGAATAAGGATCGTTATCATTGATTGAGATTGTCGGACTGACTTCCTCATCTTGGTTGTTATTGTCACAACGTTTCGGCCGTTTTGCCCTCCGGCCTTTGTCAGGTGAACGGTTTGTTAGGAGTCTCGAACCCAACCCTTTATTATTATTACGGGGGTACCGTGTTCGGACTCCAGCTAGGCTTTGGGACATAGTTGCTGATTCTCTGTTTTTCAATGTTACTTTTTCACTGCCTTCGTTCAGGATTGAACTCAGCACCTTTGGGTAACTGTAAACTTTGATACAACGTCTAGGACCACTCGGCCATATGTCACTAGGACAATTCTTAGTTGGTTTTTGTTAATGTTAAACCTATGTTGTTATTCAAGGTTTTCTCTCTCTATCAGAGGTGTCCAAATTACATTCAGTAGGTTGTTATGTCCGAGCATGTGAGCTGTTTCTTTAAGTTTTCTCACTTTCCAGTGGGTCTCTCT
The DNA here is from genome assembly GCF_053919585.1 of Euprymna scolopes. Lineage (NCBI taxonomy): Eukaryota > Metazoa > Mollusca > Cephalopoda > Sepiida > Sepiolidae > Euprymna > Euprymna scolopes. The sequence goes on along the minus strand of NC_136525.1, from coordinate 6,175,734 downwards.
GTTTATTATTTTTACTTTATCCCATAGGGGGCGATGATCCCTCCTCTCCATCCAGACATGGTTGGCTATACCCGATTTTTCCGTCTCCCCTTTAGTTACCGCTTTTCGGTGTTCTTCCACCCTTACTTTAAGGGGGCGGCATGTTTCACCCTTGTAAACCTTTCTGCAACTGCATGGGATGGAGTATATGCAGTTTTTGGTCATGTTCTCATCCATGCGGGGCTTCACTCGTACCAGGTGTCGTCTGAGTGTTGACTCGCTTTTGAATACCGTCCTGATGTTGTAGGGGGCACATATTCTCTGAATCTTTTCGTTTACAAGGGTGAAACATGCCGCCCCCTTAAAGTAAGGGTGGAAGAACACCGAAAAGCGGTAACTAAAGGGGAGACGGAAAAATCGGGTATAGCCAACCATGTCTGGATGGAGAGGGAGGATCATCACCCCCTATGGGATAAAGTAAAAATAATAAACAGAGAGACCCACTGGAAAGTGAGAAAACTTAAAGAAACAGCTCACATGCTCGGACATAACAACCTACTGAGCAAACCAAGCATAGAGCTGAATGCAATTTGGACACCTCTGATAGAGAGAGAAAACCTTGAATAACAACATAGGTTTAACATTAACAAAAACCAACTAAGAATTGTCCTAGTGACATATGGCCGAGTGGTCCTAGACGTTGTATCAAAGTTTACAGTTACCCAAAGGTGCTGAGTTCAATCCTGAACGAAGGCAGTGAAAAAGTAACATTGAAAAACAGAGAATCAGCAACTATGTCCCAAAGCCTAGCTGGAGTCCGAACACGGTACCCCCGTAATAATAATAAAGGGTTGGGTTCGAGACTCCTAACAAACCGTTCACCTGACAAAGGCCGGAGGGCAAAACGGCCGAAACGTTGTGACAATAACAACCAAGATGAGGAAGTCAGTCCGACAATCTCAATCAATGAAAACAACTCATCTCAAAAATACAGACAATTACTAAGGATCGTTATGTTTTTGTAGAGACAATAAATGCATAGTTTGATGTCAGTGTGGGAACTGTACACACAATTATTCGCGAGGAACTGAAGATGCAGAAAAGTTGCGTGAAATTTGTCCTAAGGGTGCTCATAGAAGATCAGACTATTTGACTAAGATGGGCATCAAGACAGTTCCTCACCCTCCCTATAGTCCAGACCTTGCTCCCTGTGACTTTTGGTTATTCCCTAAGCTCAAGGAAAATTTTAGAGGCTGTCGTTATGAGACAATTGAGATGAAAAAGGCTGTGATGAGGGTCACTGATACGCTCACACAAGAGGACTTGCATGGGTCTTTTCAGAAGTTGTTGAAACGGTACAAGTGTATTGCAGCCGGAGGAGATTACTTCGAAAAGGACTAGAGTTTGTATGCACTATTAATACAAGTGCTCATACGAAACAAGTCTGGAAACTTATTGAAGGCACCTCGTAAAATTATGCACGTTGGGGAAAAAAAATTAAATTCTAACTAGAAAGATATCAAGGGAAATGAATACCAATCATCTGATTTATATGAAATGAATAAATGATACTTAATGACGACAGTCTGCAGCAGTAAACAGTAATGACTGTCATTTTTTTTTTTATTGTTTTCTTTTTTTCTTTCTCTTTACTTCTCTCTCTCTTTTTTTTTTTTTTTTTTTAATAGTCTTTCTTCTTCGCTCCCATTCATCAAACTTATCTTTAAAAGCGTTCAACTCACCTTGAAACTGACCGGATCTTTCAACAACGGATGATGTTCAAAACTGGTAAAAAAAAAAAGAAAAAAAGAAAAGCATTCTTTTTCTTAGGCATATTTCATGAAATAAAATAGACATTTTTGTCTATTAATTCTATTTCTGACCCTTTCCAACTTCCGAACAACAGTCTTCACTTCCGACAAACTGGCTGATGTAATTGCCATATTTGTTGTAATTCTGTGTACTTTCGAATCCTTCTGGATTCATCATCTGGGATAGATTAATCTAATTGTTTTTTAACAATTTATACAAGTGTTTTTTTTTTTTTTTGTTTCCATTGGTTAATTATTTTATATAACACAATTTAAGACTGTAAACTATATTTACACGAATTTATTGTTTGACAGAATACTCATATTAGAAATATTGAAAACTATTAAAGTTTCCTTATAAATCCAACTTCTTCATATGGGAACATGGACTCTTAAGATCATTTCGTCTTGAAAATACTTAACCACTTCATATCTTTTCATCTGGATTTTTAACCGTAAATTCACATTTTTTTTTTTTTTTTCATCTCTTTCCCTCATTTCATGAATTCTTTGCACTAAAACTTTTTTTTTTGCATTTATGACTCGCTATAATATTCATTTGCTAACACTTTCCATCTGAGGAGGAGAATGTATTTCTTTGAAATTCCACGGACTAAGGAAATTTTAATATGCTTTAATATTTCTGATTTGAATATCCTGTCGAACAATAAATTCATTTAAATTATAATTTACAGTCTTAAATTATGTCCTTTTATGACAAGCTCTATTTCCTATTTTGGTTGTATTGAGCTTTTTTTTATTTCGTTAGGATTTACTATAGATATTCATATTTATATTTTTGTTAAGCTTACAGAAGCTTTTGGCTTTTAAATTTAGTTTTTACTTCTTGATTTTATATATATACTAGCAGGGGGTACCCGGCGATGCCCGGGTGTCTTGAGGTAAATCAAAACTCCGGGGGGGGGGGTTAAATCATAATAAAAAAATGTTTTGGTAGGTGAGTATGAGAATCGAACCCATACCCTTGAGTTGGAAATTAATGTGTGAAAAAAAAAAAACGTGCGATGTTACCATCGGGCCACCGCAACATACAGCGTAGACGTGTTTGAATGTATTTATCTAACTATAACTATAAAAACAGGCGTGCGTAATAAAAGTTAACTTTGCTGCTTCCATTTGACCTAATTAAGAAGGTCAAATAGAAGTCACGCAGCGTAAGTGTCTGTTCCCGGCGCATTGCCGTGAACACGTCCGTTTGAGTTTAGTTTCATTTTATTAATACTAAAAAGCCCAATCAACACGCGAGAAGCCAAAATAACGATAATTTTGTAAAAATCGACGTAAATAAATCTATACGCTCCGCGCTTTCCTAATTCCTAGATATTATGATATAGGACCTATATACACAGTTTTAAGCGATAGTAACGACCCCGGGAGCGCGTGCGAAAGAAGCCTTTTGAAGACATACACGAAATGATCACACACATTTTGCCTTTTATATATATATATACCAAGAAACAAGAGAGAAACAACAAGAAAGGTAATACAGAGAAAAGAGAGAGGAAAAGGAAACCAAAAATAAAAAAAGAAATAAGATAAAGAAAAGAAAAAAATAGAGAAAATAGAAAACAAAAATAAAGAGAGAAAAAGAAAAAAGAAAAAAAGACAAAGAAAAAAAGAAAGAAAGAAAATGGAGAAAATGTAATAGAAATAAAATGAATAAGAGAACGAAGAAGGAAAAAGGGACAAAATAAGAAAAACAAAATGAAAGAGAAAAAAAAGAAAAAGGAAATAGAAGCAAAAAGATAAACAAATAAAAAGAGAAAAGGAAAAAGAGAAACGAAACAAAGAAAAAAAAGGAAAGAGAGAAATAAAAAAGACACAAAAAAGAAAGAGAAAAAGAACAAAAAAAGAAAAAGAGAAAAGAACCAAAGAAAAAAAAATAAAAGTAAAAAAATAAAAACAAAGAAAAAAAATAAAAACAAAGAAAAAAAATAAAAACAAAAAAAAAATAAAAACAAAGGAAAAAATAAAAACAAAGGAAAATAAAAACAAAGGAAAATAAAAACAAAGGAAAATAAAAACAAAGGAAAAGAAAGAGAAAGAGAAAGAAAGAGAAAGAGAAAGAAAGAGAAAGAGAAAGAAAGAGAAAGAAAGAGAAAGAAAGAAAGAGAAAGAAAGAAAGAGAAAGAGAAAGAAAGAGAAAGAAAGAGAAAGAAAGAGAAAGAAAAGAAATTCTTACTTCTTATTCTTCGATTCAATTTGGATCAGATCAAAATCTAAACATTTCAATACAATAATGATTTCCAAAAATCTGAAAAAAAAAAGAAAAAAGTTCATAACTCAGATTTGATATTCATAAATCTAAAATAAAAACAATTTGCATGAGGGTCTGTATCATTTGTTTTGATCGGACTATTCTTATCTTAATTGTAATTTGTGAAACGTTTTGTAAAGAAAGGAGAACAGTTACTGGCTCCGCAGATGGTTTCGTATTCTTGGAGTTGTTTTTGTTTTTTTTTCGCCGTGGTTTCATATGTGTGAAAAAAAAAAAAAAAAATGGTTGACGAGGGGAGGCAACTTAAATAAAGTTTGACAGGATTATCTCCTATTTACTGTTGACATTTTAAGAGAGGGTGATGCAATTTTTTTTTTTTTATAACTATGGAACGAGGTCAAAATAATTGACATGGATGCAAGATGGAGAATTAGACGATTTAAAGAAGCGGCACATATTCTAAAAAATGAAAAAAAAACATTACTAAGCAGCATAGAGATCAGCAGTATATGGGAACCGCTAATTATAAACGTTGCACAAATAACAATCAAGATGAGAACAGTAGTGCAATGAAAACAATACAAACGATCAGCCCTCATCTAAAAAAGTCAGAACTGTATATGAGGGTCGTTTAAAAAAATAAGACCTATTTGTTTTTGTTTTTTTTAACCTTAAAAGTTGAAGAGCTATGAAGACAGGGCTATAACCATTAAAACAAGTTACTTTTTTTTCCTCTAGAATTTATTTTTCTACATAGTCATCACCATTCTCAATGAACTTTTGCCATAAATTCAATGACTCATTTCGGCTTCTGATGTATGTCCATGTTGCGTTCTTAGAGTCTCACATCGTCAATATCTGCAACAGAGAGATGAAATTTCAGGTCATGAATGCATAAGTTCAACCATCATAACGATGTGTTACATGAAAAGGCTAGTCCCCTTTTCATGTAAGTAAAAATAAAGAGAATTAGTTAAATGAAAATAAAATCAGATAAAACGGGAATCGAACCCTGTAGATAAGTTTTAAAGAACAATAGGTTTTAAATGGAATGTCCAGTAAATTGTTGAGTCTATTAAAATATTTAATAAATACCAATTTGGCTGGAAACTATTCACATTGTTAGAAAGAATGCATAATAAAATATGGGTTATAGAATTAGAAAAGTAGCTTCAATTCCTTTGTAAAAAAACAAGTAGAATGGGAAATTTCCTGGTCATCAGAAACGGTTTCAAAAACGTGCAAATCGCGCATGTTGATGACACGTGACTTATAGTCACATTGAGCAGACATAGGTGATTTCTCAATATAGGAAAGAGTTTGAAGTTAGTTAGGGGAGTCGAGGAGTCAGGGGAGTTAGATCAGTCCGACCAGGGAAGCAGAGAGGTTCAGACCAAATCTTGGCACCGTCTGGAAGCGAGAGGGTTTTAAAAGAAGAAGATGTAAAGAAACTTTGAATTCCTGGATGCAAATCCATTGACCGGTCATATGGAAGAAATAAATGGTCATCATGTTTTTCATAACATGCGTCTTCGTGTTGTAATTCAACAGTAAAGGTATTGTCCATTTATGTTATAAGAACCTTTGATAAAATCATCATCTAAAAATATGTGTTAGAAAGTATATGTGTCAAACTATTTATGTTATATAAACATTCCCGTTTCATACAGAACTGTCAAAAGCATAAACGTCAATCTCTCGGTCTATCTGTCTAGATATCGAATCGCCTCTCAAAGTGTATTAATATGAACTTTGTACAACTGTCTCTCTCTTTATATATACTTGTTAATGTGTCCATCTCTTACAACATGAACTCTCCTAAGACTCTAATCTCTCCTAAGACTGTCTATCACTCTAAGACTTTCTAATACAAACAAGAACACTAAATAAGAACAAAGAAACATATACGAATATTTAGTACCTTCGTCATTTTAAAAAATTGGATACAAAATGAAAAAGTTTATGCATTTTTTAAAAAATGTTTCTTTTTCAACCGATTTTTTTAATAACTTTTAGGGTGAACTTGTTACATGGGATCTTTTAATATCTTTTAAGGTGAACTTGTTACATGGGATTTTTTTAATATCTTTTAAGGTGAACTTGTTACATGGGATTTTTTAATAACTTTTAAGGTGAACTTGTTACATGGGATTTTTTAATAACTTTTAAGGTGAACTTGTTACATGGGATTTTTTAATAACTTTTAAGGTGAACTTGTTACATGGGATTTTTTTAATAACTTTTAAGGTGAACTTGTTACATGGGATTTTTTTAATAACTTTTAAGGTGAACTTGTTACATGGGATTTTCTAATACAAACAAGAACACTACATAAGAACAAAGAAACATATACGAATATTTAGTACCTTCGTCTAATAATAACAACCACCACGTAACAAATGCAATTTGCAATACCCGCTGATATATATCATGTTGACACAGCAGTTCTCGTCAGATCACCAAAGTTAAGCAACGTTGAGCCTGGCTAGTACTAGTTGGGTGACCATTTGAGAATTCTAGCTGCAAATATTTTTCTGGATAGTGCAAAAAATTAATTTTTGGGACAACAAAAAAAAAACAATAACATGCAGCAAATATGAGTTTATTAACCCTGCGTTAATGTTTTGTCGCCCTAATTTTGATTAAGTGCTCATAATTTCTGCACAGCCATCTTTTGCAGAGTGCTCCTCCACTGGAGCGTTGGCTTTTCAATCCCACTTTCTGACCCTTGTGTCACATCTTCTCATTAAATACGTAACACGCACTTTAAACTGTGCTGATCGAATTGCAAAGTGATTCCTACAAACGAACGCTAAAAAGCAAATGTCTATAATTGCTTGCATTCTTTCTTTCTTGACTTTATTGGAATTTGCTTTCCTCTTCACTTTCAAAAGCTAATAATTTTTAACATGAAGGCGTTAACCTTGCATTAGTCGCATGAGGCGTTTTGTCACTCCAATTTTGCTTAAGTGCTCATAATTCCGGTATAAGCACATTGACACACCGGTTCTCGTCTGATCACCGAAATTAAGCAACATTGAGCCTGGCTAGTACCAGATGGGTGACTATTTGGGAATTCTAGGTGCTGTATGTGCCTCTCGCTTATCTCGGCATTGTTTCCAATCATCCTGAACCTCCACTTGCCACTGGTATTCAACAATGTCGAATCAGGAGAGGTGTGGTTGGAGATTGCGCAACCCTTGCCTCAAAATTTCCATGCGCAGGCACCTTTACAGTGGATAGGCATAGTCTGTCAAGACTGAAGTAAGCTAGCTACCATATATATATGTATATTTATTTTCTATTATTTATGAATTACAATATGTTTTCAATCAGAAGCTTGATATTTGTTAAGAAAACAACAAAGCATATATCAATAACAATTTTGCTATATTCCAAAGTCTAAGTTTTTGTTTTGTAAAAGAAAAAAAAAGAAAAAATACAGAATTTAAGTCTTAGGCAATAGTAAAATGAGAGCTATATATTTTTTTTTTCTTAGAACAAGATGGCGACCCACTGGAAATGGTCTGACATGAGCTGTTTTTTGTTCTTCCTGAATTTTACATGTTATATCGTTCTGCATTTTTATCTTTGAGAACTTTTTGGTTTTTCTGATGAGTCCAGGGAAGAAATATTAACATCCAAATATCGAGTGTCTCCTGTGAATGAAACATCTTTAAAAAGCCGCGCATGCATGGTCCCCCCCTCCTGGTGCTGCATGTAAGATGACACCACAAAAAATAATGAAGAAAGGATGAATGTGAGAAGTGTGAAGGGCCAACGTTGCCTTCACATTTTCGCCAAGTTTCAGAAAAATCTAATGAATGGGGAAACAGTTATGAGGTAAAAAGTGTTGAGCTCCTGGGAATGTTGAATCCCAGTGAAAATGGATAAACGGTGAAATTTCACGACTTAAAACGTGTATATTTGAATTCAGCAGCATGGAAAACCACTTTATAGACATACATATCAAGTTTTTGAGTAATATGAAAAAAGAGCTCCAAAAAGGCATGTTTTTTTTTTTAATCCTAAAAGTTCCAGAGGGATGCGGACCAGAATTTTTTAGGGTCACCCATACTTGATTTATATTAAGAACAATGGCCTCCACATTTTGGCCAAGTTTCAGGAAAATCTAATGAATGGATCAAAGACTATGGGGCAAAAAGTGTCATTTTTGGCCATTTTGGGGCATCTTTGACCTCTTGTGAGCCCCTGGGGACGCCGAATTCCAGTGTAAATGAATAACGGTGTAGTTTCAAGCCTTAACACATGTATATTTGAGTTGTGGACCATGAAAAACCACTATATAGTCAAACATATCAAGTTTTTGTTGAGAAATATGAAAAAAGAGCCACAGAAGGGGGTGATTATAGCACTACATGTCCCTGGAGACACGAACCAGAATTTTGCTGGGGTCACCAATACTGAATTTATATTAAGAACAATGGGATCCATATTTTGGCCAAGTTTCAGAAAAATCTAATGGATGGATCAAAACACGTCATTTTGGGCCATTTTTCACCTTTTGAGCCCCTGGGGACGCAACGGGAATTTTTGCAAAAAAAATTGTTTTTTACTGTGCACATCTATTTAATGAAATACAATTTGTGGCAAAATTTCAGGAAAAACTAATGGACGGTTATCTGGGAATCGTCCGAACTAATGGACGCACGGATGCCACTAAAAACATAGGTCCCTCTCCGATAAATCAGGGAACCAAAATGTACTGGAGGATTTATTTTGAAAAAAAAAAGATTGGTCAGAGTAACTTTGAAATATATCAAAATTGTTTATATATATATATATATATATATATATATATATATATATATTTTTTTTCAGAATGAATATATATATATATATATATATATATATATTCAAAATGAATTTATCACCTCCGTTTTTAAAAACCCTACATCAGTTAATTCCTGTATTTTAAATTTTAAAAGTGACTGTCCAGTCCGCTATAAAATGAATATAATAAGGAATCTTATACACCGTGCAAAGATGATTTCCTCCAGCAAAAAAATGTTCTTTAATGAATTAAAAAATATAAAACAAGTGTTAGTAAATAATCAATTCCCTAACTCTCGCGTAGATAAAGAAATAAAATTAACCATTAGTAATTTGAAACAAATTAGTAATATTCAAGAAAATTATCAACCCGTTAATATATATTACTGTAATCAGTTACACAAAAACTCAAAAATCGATGAGAGTATTCTTAAAAATATAATCCGTAAATATGTGACTCCCAAAAATAATAAAAAAATAAAATTTATTATATATTATAAAAAAATACAGACAACAAGCCTTGTAATGAAAAACAACATTTCGCAAACAAATGACCTGTTGGAAAGGACCAGTGTAGTTTACAAATTTAGCTGCCCAATAGGAGAGTGTATCTCCAATATTAGTAGCTACGTTGGTTCAACAACTAACACATTGTTGCAAAGATTGACTCTCCACCTCTCTGACTCTAGCTCCATATCACAACATTTGAAGGGACATGGCTGCCAACATTCGGAATTTCGAAGAATTATGGTAGAAAATACAAGAGTATTGCAGAGTGAGAGAAATGTAAATAGGCTAAGAATACTCGAAGCATTGTACATTAAAACAAAGAAGCATCAAATAAATAATATTAATTATAAGTGCAGCCGGAACGTTTTGAAATGTTTGGGATAAATGTTTGATATTGTATATATGTGTTTGTATATATAAATGTATTTAATATATGTAAAAAAAAAAAAAAAAAAAGTCCGCCCACCTAACTTGTAACAAATTACCACGTGACTAGGAAAAAAAAAAAAATATATAAGTAAATTAAAAAACAATCTACATTTATTTCTACAATATGCCTGAGGATGATAGAAGTACTTCTGTCGAAAGCGCTCACGATTATGGATCCAACATATACAATTTCGAGAAAAACACAAAAAGGACTATTCGGAGATTGAAGATAAAAAGGAAAATTGCAAAACAGAATAATTCCGTGCTATTCAATAATATTTGTCTAAATATATATATATACATACACACACACACACACACATATATATTAAATTTATTTATACAAACATTAATGGCTACATATGTGCATACATGTTTCTGTAATCACCTGTGTTGGGGGATTACGTCTTCAGGCCAAGAGTTACCACCGAAAACTGATATTTCAATCAAAAAACATTTTCCTATTTCGTTTGTAAAGTTAGAATGTAACCTGGGTGGGAGTCATAACTCGGTGAGAAGACAAGTGAGGTCTTTGAAGATAATAAACATCTTCTTTTTCATTTCCCTTTCTCTCTATCCATCCCATCTTTTGATTTTTATGGCATAAGGTACTTGAGAATTTAGTATTTTTGTCTTACAGTCTGTAAATTTAAAACATTTGCTATGGTCACTGAATACTGACCGGTGTTTTTCAATCAACACCCATCCACACACATACAGGCACACACACACACATACACACACACAGAAACACACCCACCCACACACGTTAATACAGAAATTCAGAAGCGAATATATGCTGTTCGTTTTATTTTACTCCCACCCACATTACATTCTAACTTTACAAACGAAATAGGAAAATGTTTTTTGATTGAAATATCAGTTTTCAAAGGTAATTCTTGGCCTGAAGACGTAATCCCCCAACGCAGGTGATTACAGAAACATGTATGCACATATGTAGGCATTAATGTTTGTATAAATAAATTTAATACACCTGCTCTGTTCACTCATTGAGCACTATTTTGGTAGACACATGTTGTTTCATTGGATGTACTTCTAGGAAACTAAACTCTACTGGCTATATATATATATATATATATATATATACTTGTTTATTGTTATATAAACATGCTCACATCCCGCTGCTACAAATAGCCACTTGTTTCAATCAAACAACAGATATCATCAGGCAGCGACTTGACTATTCAAAAGTTCAATGAATAACCTCATCATTATTCATTGAACTTTTGAATAGTCAAGTCGCTGCCTGATGATATCTGTTGTTTGATTGAAACAAGTGGCTATTTGTAGCAGCGGGATGTGAGCATGTTTATATAACAATAAACAAGTATTATCAGCTCTTTTTATTGAGCACTATCTAACAACCTCGTTGAATTCATTAGTCCATTACTTTTGAATATAAAAAAACCCGAGTATATATATATATATATATATATATATATATATACATACACACATATATATATACATACACACATATATATCTCTGTTCGTGTGTTCACTACCTTATTTTAAGCTATTAGAATTACCACCATATAAACATACCTACCTTTATATATATATATATATATATATATATATATATATATATATATATATATATATAGAGAGAGAGAGAGAGAGAGAGAGAGATATCATGACTACTTTTATTGTTCGTTTGTTATTGCCATGTTTTCTGTCTGGAGTCATTAGACAGGTCTTTTTTCAGAGATTCCTTTCACTTTCGACAATAATCTTGTTAATTAAAAATCAACAAGAAAAAAAAAATTATAAAAAACATCATCAATAAATCATTCGAGGAAATGAATCTTATTTCGGATATCAATTAAAATCGGAAGACAAAACAAAGGAAAAAATATATTGTCAATAATAAAAAGTCTTTCTCAAACATTCAGAGAAGATGAGTTTTTAGTTGAAAAAATATGTGTGTGTGTATATGTGTGTGTATATATATATATATATGATGATTGCAACGTCTTACCAGACGAGTGCCACTCCCTCGAACACTTTAATTCCATGAGCCCAAATGCCTGAGGGAGTATCTATACAAAGATGTTACAGAGTCTTAGCTTTGTATGACAGCTAAGTCTCCCTCTCGGTTCAAAATGTTGACATCCAGCAACAAGCAAGAGCAAGATAGCCAGCAACAAATTAAACTGCAGACCAGCTTAATGCGGGTACTGATCTCCCGCTTTATGGGTTTTTAAATCAGAGATTTGCTTCCCCTAGAAAAGTTGCCTTCACCACAGCTTACGGGAACCTTCTCCACCCAAACCCATATATACATACACACAAATATACATGGTGCTAGTTGGCCGTTGACCCCGAAAAAAGGTTCATTCGCCCTTTGAAAGGTCTTGTTTTTAATCCTTCAGGGAGACTAGCTGCCCTCCTCACCAAACAAGTCTGGTGGGGGAACCAGTTTAGTCGCCGGTGACCCGACAAGTAGTACTGGGTTACATGGTACCAGTAGCATATGGCATGACCTGACACACACACACACATTATATATATATATATATATATATATATATATATATATATAGGGTGTCCCAATAAAATATATACACTTTTTAAATTATCTTAACTTGCTACATGAATACGCTACACCACGTTCCAAAGAGATGTTTAGAAATAAAGAATGGCACCTCCAGCAGGATGGAACACTTCCAGCTATCATCATGACGTAAGAGCATATCTTGATAATCACCTGCGAAACAGATAGTTAAGATGAAGAGGAAGTATCGAGTACTGTCCATGCTCACCGGATTGCCCCCCCCTCCTCCTCACCAATGGATTTTGGGGGTGGGTGGGCATGTTAAACACAGGGTTCGGTTCACACCAAAAAACGAGCTACAATGAAGGAGTTGAAAGCAAATATTGAAAGAAGATGTGTCAACATACCAATTGAACTGATTCAATCAGTGAGTGTTGTCGGCTGTTCATGGACAACAATGGCCAATAATTTGAATACTTTCGATAATTAACTGGTTTCTAGATTATTTCATAGTATTTTGATGTATGAAACTCTTCTTTCTTCTAATAAATGTTAGTTTTATGGTCATTTAAAGAGTGTATACATTTTATTGGGACACCCTGTATATATTTATGTATAATGGTTGTATAAACTGATTTCCTAGAAGTAAATCTAATCAAACCCACTTGATTATTAAAGAGTGCTTAATAGAGGACAGAGCTGGTATATAGCGTATTTATTATACAAGCATTATTAGTTGCATATGTGCAGACATGTTTCAGTGGAATCCCAATTCAAAGAGACTACTTCGTCAGACCAAAAAAGGAATTTGATATTGCTCCTTTTTTGGTCTGATGAAGTGGTCTCTTTGAATTGAGGTTCCACTGAAACATGTCTGCACATATGTAGCCAATAATGTTTATATAATAACCAGACCATATATATATATATATATATATATATACACACACACACTAGTGGGGGGAGGGGCGCCCGACTTTGCCCGGTCGTAAAATACGCTTAAATATAATATTTTAATTTGTCCAGATTTCGTATATATTATTATAGAGTTGTGATTTCAAAAGAAAAAAAAATATTTTGGTGCCATCAGCTAGAATCGAAACCGAAACTGTAGCATTCAAAGCTGGTGACGTTACCACTGTACCAACGTGACACGCATATGAACTGATTAAAAATCAATTAAGATGAATGTACAAAATGTATAACGATTTTTTAAAAAATTTTGACCCAATTTTTGACCCCTTAAAAACTATTTTAACCGGCTAAAGACTCATTAAAGTACGAGTGGTAAAAAATCCAATTATTTGAGACTCCCTTCAATAACTCAGGCGATTTGATTTCTTCTTTCTTTTGATTTCATTATGGTATTACTTGCTTATGAAAATTTTAGTCTTGTTTACAAGAAACTTCGGTGTTTGTCTAGAATACCTCTGTTTTATGAAAACCAAAAATAAAAAGAACAATCTGTATGATGTATGTACCCATGATGGTAAGAAAATATCATCTTCCAAAAATCATATACATTGATTAAATAGTTTTATAATCTTTATAAAGAAAATTTTTTTTTTTTTTTAAAACAAATTTGAATTTTTCCAACATTCCCCTCCACATGCTAAGAATGGCTTTCTAAAATCTTGCATGTTTGAATTTCTTTTTTAGTTATCTCTTGTTCTTTTCTTTTGGACTGTTTTCAAGATAGCATCGTGAGATCGTCGCTCATAGTTTAGCCATAAAATTTAATTTCTTCTTTCTACTCATTTAAATGAATGTAAGAGTTTTATTCTTTAGTTTATGTGAGTAAAAAAAAAAAAAAGAAGACCCCCCCCCCCTCCTTATTGTTTTTTAATGGCTGAAACCACTGTCAGTAATTTTCCCCATTCTTTATCTGTGCCTAAATAAAAATGTAGATTCCATGAACAAAACTTCTTTCTTAGAAATGCATGCCTGCGGAACTCTCTTCCGTTTGCCTGTTTCCTACCTGACAACAATTTGGATGTCTTCAAGTCCAACATAAACAAATTCCTGATGAACCGCTCCCTTAAGTAAGACACTTTATCAAACCTCCAATACTAACAATTACTACGATACTATCCCATTGATTACTGTACGTGCAATAACCCTTATCCCCAAGTGGCTTCCGGGCCTTAAAAAAAAAGAAAAAAAGTGTATTGAGAATGGTAGTGACTATGCAAAGAAATAAATTCTGGACCACAAACGGTCACTCGTTTTAATGGTACCACTCCAATCTTCATAGTTTTTCAATGTTTTAGTTTTGGAGTTAAAAAGAAAAAATAGGAGGCCTTAATTTTAGAATGACACTCCTATTTTCAAAATTAAATATTACAATCATTTTTTTTTTTTTTTAACATACCTTCACACTAGTCGTGTGATTGGGGGGGGGATGTACATTATTTTAGTCATGAGTAAAAATAAAAGTCAAAAGTTTACAAAATAAATTTATTGGCTTCATTTCGACTTACTCAATTTGTTTCAAGTATTTTTCCGAAGATTCATTAATTAAATGCTGAAATTTCTGCCATCGACCAAATCCTTGAGTCTAAAAAAAAATAAATAAATACAAAAATAAAAAAAAAATGAAAAAATAAAATAAATAAATAAATAAATAAAAAAAATGAAAAAAATTTTTTTAAATGGAAAAAAAAAAAGAAAAGATTAACGTCAGTGAGAAAAAGCGGTTGCAGTTAAGAAAAGATGCAGCCAATCAAATTACAAATATGTTTACGAACCTTACCATAAAACTCAAATGAACATATTCAATAGGTGGGGGAGGGGTGACATCAAAGATGGCTTGTTCCGTGTTGACTAAGGTATGCTTCTGATCTTGTGTGGTTCTAAGAGGTCTGCATTCCCAGGCTTTGCCTTCTCCTTTTTAGAAGAAGTGCGAATAGTCTGAGGTGGCCTTTACTGGAAATGCCAATGGAGCTACGCAGGCCAAACTGCATTAATCAAAACTAGTGGGACCTGTGGAAATTCCACAAGGTACTCATTCATATGCAATATATTGATATTAGCATTCTGAAGATGTTCAGTGTAAATGGAGATGCTCTGATATCATTGTAGCTCTTTTGTTTAAACTGCAAAAGTATTTATCTAAGCTAGTAGGGATGCCTGGCATAGCCCTGTCGTAAATATGATATTTTAATTCTCGCAGATTTCGTATATTATAGAGTTAACGTTCTATCGATTTTTATCGATACTTTACATTATATAAGAATCAATAGAAAATTGACTCTATAATAATATATACGAAATCTGGAAGAATTAAAATATCATATTTAAACATATTTTATTTCACGGCCGGGATATGCTGGGCGCCCCGCCCCTGCTAGTTTAGATAAATAGCTTTGCAGTTTTAACAAAAGAGCTACAATAATATCAGGGCGTCTCCATTTACACTGAACACCCACAGAATGACTTCAATATATGAAAAAGTCTGCTGTGGAATTTCCACAGGTCCCGCAAGTTCCAATATTATTATTCTTAGAAGTGCACGCCTGTGGAACTCTGTTCCGGTTGCTTGTTTCCCACCTGACTACAACCTGGATGTCTTCAAGTCTAATGTGAACAAATTCCTGATGAACCGCCTCCTTAAGTAAGACACTTTATCAGATCTCCAACACTAACGTACTGTACACACAATAACCTTTATCCCCGAGTGGCTTCCGGGTCTTGATAAGTGGTGACTACCTTGTAAAAAAAAATATTATTCACTAAAGAATTTCATCGATGCTAGAATGCCAATTGGACAGGGGGACGAAAGAGGAAAAAAAAAATGTCTGGCTTTTTCTGCTGGGTGATTGGGTTTTCGAAAATGGATTATAAGAAGTTCCTTAGGGGACAGATTAATAAATGCGTACCACCAGCCGAGTTGTCAGTATGTGATCGAAAAACTCAGCAAGGGGAGGAGGGGGGGGGGGCGTTGATTCTCAAGAAAAAATCGATCATTTGTGACTGCTACAAGCAGGATCTGTGGAAATTCCACAGAGTGAGAAATACTGTATATTTCTGTGTATAGGTAAATTTTTTTTTTTTTTTTTTTTTTTCTTAACTTTTTATTTATCTTCTTAGTGAGAAGATTTGGAGTGAGTGAAAAAGAAAGAAAACAAAGAAAGAAAAAAAATGAAAAAAAAAGAAACATAGGAAAAAAAAGAAAAAAAGGATAAAAAAAGAAAAAGAAAAAAGGAAAAAAAGAAAAAAAGGAAAAAAAAGAAAAAAAAGGAAAAAAAGAAAAAAAGGAAAAAAAAGAAAAAAAAGGAAAAAACACACATACAGAGAGAGAGAGAGAGAACAGAATATTATCTAATTAAAAATCAGTGATTTAGGTTTCTTGAAATTGTTAGAGGAAAGAAGCTTAGTCTTAGTAGCATTAAATGTTACCATGCATTCCACTATAGACTGGAGGCCATCTATAATGCGTGCGCGCGCGTTTTCGTGTATGGCCAAGAAAGGCTTTTTTCCGAGAACCGTCAGTCACCTCACAACTTCCTAAAACTTTTTATATTACACCTAAATCATAATATCTACGAGTTAACAACCGGGGTCGCCTGTCTATTTAATTTGCCCGACTTTTAAAACATAAATATTCAACAATTTTTGATCGCCGCATGTGTATAAGGCTTTTTTGTATAAAAACAACAAGCGCACAGACTCGCGGTAAATAAAACACTGTCCCATACTCAAAGTTGACGTCATTAACTCGTCAAAAAACGGACACCTGCCAAGTCGCACGTTTTTTTTCACACATTTTTATTTTCCAACTGTGCGTCAAGGCTTCATTTTTATTTTTTGAAACAGACCCCGGGACACCCGGCCACCGATTTTTCTTTTCATTTACCCAAAAACGCACAACTACAAACACCCGGGAAAACGGGCACCTGCCAAGTCGCACATATTTTTTTCACACTTTATTATTTTCCAATTGCGCGTCAAAGCTTCTTTTTTTTTTTAAAACAACCAACGATTTTTGTTTTCATTTACCCAAAACACACACACACGTACAAACATCCGAGCAACGTCAGGTATCCCCCGCTAGTCTATATATATAAAAGCGAAAATGTGTGTATGTATGTATGTTCGCTTTTTGTGTATATCAGCAAAAGGCTTTTTTCCGAGAACCGATCGGTCGCCTTACAACTTTTTATATCGCACCTAAATCATAATATCTACGAGTTAGCAACCAGGATCGGCTGTCTATTTAATTTACCCGACTTTCAAAAGATAAATATTTAACAATTTTCGATCGCCGCATGTGCATTAAGCTTTTTCGTATAAAAAAAATGGAGCGAACAGACTCGCGGTAAATAAAACACTGTCCTGCACTCAAAGTTGACGTCATTAACTCATCAAAAACAGGCACCTGCCAAGTCTCACATTTTTTTTTTTCACACTTTATTATTTTCCAACTGCGTATCAAGGCTTCGTTTTTTTTTAAAACAACCAACGATTTTTGTTTTCATTTACCCAAAAACACACACCTATAAACACCCGGGCAATGACGAGTACCCCCACCCCGTTAATCTATATATGTAAAAGCGAAAATGTGTGTATGTGTGTGCACTTTTTCTGTATGTCTGCAAAAGGCTTTTCTCAGAGGAGCGCTCGGTCGGCTCACTCGCTCTTAAAACTTTTTATATACTGTCTAGATGATAATTATGTACGACTTAACAACGGGGTGGGGTGGAGTGGAGTGGGGGGGGTCGCACTTGTATTTAATTTGCCTGACTTTTAAACCCTATTTTTTTCAGATTTTTAGATCGACGTGTGTTTCTTTCGCTATTCAGTATAAAAAAAGCGAAACTGGATTCGAACTGGCTGGGTGGTCTCCAGAAAGCGATGTAAACGTTTGGTCAATGTTGGCTTTTCACTGTCATATCAGACGATTGCTTTCATTTGGACAACACTCCCCTAATAAACGGGGAAGTTGCTTTTCCTCCCCAA
Organism: Euprymna scolopes; assembly: GCF_053919585.1. Taxonomy (NCBI): domain Eukaryota; kingdom Metazoa; phylum Mollusca; class Cephalopoda; order Sepiida; family Sepiolidae; genus Euprymna; species Euprymna scolopes. Next base: position 6,157,496 of record NC_136525.1, on the reverse strand, counting down.
AGTTGGGTTTTCACCGCATTAAAAACTGTCCCGCAGAAAATGTTAACTGCTGAATAGCCATTGCTTAGTGTCACCGTAAATCTTAACTCCGCGATTTCTATTTGACCGCATTAAGCAGGCACCTGTCAATTCTACTTAAATAAATTTAAACGTCTTTCACTCTTTCTTGCTGGCTGAGCGGTTAACGTCTCATGTTTTTTTCCAACTCCACCTCAGGGCTTTGGGTTCGATCCTAATTACCTACCAAAACTTTTTTTTTGATTTAAGAGCGCACACACACCTCCAAACACCCGGGCAACGCCGGGTACCCCCGCTAGTCTATAATATAAATCTTACCTGTTTGTTTAAACGTATATATGTATGTATATATATATACATATGTCTCACAAAATCTTTTGGCAGAGGAAATGGATTTTCAGAAGATCGGTATCGTTTTGAAGCTCAACCCTTCGGACGACAAATATGGAAAAAATGGCCAAAAACATTCTTTCACTCTCAACCGGGCACTTTTCTATAGAGAGGGGTTGCTTTTTCCGCTGATATTTCTGAAAGTCATTGCCTCTTTTCGATTGTCTTGCTTTAATTTAAACCTACATCACTTCCGGTTTGGCGATGCGTGCAACAGCAAACATGTTACTTGTTTTTTTTTTTTTTTTCCTCCTTCGTGATACGGGTTCGAACGTTGCCTGTTTTTTACCACTTTTTTTTTTTTTTTTTTTGCACTCGCAATTTTCTTTTTTTCTTTTTTTTTTTTTTTTGCTCAACCAACACCACTTTCTTTTTCCGCCTTCACGTGATGGGTTCGAGCCTGCCTACCACAATTTTTTTTTTTTTTTTTGTATTTTTGCTCAACACACACCTACAAACAATGATACCAACTAAGTTTACGTGAAAAGGAAAGACGCAGGAAGTGAACTGGTTTGTATAGAAGACCGTGTGAATAACACACACACAAGATCTAGAAAAATACGCAGAACACAGAAAGGCTTATCACTACAGCAAAAGACACTGCAAAAATAAACAAAACAGAAAGACTGGCCAACGAACTTTACTGAACAAACTGAACGTATTATTAGAGTTTTTCTTTGCGGAGAATTTAACGAACGAAATTGTTTATTTTGTCCTGTATTCAAGTGTTTTCTGTAATGTTATTTCGGTACTTCTACAAAATACAAAACAAACTTTTTCTTTAATTTTAACCCAACTTAACCTTAAACACACCCTTACCTGCATTTTAGGTCTGGTTCAGCAAATAGCCGTTTAGTTCAGGTCGTATTACGTAGAAGCATCGGAAGTGATTTGGATTTCCTCTCTTCACAGTCAGAACTGTTTACGTCTCGATTACGTCAATACTGCAAATCTATGGATACTTATTCCTAACTAGTAGGACCCGTTAACCGGCGTTGCTCGGTGGTAGCATCCCCCCCCCCCGCTGTTTTATAGATAAAAATGGAATAAACCGAAAAACTCACTTCACTTTTATATCCATTTATATCCGTTCCAATGAATTCTATTAATTGTTATGCAATTGTTAAAGAAAAGGAGCTTAGTCTTAGTAGCATTACATGTTACCATCCGTTCCACTGCAAATTATTTATACATACCTTGAATTTGTTGAGAAGGGAGGTAAACTTGGCCAGATCGCATTCAACGAGGTCTCCAAACGAGATGAGTATACATTCAAGAACTTCACACTGAAACAAAAACAAGAAAACGAATATATTATGCAAATGTAACACGCACGTATATTTTTATTCATTGTACAAAAAAAAAAAAAAAAGACATTGGTTTCAACAAGGTAATACATTGCAAAACCGAAAAATAGAAAAAATAAATAAATAAAAGATATAATTAAGCGGATGATTCCTGTAATTTATAAATATATATATAAGAAAGTGGTATTTTCTTTTTAAATCAATAGAAAAAGGGGTTTTAATATGAATATCAATACATTATAGGAGTGTATGTATGTATGTATGTATGTATGTATGTATGTATGTATGTATGTGTGGTGGTCAAGGTCTGGTGTGCACATGTGTTAAAAGCACAAATATATCTTAGCGTTATACTGTGCTTCTCCCAGACAAATCAACCTCACATGCACGTCGTGACCACTGTCACGCAAACGGAGCTCTGATGAACGGCGAGTGTCCTGTGCCATATAACTGGACCTCCACTGCCTTGTGGGCCAAGGTTCTTTTAACCAAAGGCTAAGGGTGAAGTAACCCTGACAGAAACCTCCAGAGGAGCTTAAGCCCTGTAAGCTGCAGCATATATGACCCACCGGCATGTGGAATATGCTCTGGTGCCCAGCAACCTAAGTTTCAGTCATAGATCAAATCGCATGATGGGTGGAGAGGGCTCCGTAAGCCGTGGTGAAGGCAACCCCTCTAGAAGCAGGAAAACCCTGATATAAAACCTGCGGCGACTGCTGCTTCCAATGATGTAGACTTGCTCTTCTTTTTGGTTCAATGTGGCAGTTGTTCAGAGAGTGGGATTGTCTCGGTGCAAAGTCTTTCCTCACTATAACAAGCTTCAAACAGAAGCATTACTTGATATTTAATGGAATACACATTTTACCATCAGTGTGTATCTTGATAACAAAAAAGGCGTGCTGTAGCCTAAAACGGCAAACAGACATTCAATGAGGACGGCTGTAAATATGGGCGTCAATGGTAATAAGGGCTCTGGAACTTCCAGGGTCTGGCCTGGTAGATGTTCGGGGCATCACAGCTTGGACCCGGTCATCAGTGAATGTGCAGGACTATAGAAAGTTCATAGAAGTGACCGTCTGGCATGTGCTGCTATTTGCACTCATGTTTGCCTCATTTGAGCCATAGATATATTAAGTAATGGCAATACTCGAGAACGAGTTGCTGCCATAATATCATGTATGTATGTATATATATATATATATATATATAACAAAAACATTTAAAAATGTTTAAATTTCAACAGTATTTCTTGCAGTTAACGGTGACCGAATGGATTTGGTTCTTGCTTATGGAGTCAAAGATGCCTTCATTGCCGGGTTCGAATCTCTCTACTGACGTTAATCATGACACCCTACACTGATGATTCCCGAAAAGATGAAACACTAGTGTCTGTAGGTATTTAATAAGTCTTATAGTAAATAATTTATATATATATATATATATATATATATATATATATATATATATATATATATATAATATAAAGCTGAATGTGTGTGTGTGTGTGTCTGGTCACGAATAGGCTTCTATATGGTTGACTATTTTAAAAAACTGATTACATATAATGATAGAAGATGTATTGAGACACAGGAATGGATATGTTTGATCTGGCAGAACGGTGGTTCATTAAAATTGTGAGATCTGCGTTCGCATTTGGTCCACAAAGTATGGAAATAAAACGTTTTAAAATAAAAAAAAAACCTTTACAAGTGTTTTTGATATAGATGTACATAAAAATACTTTGATAAGTATGCTTTAACTTAAATAGGGATGGTATAATAAAATTGTGGGGTCTGCGTTCGCGCCTGGACTCCATAGAATGGAAATTGGCACAAACTTTAATAAAGACTTTTCATATGTATCTGCATAAGTATACTTTGATAATTATATTTCAGTTTGAAGAAATATGGTATAATAAAATTATGGGGTGTTCGTTCGCGCCGGACCTCCATAGAATGGAAATGTGTCACAAAGTTTAACAACGTTTTTTAATATAGATCCACATAATATTGTGATAAGTGTTTCAGTGTGAACAGGTATGGTATAATAAATTATGGGGTTTATCTATTTTATTTTTACTTTCATCATATTTTGCTTTGGTTTTGATACCCCCAAATTCGAAGCTATCTCTTTACAACCCTTCCTTTTCATAACCTATCATACTTTCATAAATCAGAGTCCATTTTCTGAACCATGATACTTGACTTTTGTACATTTAACTTTAATTCGAGTGATTATGCAAAAATAATTTCATAAAATCAACAGTTGGTTCTTTGCTATGACTGGGGCGCGTTCAAAATGAATGTTTCTGTTCAGAGAAACACTGAACCATGATACTATGCCCCTGTCATATGAAAAACCCTACTGTTGATTTTTTATATACCTGGTTTTTCTGCTTGTGCAGTGATAATGGTTTGAATTAAAGTTTTAAATTAAAAAGTCAAGTATCATGGTCCAATTATGCTTTCAACAGATGCATTCATTTTGAATGCACCTCTGTCATATCAAAGAACCTACTACTGATTTTATATGTTGGGCCTTTCTGCTTGTGCGGTAATAAAACTTCTCAAATGCACTTGTGATGTTAGGCTGTGTAAGGTGTTAACTTTCATCAAAATCGCCTTATTCCTTTTTTCATCACATTTTTTCTATTATCGATAACATTCCAATACAAAACCTATCTAGAAACACTGCCAGATACATAAAGTACGTTTGTATGAAATTTCATAAAAATTGGCTCAGCCGTTTTAGAGTCCATAAGGAGTGAACACACACACACACAAATTTCCTTTTATATAATACTAGAGATATAATAAACATCTATTTTCAATACCTTGTCATATTATAGCTGGGAAATGAAGGGAAAAGCGGTTTTAGAGTGAAAGTCTGCTACTCAGAGAATCTATGACTTCAGTGTGCTAGTGCTCATGACAGAGGAACCTTGTGCCATCTCATTTTTGTAAAAGGAACCAAACAAAGCTCTGATGAACGGCAAGATCGGATTATTACAACAAATATTTTTGTCGTTTTTATTTGTGTCTAATGAGGAAAGCAATTAGATTGTGTTTGTCTAATTAAAAATGGATTAGGAGAATGGAGGGTGGGGCAACTTGCAAAACTTTTTTTTTCAGACTGTGTGTATGTATATATATACATACATACATAACACTTCAATAATTTAATAAACGCATATACTTACACAGATTTAAAGCTATAAATAAAATATTGAAACGGTTCATATCGAGACAAATGTTATTGAAAAGCACAGAATTTTAATCTTTCACTATTTTATTTTTTGTCTTCTCCAATCTCCAATTTTTTTTTTTTTTTCGTTTTTCTCCAAATTGTTTAGGTTGAATCCATAAGTTTCTTTGGTGAGCGCTTTCGATAGAAATACTTCCACCATCCTCAGGCATATTGCGTTATAAAAATTATGTTTTTAATTATATATATTTATTTATTTAAGAGTACACAAGTTCAGAAAAACACTGGTACCGTCGGTTTCAAGCCCAGCATAAAGGGAACCAGTTAATGTTAAAACGTAAATGATGTTAGGCTCTCGTCAGCCATGTTTTTTCAACATGGCTGACGAGAGCCTAACATCATTTACGTTTTAACATTAACTGGTTCCCTTTATGCTGGGCTTGAAACCGACGGTACCAGTGTTTTTCTGAACTTCTGTACTCTTAAATAAATAAATATTAAGCTCTTATATCGAAAAAGGTTTTCTTTGTAATCGAATACTTTGTTGGAATTCTTTCCCCCAAAAACAGTAAACAAACAAATATATATATATATATATATATATATATATGAATAAAAAAGAATGCGAAAAGTATAAAAGCTTATAACTTTTCTTTATTCGTTTTTAATTGGTGACGTGCAGGAATACAAAATAATAATATTATGAAAAAAAATTAAAAAACTTTTATATATATATATATATATTGTCACGGTTACAAGATGGCCAACATCATGAATTTTGGAATATAACTTTTTGTCATTGATTCTATATATTGCTCTGTAATCACATTGAACTTCTTATATAAGGATTGATATATGAAAAATACATTTCTACAGAAATATATATATATATATATATATATATATATATATATATATATATATATATATATTGTCAGGGTTACATGGTGGCTAATTGCGAGTTAAGTGGGCGGACATTTTTTTTATTATTATTATATACATATTTAAATTTTTACTACCCTAAGCATTTTATCAAACCTAAACAATTTTGAAAAAAACAAAACAAAACAAAAAATAATTTGGAGATTGGAGAAAGTAAAAACGAAAATAGTGAAACAGAAAAATTTAGTGCTTTTTAATAACACTTGTCTTAATGAGAATATGCTGCCTAAATATAACCCCCCCCACACACACATTATATATATATATATATATATATATATATATATATATGACGAAAAAAAGAAGCTAATCAGGAAAACAAAATAATGAAAGAAAATAATTATTTGTGTCTACTTATTCGTTAGCGGCTTTCAAAAGCCGACCGTTTTGATAAATGGCTTTGTTTTCTACAATCTCATCGAACTAAAATTAACAAAAGGCTGGATGTGAATATATATATTAAAAAAATATTATAATTAGATCACATAATAATCCCCCCTTTAATGTTTTTTTTTTTTAATTCTAAATTTTTTAATATTCTTTTATCATACAACAAAACAGTACCAACAACAATAACAGAAACAGCAAAGACCATTAACAAAAACATTAACAACAAAAATAGCAACAACGATAACAGAAACAACAATAACAAAAACAACAATAACAAAAACAATAATAACAAAAACAATAATAACAAAAACAATAATAACAAAAACAATACCTAAAACAGCAACAACAAAAACAGCAACAAAAATCACAATAACAAAAACAAAAAAACAACAATAAAAACAACAACAACAACAACAAAAGCAATAATAACAACAATACAAGAACAGACACGACTGTGTGGACAAAGCAATACACTAGGAACTATGCAAACGATATAATTTTGAACAAATAATTCCTTCTTTAATCATTTTTGTATTTATTTATATATTTTTTTTTAATTCTAAACTTTTAAATTTTCTTTCATAATCCAACAACATGACTGTTTGGGTAAAGTATTACACGGAGAACAATGCAAACAACCGCATTTTGAACATGCAGATAAATGATACAGACATAAACTAGAGACACTACTGGAAAACAAAAACCACAAAATCAAAAGCTAAATTTGAATATATACAAAGTTATAATCAGTTCAAATAATCCCTACTTGTAAAATTTTTTTTAATTCTAAATTTCTTTTTTTTTTTTTTTTACACAACTAATACTTTGGAGACAATCAATATAATACCAATAATAGTAGGAGCACTAGGAACAGTCCTAAAGAATTTTGAGAAAAAAAAAAAAAAAAAAAAAAAATGACGAGGAGAAATTTGAATCAAGGGGAAGACCGAGACTATGCAAGAAACGGTAATGATGAAAACAGCTAGTATCTTAAGGGAAACCCTGGAATGCAGAAACTAACCCACATGAAACTGTGACAAAAGTAAAGCAAAAAGATTAAGGAACACCACATGGAACCAAGAAAACTGAAACTGCAACATTGTAAGCCACCCTCCCCACCAAATGGTGGAGTTTACATCGGATGGCACTAAACTGAAAATTCATGAAAACCAAGAACGACAGAGGAGAGAAAGTACAAACCAGACCTTGACTGGAAAAGTGCTGAGAGCACTGGGAGGCTTTTTGTTACTCAAATTCCATGAAATACCAATCGTTGCCAGCAAGAAATCAAAGATAAGCGTCATTTGCAAAATGCCAGGTAGCCTGATCATGGGCGACTGTCAGTGTTTAGTTAGAAATACTTCGATAACAAAAAGGAATGTTTGGATAGCAAGAAGAGTGTTAACTGTGGAATTTTAACATAAACCGAGGAATTTCAGTTGATAAATAATAACAAATAGATTACGCGACAAAGTATCAGGCGATTTCACTCTCCAGACTATACGTAGTAATGATGGAATTTAGAAAGGAAGATAGTTTCTTGATACGTGCAGAGTTTAGTCAGTTGGTAGAGACAGTCGAGTGGAGATGAGTTGACAAATGGCCGTAATGGCTCTGAACACCGAGTAAGCCGTTGAGACAATGTGAATAGAATGTCGAACTTACGACACGCATGCAACTTTACAAGTGGGGAAACATTCTTGGAATAAAAGTTGCTGAAAATACATCCAAGACTTCTGGTCAATTCACTGGGATAAATGCTTATTTGCAGCTTCCAAGATCCGTCACAACAAGACCCAAGGATGGACCAGGTATTTTTTTCCCCCTATTGGCCAGATGGAAAACCTCACAGAACTGCTCTGTCCCTTTGTAATGTCTGCGCGTGTTACATATCCTGTTAAGCACATGTTATGCACGCATCAGCTAGATGATCACAGACACGAAAGACTCTTGCATATATATTGTCATTTATTTCTTATGTGTTTAAAAGTCACTGCATGTGACCTCAGGAATTATTATTACTATTATCGAAACAGATGAAATATTTTAGAACAGAAAAATATTTATATTAAATATTTTACAACAAATGGGAATGTTAGCGTTGGAAAGTTAGAACAATCAGGAATGTCAGCAAAAAAAAAAAAAATGTGACAAAGATTTGATTCTTTAGCTATGAGTATTTATGATGTAATTAAAAGAAAGTTTTTTATATACATGTAAAGTTTAGGCAGTTGGGAGTCAGAGGTAGGGTTAACCATCATTTTATCCAACGTTCACTCATTATCCTTACCCTTAGTTAGGGTACTTTTGTTTTTTCAGTGATTCTGTTTTGTGCATATGGGAATTTCTCATACTCCGAGTTCACAAGGTAAGTGTTGATGGTAAGATGATGTTTGGTGTACTTGATTTTGTGTTCGAGTCGGCGTTGTATTAAACATTTTACAATAAATGGGAATGTTAACGTTGGAATGTTAGCGTTGGAATGTTAGCGTTGGAATGTTAGCGTTGGAATGTTAACGTTGGAATGTTAGCGTTGGAATGTTAGCGTTGGAATGTTAGCGTTGGAATGTTAACGTTAGAATGTTAGAACAATCAGGAATGTCAGCAAGATAAAAAAAAATATGTGACAAAGATGAATCAGCTGAATTGATTCGTGTATTGATGACGTAATTAAGATAGTTTTTTATATACACGTAGAGTTTAGGCAGTTGGGAGTCAGAGTTAGTGAGACACAGTCAAGCTGAACAGACAGGGGAATCAACTAGCAACCCAAGGGTTATGGCCTCTGTATGCTGGCAAAGCTCTCCGACGTATGATATAGTAAAAAATGAGGATTTACAGATTACTGATTAATCAGTCTTTGTTAATCGGTCTATTAACGATTAATCGTCCGATTAATAGGTTTTCTAATGCCGATTTATCGGCAAATTTTATTGTCATAAAAATGATACTAATATTAATTATATTGGAAGGGAAGACACGTTAACTCCCTCTTTTGCTTGCCAGCAATTATAAAAAAATATAAATATAAAAAAAAATATGTGACAAGGAGTTGATTCTTTTGTGTATTCATGACGTAATTAAAAGAAAGATGACTTTTTATATACATGTAAAGTTTAGGCAGTTGGGAGTCAGAGTTAGTGAGACACAGTCAAGCTGAACAGACGTGGGGGTATCAGCTAGCAGCCCAGGGGTTATGGCTTCTGTATACCAACAAATCTTGCCAGCGTATGATGCAGTCAAAAATGTAGAATAGGACCAGCTTGCAACTTTCCACATGGGGAAACATTCTAGAAATAAAAGTTGATGAAAATACAGCCCAAGACTTCTGGTCGTTTCCTTTGGGTTGACTTTTCATTTGCAGCTTTTGTGGATCCGTCAAATAAGACCCAAAGATGAACAAGGTATGTTTCCCCTATTTGACCAGATGTAAAACCCCACAGAACTGTGTTCCGTTCCTTTGTATTGTCTGCGTTTGTTATAAGGTTCTGTTAAACACGTTATGCATGCATCAACTAGACCAGGGTTCTCAACCAGGTTCACATGGACCCTAGTAGTCTATGGAATATTTCTGGGGGTCCACAGCCAAAACATAACAAAATACAATACAAGATATTGGTAAAGAATTATCATCACTCTAATTTAGATTATTATTATTATAATTATTACTTATTATTATTATTATAGTTGTTGTAGAATACTTTATTTGCATTAATTAATTTTCATTTAAAAATAAAGCTTAATTATCTAATATTTATTTGATTATTAAAACCTCAAAATTTATATTAGTGAAAAATAGATTTGGTTGGTTGGTTGTTTTTGTTTTACGGCATATCAACCCTTTTCGGGTTATTTAATGCCGAATCCAAAGATTTTGAAGAAAAATTTTTTTTAATAGAATATATTCGTTGTTTTCACGTCGGTTTCTATTTAACCCATAGTTGGGACCCTAACAGGTACTACCACTCCGGGTCAGAGTGGACCTGGGAGCAATGGCAATTAAAGGGTGGCTCCACACTCCCCAAAGCCCACAAGCTGGGGCCTCACCACTGGATATAGTTTAAGGTCATATCCAGGACCCCCATTGAGGGACTTTTACCCTCTGCAGCGGGGCAGTCGGCATATTCTAATGCCCCACCGACAGGGCCAGTGAAAAATAGAAGATTGTCTTCTGACCAATAGTTATGAAGGCGTCCACCAAAATAAAAAGAGAAAAGGGGTCCATGAGTAAAAAAAGGTTGAGAACCACTGAACTAGACGATCACAGACACAAAAGACTCTCGCATAAATGGACACAATATACGTCCACAACGAATGGTAGATAAACGCAACGAACATTACTAGACGATCATAAAAATGTACACACCACACACATTCAACAGACATGTAAATTTGTTTTTTTTTACTTAGCAGTCACCACTTATCAAGGCCTAAAAGCCACCCAAGGATAAAGGTTAATGAATGTTAGGTGGTAGTATAGTAATCACTCGGGCTATGGCAACAGTATATTCTTTTCATTGTTTTTTTCTCTCGAGTATATGTTCGACACAGACACAATCAATCGAGACCCACATCACTCTACATAAAAACATATCAACGGATATATATATATACCTGAGAATCAAAACAAGGAAAAGAATATGCTGTTGTCATAGCTCTAGTGATAACTAAGAACGTAAATTGGGTAGGATTTTATTATTTATAGGGACGGCTCAACAAGAACTTTTTACATTGGATTTGAAGGCTACCATGTTGTATTCAACTGGGAAGCAGGCCAACGGAACAGTGTTTGAAAGGCGAGCAGTTCTAGGAAAGAAACTTTGTTCATCGAATCTGCGTTTAGACTTAGGCAGAAATAAAGAGTGGGGGAAATCATATATAGTGGTCGTAACTAATCTAAAAACCGATTAAAAAGCTTACCCTATGTCTGAATACACTTTATGTAAAATTTCAAATGTTTAGACCAAAAATTGGATGAGAGGTCAATTTTTTAAATTTTGACCCCTTAACATTTATCGTTTTTGGCTCAAATCAAATTAAAAAGTCCAGTAACTTGCATCTAAAATTTCGAGTGTTTAGACCCAAAATTGGCGGAGAAGTTTGGTAGAGTTTTAAAGGTCAAATCGTTGAACTTTGACCCCTTGAAAGCAAAATTTCTGGCCGAAAATTAATTAAAAAGATTTTCCCAAATCTAAATACCCCTTAAGTCAAATCCCGAGTAGGTAGACTGAAGATTGACAGAGTAGTTTGGTAGGGAAATGTACACACACAGACAATTTCACTTATATATATATATATATATATATATATATATATATATATAGATTATATAACATTATTCTGAAAAAAAAAAAAAAAAACATTTGATAAAATAGTTTATTAAAAATAAAACCACTTTGAAAGTGAGTCATTTCAAACGCTAATTTTTTTTTTTTTTTTTTTTAAAGTAAAGTTTTAAAATAAAACTTGAATTTAATCAGAGGGAACTTTTCATTGGTATACACCAGGACGACTTGTAAACAGAAAGCAAGAGCTAAAATGAAATAAGTTAAAAAAAAAAAAAAAATTAACTTTGATATAATAAATTTAGTTTTCAACTTCACAATAAAACAATTTTTTTGCAGACTTACCTGGCATTTAAGGTTTTGTATTGCCCATACCATTGAATGTTTCTTGTTCTGTTTAAAATATAGATATATAAATACTATTAAAAAATGAAGCATAAAAAATATTATGAATATAAGTCAATAAAGAGAGAAAATGAAGGTATAAAAAACTATATAGTAATATATATATAGATTTGTAGGGAAAGTGAGAACTCTTTATATCATGCTATTTCGAAGCCTAATTCTTCTCATCAGAAGAGGTGAGAAGATGCTAGGGATGCAATGAATAATAATAAATGAATAAATCTATATATTACTATATAGTTTTTTATACCAGAAATAGAGATAGAAAAACCAAAATGTCACCTTCTATTGCTGACTCTATTCAACTGAAGATCAAACTTGCTATCTTTGGATTACCATACTAACTGCAAAAACAATTTCTATGAATTTGAGCTGCATTGAATTCTTTTTCTAACCGGATTATTTTTACTCCACTGGATTTTAAATTCTGACTATTGGATTGTTTCTAAAGAATTCTCTTTCGCTTTTCGGATTACCTTTGAAAGAGTCTTCATGCAATTTTATTCTCAATTTGTTTTTGTCCTTTTGTACATTTCCTACATTTTTTTTCACACGTTTTTTTTTTTTAAAGGACATGTACATTTTATTTTTGCAATTTATGATTATCATAAATTGTATTTTCATTTAATGCCTTAACCAGCAAATTCTAGCTCTGCTACAATTATAATCTGCTGATTTCTTTCTGTCCTCTGATGAGAAGAACACCAAGAATAGCATTCTTTGAAACTCCACGGAATAAGGACTTTGAAAAATATTTTTTGGAGTATTTAGTTGAACGATAAATTTAATTATAAATTTTAACTTACAGTTTTAATTTCTTTCCTCATTATATATGTACTAGACTACCCGTGACCCGTTGGGTCAGTATGTTATATTAGCTATGGAATTAATGTATGAACGTGACACTTGTGACATAAAGAAAATAGTTTTTGTGACATAACAGAAACATTTCTATGAAAGTATATTAAAATGTTTTTAAAAAAGGTGTATTAAAAAATGGAGAATAAGTTAAAAAAAAAAAAAATGAAGGCGGTGGATAAATCACCGTTGAATGCTCTTATGCTTGTCAATGGGGTAAAGTTGATTTATTTGTAAGAAAATTGCATTAAAATAACTTAAACGTAATACGGAAATGAATGATGTAAAAAAAAAATAAATAAAAAATAAAAAGCAGAAATTATTAACAATTGTTTATTTGGATAACTTAAATGTGAAAAAAATTTGAATGCTGAAAGCGTACACAGTAAAACAATACGTTTATTGTCACGTTGATTATTTAGTATAATATATATTGTATATATGAAACAGGTCGATAATTGTACGTATTATTTTTAATCACGTTTTTCGTTTGCTTTCCATATCTTGAAGTTTTTTATGCAATAAATTTAAGATAATCACTTTTCTAATGATGTTCGTTTGTTCGAACGAAACTGGTCCAGCGATTTGTGTCTATTTGTTTACGCTGTTATGGGTTTATGTACGCATACGCAACCAGAAGTGGTAAACCGGATGTTGGGTTACAACACCTGTTACAAGGTCATTTGAGTTTTATAGTATACTAGGGGATGGGGGTTGCCCAGCGTTGCCCGGGCGTTTGGAGGTGTGTGTGGTTTGGGGTAAATCAAAACCCCCCCGGGGGTCGGGGGGGTTAAGATTTTAAAAAAAAAAGTTTTGGTAGGTGAGTATTAGGATCGAACCCAAACTCTTGAGGCAAAGTTGGAAATTAAAGTGTGAAAAAAAAAAAAAGTATAACGTTAACCATTGGGCCGACGACATACAACGGAAACCCATTTGAATTTATTTATTTAAGTATTAAAAACAAAATTGACACGTGGCCGCAATAAAAGTTAACTCTGCTGCTTCTATTTGACCTCATTAATGAGGTCAAATAGAAGTAGCAGACTTAACTTTTGTTGGGTTTGTTTACCCAACTTTGACTGGTTTTTTTCCCCCCAAGATGTTGGGGAGGGGGAAACCAGCTCCCCATTGTCCAGACTGAATAGCAACTGTCTGATATAAGGAGTTTGGCCCCACATTTATCAAAGCTGATTGCTTCTGGACGTTTCCCAGCGCGATGCCGAGAACACACGGTTTGAATTTAGTTCCACTTTATTTATACTAAAAAGCAGGTCAAACAGGCGACAGAGCGAATCTCATAAAAGTCGACGTAAATAAATCTAGAGGCGACCCGCGTTCCCAAATCCTAGATATTATTATCCAGCGGGTATATAAATAGTTCTAAGCGATCGAACGGAGATTGAAACCAAAACCTAAAAACAGTGAGCCAAGTATGATAGCCATTAGGTCAGCTTGACATAATCTTTAAAAACCGTTTTCAAAACTACTTATTCTTAACATAAGGAATCTGTAACTTGAACCATTCACACATGCGCATTCGTGAAACAGTTATCAAACAAATAAGCATGAATTTTCCAATTGTGACCCCTTAGCAGCCCTTCATTCCGGATGAAAACTGATTAAAAAGTTTTTCATATGTCTGAATACTTTATATACAAAGTTTCAAGTTAGTAGAGCAAAAATTTGTTGTGTATATAGGTTGAGAATTCTCACTGTTATACATGACCTCTGTGTAAGGAACATCCCTTGTGAAAATCCTCTGTTAATTTTTGATCTAGATATATTTTTGGTTTTTGGTTTTTGCAAAGAGGGTAGGTAGGTAAGTTTTTGTTTAACGGCACATCAACCCTATAGGTCATTTCATGCCATAAAAGGTGAAGAGAATATTCTTCATTTGAGACTTTGGCCAGTGGTTTGCTTTATTTTCAAATAAGTTCCAAAAGTTTAATTTTTCTCAGGAAATCTAATATTTTGTAAGGCGTTTCTTTTTCAAATATTGTTTTAAGGTTTTGTTCCTTGAAATATTTTGTATGAATATTTTCATATTTTTCACATTTTATTTAATATGTGTTTAATGGTTAGTGGTTGTTGGCAGATTCTGCATTGAAGGATACTTTCTACTTTCAGAAGGTATTCATGTGTTAGTCTTGAATGACCAATTCGGATTCTGGTGAATATAGAGTCTACTTTTCGTATTGGTATTATGGTTCTCTCTTGCCCAACATTTGGGTGTATTTCTTTAAGTTTGTTGTTTAGTTGTTCGTCCCATAGTTTTTGCCATTTTGTTTTTATGTAGTAGTTTATTATTTTTCCTATTCTTATATGGGATTTTTCTGTTTGAAGGCTTTAGGTCAGGAAGACAATATCTTCAGACAGCCTTATCTATTAACACTAGCCACATATAAGATATACACTTCAGTGATGCATATGCTTAAGGGAGCAGAGTAAAGGCATAAGCTGCTGGAAGCAGGTAGATAAGGGGGTCTGAAAATAAACTCATTTGAACACGTGGAACAAATCAGATTTGGTTTTTAGCCAGTAAAAATAGCTTCTACGGGGGTAAAAATTAAAAAAATTGGAAATTCCGTTAAAATTCAGGGCTTGACCAAAGTTTTTTAAATAGCGGTCAAAAGCCATGTATCATACGGAACTTCATTGGTTACAGTATGGACCAAGTAGTGAATCTCTACACTAAATAGAAATGAAATAAAACATTTTTTTGTTATTTACTTGTAAAAGTAAGTTTTGTAGACTTACCATTAATGTCCCATGTGTTTCCCAAGTTGGGATGTCAGCATCGTAAAGAGCGTTGTATTGGGCTTCCAACTGTAAATAAAACGCACAAAAAAAAGAAAAATAGTTTAAAAGATGAGTAAAAATGAATGCTGCATACATTTTTTTTTTACATGTAGTACACTACTTACCAAGGCCCGAAAGCCACTTGAGGATAAGGGTCACTGAGATAACAGCATATCAATAGTTTGTGGTAGAAATGGTTTATTTAGAGGCAGGGGCGGCTCAACAAGAACTTGCTTACATTGAACTTGAAGACAACCATATTGTAGTCAGCTGGAAAGCATGCCAGTGGAATAGAGTTTCACAGGCGGGCAATTCTAGGAAAGAAGCTTTGTTTATGAAATTTGTGTTTAGGGTCATCGACATGCTCACACAAGAGGACTTCCAGAAGTTGTTGGAATGGTATAACAAGTGCATTGCAGCCAGAGGAGATTACTTCGAAGGGAACTAGAGTTTCATGTGTGTACTATCAATAAAAGTACTCATGCGAGAAAAGCCTGGAAACTTATTAACGGCACTCCATAGTTATACAAATTAGGTATTCAATTTGTTTGCACTCTATATATATATATATATACACATACACACACACAGTATCTCCTCTTTAATATTTTGATTATAGAAATATCCCTCTGGACCAAAGAACCGTAAGTTTGCAACAACAGACGCCACATACAAATTTATTATATCTAAACTATTAGCCACTATCTTATGTAACTTTAGAATGCCATTTTAGACACATTTAGTAATTATAATAAAATCCTACATTTTATTCTAAGAGCAGTACCATTACAATTGCAACCATCTTTAGGAGGAAGTAGTTCCTATTTTTCCCTCCAAATAACAAGTCCTCCTACCGCTCCCAGTCATCATCATCTGTCTGCACTTTTCTCAATATCTATGTCTTGGAATTTTTTGAAATTTTGCACAAACATTAAACATGATATGAGTAAAAAAAAAAGTAACAGAACAGATTTTCTGGGAAAACTTCGGTTGCCCCCCTAGGGGTGCCTTTTGGGTTAAAATGGCTAAAATTGACAGTTTTGTGCTTATTAAAAAAACTGATGCCTTGGATTTTTATAAAACTTTCTGAAAAGTTGTAACTAAATGATTTCTATATAATTTTGTTTGTCTATACTTCACGATAATTCTTGCGTGTGCCCCAGGGGCTTTTTTAGGGCTAATAAAAACACTTTATTTTTGGGACTATTTTACCATATGTGTCCAAAATTTTCTGTATATGTCTATTTAGCAGTTTTGCATGGTGCTGAACTCAAATTTAACAAAATATAAATATGTTAAGGCCTTGGTGGCTTTTGGAGATAAATGGGGTAGGGGGCAAATGATGGACTAAGTCATTTCTTTTTTGCATGGTGCAGAACTCAAATTTACATATGTTAAGGCCTAAAATTGCACTGTTTGTTCATTTTCACCAGGATTTGACGCCCCTGGGGACTTTTGGGGCTAAATGGAGGGGGGGGGGGCAAATGCTGAACTTAGTCATTTGGACCATGCATGCTTCACTCGTTTTTCTCTGTTTTTTTTTTGTTTTAGGTAATTCATTTATATATACTTTATTTAAACCTGTGTGATCTACTGCATTCTCTCGGCGTATATTTTGAAGACAAAACAAACATTTATTTCCTCTTCCTCTCACTTGTATTTACTCTTCTCATATAAAACTGTCAAACTATATTCATACATACTTTATGTCTACTTTTTTTTTTCACCACCGCGGAATATTCAGTGTAGCTTAATCGCCATATACATTTTATAACTTACTAACTAGCTCTACCTACGTATTGAGCACTTTCGAAGTAAATACTTAAAGTTTACACATAAATCTATACTTTCGTATATTAATTTTATGTGAGTAAATTAAGTAGTTATATATATATATATATATATATATATATATATAACGGCTGTCTGTCTGTTGATTTATTTGCCTGTCTTCATATTTTCAAACTATCTCCTCCGAACCTAAAAGTCACAGAGCAACACTAGGGGGCCTACAAGGTTTGGATTTTTTTACGGACCGTTCTTTTATGGCTCTTTAGTCGATTAAAATAGTTTTCAAGGGGTCAAAAAATGGTTCAAAATTGAAAAGAAATCGTTACATATTTTGTACATTCATCTTAGTTTATTTTTAATCAATTCATATGCGTGTTACATTTATACAGTTTATTTTTAATCAATTCATATGCGTGTTACATTTATACAGCTTATTTTTAATCAATTCATATGCGTGTTACATTTATACAGTTTATTTTTAATCAATTCATATGCGTGTTACATTTATACAGTGGTAACGTCACCAGCTTTAAATGCTAGTTTTGGTTTCGATTCTAGCTAATAGCACCTAAATACTTTTTTTCTTTTATACTTTTGATATAATGACACTATAATAATGTATACAAAATTTGAATAAATTAAAGTATCATATTTAAGAGTATTTTACGACCCCCCCCCATTATGTATGTATGTGTGTGTGTGTATTTCTTAGAACTGCACGACAGTGGAACTCTGTCGCTTACCTGTTTCCCACCTGACTACAACTTGGACGTCTTCAAGTCCAACATAAACAAACTCCTGACAAACCGCCCCCCTTAAGTAAGACACTCTATCAAAACCCCCAATACTAATGATTACTACAATACTATCTCATTGATTACTGTACACGCAATAACCCTTATCCCTGAGTGGCCTTCGGGCCTTGATAAGTGGTGACCCCCACGTAAAAAAAAAAAAAAAATATATTATTAACATTTAAGGGATGCATGTGTACATATATTTATTTTTTATTGGCATTTAAGGGATGCATATATATTTCTTATTTATCTTTTAATTTATTTCATATTTTTATGAACCGATCATTATGAATTTTATGCTAACTCCAGTCATTTAGGAAACATGGTGTTTGGTTTGGTTGTTTTGTAGAGAAAAAAATTGCTTTTGTTTTTGACTTTGCAAAGCATGAATGAGTTTTGCAAAAGCGAAAGAAAAAAAAATAACATCAACGTTTTTTTTGCATTTTAGTCCAGGATTGGTTGGTTGTTTTTGTTTTACGGCATATCAACCTTTTTCAGGTTATTTAATGCCAAATCTAGTTATTTTGAGGAACGATTTTTAATGGAGTATTTTTTTTTTTAAAGTCAGATTCTATTCAACCCATAGTTGGGACCCTAACAGGTACTACCACTCCGGGTCAGAGTGGACCTGGGAGCAATGGCAATTAAAGGGTGGCTCCACACTCCCCAAGGCCCGCAAGGTGGGGCCTCACCATCAGATATAGTTTTAGGTCATATCCAGGATCTTTAGGCCAGGAAGACAGTATCTTTAGACAGCCTGATCTGTTAGTTACCAAACACAGAGAAGATATACACTTCAGCGATGCATATGCATGGAAGGGGGGCAGAGTAAAGGCACGAGCTGCTGGGTGTGGGTAGATGAGAAGGGGGTGCGAGAATAAACTCATATTACCACCATACTTAGTTCTGGCGGCCAAGCAGATAGTGATGGTGATGCTGACGGTCATCGCAGAGTAAATAAGCAGATAGTGACGGTGATGCTGCATGATAAAAAGCAGTTAAGTGCACTGTTCTACTTAGATAAATATTTTGGCAGTGCAGGTCAGAGGTCAGGGATAAGATCTTTTTTTTTTTTCTGCCGAAAGGCGACCGAGATTGATAAAATATATGCAACTAACTTGCAATCAACCAGATGCTGATCTTCCCACCTCTTCTAACTTGAAAACTAAGCTCTTCTAGACAAACAAGTTCGTCCTTCGTTACCACAGAAAAGTCAACAAAAACGAGGGGCATTCCAAAAGTAATGCTTCCTCTTTTTTTTCTTTTTTTTTTTTTTTTTTTAAATTCTGCCTGAGGCGATTGTAAATTGCATTGTTATGGTGACTGAACTCCTGCATTCATGGCGAGAAAGTTTCATCTCTCTGTTGTAGATATTGACAGTGTGCGTCTCTCAAAGAAAGAAACCCCCTATCATGGGCGTGCACAAGAAACAGAGAAGCACCATTGAATTCCTGGCTAAAGTGTACTGAGAATGGTAGTGACTATGTAGAAAAATAAGCTCTGGAGCACAAAAGGTCGCTCGTTTTAATGGTACCATCCCTGCTTTTGTAACTCTTCAACGTTCTGAGTTAAAAAAAAAAAAAAAGTTTTATTGATGGGACAATTCCAATATATTTCCTGATTCTGATACAATTACAGATTCCATACCAAATCCCCGATTCTGATTCTTCATAAATCTCTAATTATTTAACTATAATTGTTAATTCCCTGATTTCTCTAAAAAACATGTTAAATATGCAGATATTTTCCGAAACGTCAAAATATATTTGTGGAGGATGATCTATCGATTTTAGCTTTACTTGTATTTGAAAATCAATAAATATTTATTATTTTATCAATATTACCAGCAATGGAAGATTTTGCTTTTAACAAAATCAAATAAAAAATAGACAAAAGAATCATTTTGGCATCGGAAATTTTTTTATTCTGATACCGATTCCCGCAAATTTGTTGATTTTCCTGATTCCGATTAATCGTCCCAACACTCTCGCTAGATTCAGCCACTCTGATGAGTCGTAGACGACAAAACACGTGTCAGTAGATAATTATATTTTTAAAACAATATATATGCCGCTCCCCATGTGGGGTTACCAAATTGGTTAAAGGAAAAATTATTCCCAACTCGCATTTAGGTAAAAATGCACTTTCGTAAATAATTGAATTCATTCAAACCGTATCGTAAAAACAAAAACAAACAACATCTAAGTAAATCGCAATATATCCAAATAATCATGCGAGATTGATGAGCGGTAGGGGGTTTAGGCTCATTACCGTGGGGTCCCGATTTCGAATATCGCTAGATTCAGCCACTCTGATGAGTCGTAGATGACGAAACATGTGTCAGTGGATAATTATATTTTAAAAATAATATATATATATATATATAGACTTGTATGTAATATACTTAGTTCGTGTAATCCAGTAAATTTTCATATACCAATAAGTTTTAAGCCAAAAAGAGATGACTTAAACTGTAAGCTACAAAATTATATTTCATAATTGAGCATTAATATACTGTGTAAGTAAAATCAAGACTTCAAAACAAGGTGTTGATGGCAGATCTTCAGACATTATGAATAAAAGCACCGTTGACAATAGAACATTGTTTAAAGAGAAAGAAAAATTCTCTTAACAGAAAAAGAAGCATGTCAGAAACATTTAACCTTGAGGTAACCTCCGTGGAAAGCCCATTTAAATATTAATTTTTTTCGTTCTTTTTCTTTCTCTTTAAACAATGTTCTATTTTCAAGAGTGTTTTTATTCATAAAGTCTGAAGAAATGCTGGTTTTTGAAAATTTTCAAACGATATGTTTGAAATTGTCGACCGAGCATGGAAACAATTGTAACGTAAAATGAAATACAATTTTTGTTGCTATCAACACCTTTTTTGAAATCTCGGCTTTGCTTATACAGTATATATATATATATATATATATATATATATATATATATATATATAGTCTTTGAAGGTTTTAACCTCTAAAACTATACAAACAGATATTTTTTATCATTCGTTAGAAAACCATCTAGTCAGTAAAGTATTTAATCACTTGCAATCACTGCATCAACTCGCTCTCGAATTTACTATAATACCAATAATTTATTTTTGAAGGGATCATCAGTTGTTTACCATGAAACACTGTTTCGGGGATTTAAAAGCAAAACAGTATATTACATCATGGCTCCCCAGCAGTGTTGATCAAACACCACCTCCCTTAATCTTAGGAAGAAGACATGTTACAAACATTTGATCCAATTTCCTATTCTTAATTGCAGTTACTAACCTTTTCATACTATAAAAATGAATGTCTTACGTGTGTGATTCATCAATTTCCACATTTAAAATGGATATATTTTTTAATTTATCAGTTTTGTATTTATAAGATTAGGATGAATCCATTTAACTACTTATCACCCCCACTATGATTAGTATTTAGTATATTTACATTCTTATATATATATATATATATATATTCAACCAAGGTTATCGAGTTATTCAATTTTGAATAAAGTTGTTAGATAGAATTATAGGTTATTATAGAATTATTATAGGTTAGATAATTAATTTTCATAGTGTAATGTCTTTGGGCATACGTGCAGGTGTTTATATTATATGTGCCGCACTTTTATATGCTTCTTACTTCTTTCCATAAAGAAAGTAACACAAGACAACTCTAATTGATCCCTCTGAAAGGAGTTGCGTTTGAAGGCTATATCAATGCAGTTTGTAGGAAGTTAATATATAAAAGAATATTACGACATTAGAAAGAAAATTTCGACAATTGTATTACATTTATTTACCAACATAATGTGTCCTACAATATGGTAGGTGTTAATGTTCCTAATTTTTTAAGGTAGTATCTGTTCTTCAAGGGAGAAAAGAAAAAGAGACGTATGCAACTGTTTAGAAAGGCTTTTCTTTGTTTTATTTATTACTAGTGAGGGGTACCCGGCATTGCCCGGGTGTTTGTAGGTGTGTGTGAAAAAAACCTGAAGAAAAACAGGTGCCTGTGAAAAAAAAACAAAGCCTTGACAACGCGCAGTTGGAAAACAGTAAAGTGTGAAAAAAAAAAAACCAGGTGCGCGTTTTTGATTGACGTGACGGCGATAGGTATTCAGCAGTTAGCATTTTGTGCAGGACAGTTTTTAATGAGGTCAATAAATCGGTTTGTTTGTTTTTAAAAACCCGCTCCCTGTTTATTAGGGGGAGCGTCTCGTCTCGAAATGAAAGCTACCGTCTGATATGACGAAGTCGACATTGACCAAACGTTACTTAGCTCTCTAGACACCACTGGCTATGGGCCTGTGATTAGAGTCGAGTTTCGCTTTTTGTTTATACCGAAAACCGAATGTAATGCGTGCTGATGCAGGAAATGTGGAATAATTAACGTTTGAAAGTCAATAAAATTAAATAGACAGGCGAGCTCCATGGGTAACTCTGAGATATTACAATTTATAGATGATACAAAAAGTTTTAAGAAGTTGTGAAGCGAGTGAGCGCTTCTCTGAAAGAAGCCTTTTGTGGACATCGAGGAAAAGCTTACATACATACATACATATATTTTCGCTATATATAGATTTCTGGAAGTTTCATAGACTGGCATTCAAATCAATTTCCATGATACGAGTTGCGATGACTATTAAGTATTGTTGGAAAAAATTGTAGCTTTTTTTTTTAATATATATAAATGATTAATTTTTGCGTATTACACTTAAAGTCTACTTAGAGGTATTTATGACTGCTGAATTAGTGTGGTGTTAATATCCATTTTGGGTTAAGGGAATGGTCTAAGGGCAGTCACTCTACACATGCTTGGATTAGTTCCCCTGCCAAAGTGTACATGTCAATATGTATACACGTATCCTTTGTCCTAATCATTGCTATACTTTGATTAACAATCCTATTTCAGTTTTCTTTTGCGTGCCTTTCTATTGTCTTTTCTACTAATTTCACCCCCTTATAACCTTTGTTATGCTGATCAACTTATTTTCTCTTTATAGCCCCCACTTTTTTTTTTTTAATTCCTAACACTTTTTAGAGGAAGGATGAACACTGATAGGTGCCACAGTGGTGATGCATTTCATGAAGTCACTAGATGTAAGGACCAAAAAAATAGGGGAAGAAAGGAAACCATTATTATTATTATTATTATTGAAATCGCTCCGGACAAGTCATGAAGCCACTTGATGTAAAGAGCTAAAAAAAAATAGAGGGAGAAAAGAAAGCAATGTTATTATTAGAACGGATTTAGTCACAACCAGATGAGAATAGCAGTCGTAAGTAACACAAATTATGAATCCTCATCTAAAAAAATTCCAATACATGAAAAAAAAGAAAAAGGAAAGAAAAAGTAAAAAAAAGAAAGAAAAAGAAAAAAAGAAAGAAAAAGAAAAAAGAATGAAAGAAAAAGAAATGAAAGAAAAAGAAAAGCAAAAAGAAAGAAAAAAAGAAAAAAGTAAAAGAGAAAGAAAAAGAAAAGAAAAAAGATAAAAAAAGATAAAAAGAAAGAAAAAAGAAAGAAAAAAGAGAAAAAAAGAAAAAGAGAAAAAAAAGAAAAAGAGAAAAAAAAGAAAAAGAGAAAAAAAAGAAAAAGAGAAAAAAAAGAAAAAGAGAAAAAAAAGAAAAAGAGAAAAAGAGAAAAAAGAGAAAAAAAGAAAAAGAGAAAAAAAGAAAAAGAGAAAAAAAAGAAAAAAAGAAAAAAAGAAAAAGAAAAAAAAGAAAAAAGAAAAAGAGAAAAAAAAAGAAAAAAGAAAAAAAGAAAAACAGAAAAAAAGAAAAAGAGAAAAAAAAGAAAAAGAGAAAAAAAAGAAAAAAAGAAAAAAAAAGAAAAAGAGAAAAAAAAGAAAAAGAGAAAAAAAAGAAAAAGAGAAAAAAAAGAAAAAAAGAAAAAAAAGAAAAAAAGAAAAAAGTATATTACTTACGTTTTTTAAAAGTTTATCATCATCTTGCAAAGAAACGAGAAATTCTTCATAAACATCCTGCGAAGAAAAAAAAAAAAAAAAAAAGGAAAAATTTTTAACGCCAGAGTAAAACTATAGACAATAGCAGAACCAGTGAAAATTCCACGGTATGAGAAATATATTTAATCGAAAAATATGTTTCAATAAAGCTGATTTTTCTGGATAGCACAAAAAGATAAGTTTTCTGGATAGAAAAAAAAATATGCAGCAAATATCAATAACATGCAAATATGAGTTTACCAGACCTGGGCCACTGAACCTAATTTGCCCCTGTGCTTGGCCTCCTGGGAAAAATTGTGAAATCCAGATATGGAGCTGCAAAATTGTGACATTATCCCTCATCAACCACACCAGAATCTCCTCTATCACCTGGTTAAGTATACATGCCCCCCCCCCTTACTCTGAACGCTCGCTTTTGAGCTAGGCCCACTTGCATCATCAGAATTATGATCACTTTCTCCTTCATCGATATATTCATCATCACTAGCAGAAACATACTCTTGATCAAATTTGCCTTCGTCTGAATAAGAATTTGTTACTTTATCCAACACTTATTGCACTGTGAAACTCCTTGGTTTCTCTTTTACCTGTCGAAGTGATTGGTTCGTCACTAGCTCATTTCATGGCTACTTTAATCTGCAAACCAATTCCAAACTGCTAAAACAAAGGAAGCCACTAAATCAAGGCGAAACAGCAATTGGGTAGCTATTTTTCGCTCCCTGGCAACACAAAAACACGTGATTGGAAAAATACTAATTTAATGGTAACTCGGTATATAGCACTTTAGAAATTGCCGGTATATCAGTAACTCTCTCTGGTAGGGTTAAGTAAACTGCACAAGGATGTAATATTGCAATGATGGGACAGAGACTGGAGCTTGTTAGATAGTGTGGAACCTATTTGATTAAAGGCACCTTTTTTTGGACCCTGTCCAAGAAGGAGAAACTGATGGTTAGTGCCCCAGCTCAAATGTGACAACAATACTCCATGGATGAACAAATGGAGATATAGGACACTGGCAAGTGCTAGAAGTTTTCTAGCATGATTGGAGGAGCCCGCCTTCCTTGCAGTGTGATTGGCCATGTCTTATGCAAAATGCAAGTTTTTATTAAGGAGATATGTAAACAACGACAACTACTCACCTGGTAAGGATGTTGGCTTGTTTCCTGTGCATTGCTTATGATGTACTTGAGGCAACACATCAAGTACGATTGTTCGCTGAAATAATAATCCTGGATCTTCACGATGAGACCTTTCGTGCGTTGTTCATTGCTCAGAATTTGCTGAAAAAGAAAAACAAAGATGACAGTACGTTTCTAAATTTTTGAGATGAGGATTGGTTATTCGTATTATTTGGATTCATCGGACTACTGTTCTCATCTTGAGTGTGATTTTCACAACGTTTCGGTCAATGTAACCTCCGACCTTCTTCATGTGTATCTTGTCGTACTAGAACTGTCCCCAAGAACCCGTGGCGCAGCGGTTAGAGTACTTGGAAAAGTCAATAGTAAAAGTGATATTCTCCTTAAGGTTAAAGGTTCAATTCTCAGTGCGGACGACCGCAAAATACAATTGCGAATTACTTAGAACTTCTATCCAGTCATGGCTACCCCCCTGTGAAGTAAAAGCGTTCTGTTCGAAATTACATCCTAATTTCTGAGTTCGACAAGATACACATGAAGGTCGGAGGTTACATTGACCGAAACTGAAGATGGGAACCCAAGAAATCCCAATAATATGAAGATAACAGTTAAAATCAGTTTCGTTCACAAAAAAAAAAAAGTGACCTTCAACTATTCTGCATCACTTAACGCTAGAAATCTCGTCTTTTCCTTCAGTGTGACCAAACAAATAAAGTCTCCTGTTCTTGCCTAGATTTAATCTCCCACTGAAGTCATCAGATCTAAGCCTGTCATTAAAACTCTAGTTATAAATCCTTATTATTCTCATATCTGTTCTTTTCATGCAACGCATGTCCTCAACCCTCACTGACCATCATCATACTGTGCACATGAATGCTTTTATTGACTGTCTAGCGATTGTTTAAACAGAACATATAACAATAATAATATTACGGGACAAATACCAATCTCTGATGTTTTACATTGGCCAATGGCGAAACATACCTGGTTCATCTTTGGCCTTGATTTGACGGATCCTCGGAAAAGCCGCAAACAAAGATTCGTACAACTCAAAAAGTCTTGGTGGTATTTACAGCAACTTTATTTTGGATGTTTCCCCCCATTGGAAAGTTGCAACACTGGTCCTAAACTTTTATTATTAACATTTTTCCCTATTCAGAGCCATTATTTTCTGTGGAGCATCCTTCTTCCTCTGACTCCCAACTCTTGACTAACTGATACGTGTATTTTATCTTATTACACCATTTTGTTTATGTTCTAACATTATTTGGAAAAAACATGCCGGGTCCATCTTTGGTCTTGATTTGGTGGATCCTCGGGAAAAGCTGCAAATTAAGATTTGTACCAACAGACAGTATTTTTTAATTGCATCTTTGTACCAACAGACAGTTTAATTGCATCTTTGTACCAACAGACAGTATTTTTAATTGCATCTTTGTACCAACAGACAGTATTTTTAATTGCATCTTTGTACCAACAGGCAGTATTTTTTAATTGCATCTTTGTACCAACAGACAGTATTTTTAATTGCATCTTTGTACCAACAGACAGTATTTTTAATTGCATCTTTGTACCAACAGACAGTATTTTTTAATTGCATCTTTGTACCAACAGACAGTATTTTTAATTGCATCTTTGTACCAACAGACAGTATTTTTAATTGCATCTTTGTACCAACAGACAGTATTTTTAATTGCATCTTTGTACCAACAGACAGTATTTTTAATTGCATCTTTGTACCAACAGACAGTATTTTTTAATTGCATCTTTGTACCAACAGACAGTATTTTTAATTGCATCTTTGTACCAACAGACAGTATTTTTAATTGCATCTTTGGTGGATCCTCGGAAAAAGCTGCAAATGAAGATTTGTGCAACTCAAAGTCTCGGTGATATTTACAGCAGCTTTATTTCAGGTGTTTCCCCCCCATTGAAAAGTTGCAACGCTAAACATAGATTTTTACTATAGACATTTTTCCCTACTCGGAATCATTACTATCTACGATCATCTTTGTCCCTTTAACTCCAACCGAGTTTGCTCTCTCTGACTCCCCTCTTAATTCTGGTATGTGTCTTTCAAGCTCTCTCTCATTACGTCATTAACTTCACGTGCCCAAAGACATGAATCGAATGATCTACCATCGTCACATACTTTGTTTATGTTCTAACATTATTTTCTATTAAAACATTTAAATATAAATAGTTCTGTCAGTAAATATTTATTTCGTGATAACATTCTTTCTAACATTCTATTTTTATGCGTATTCATTGTTTAAACAGGACATATAACAATTATAACATTATGGGACAAATAACAATCTCTGGGGTTTTACATCGGACAATGGAGAAACATACGTGGTCCATCTTTGGTTTTGATTTGACGGATCCTTGGATAAGCTGCAAACAAAGATTTGTACGACCAAAAGTCTTGGTGGTATTTACAGCAACTTTATTTTGGATGTTTCCCCCATTGGAAAACTGCAACCCTGGTCCTAAACTTTTACAATCGACATTTTCCCCTACTCAGGGCCATTATTTTCTGTGGACCATCCCTCTTCCTCTGACTTCCAACCGCATCTGTTGTCTTGGACTCCTAACTCTTGATCAACTGATATGTGTATTTTATCTCGTTACGTCATTTTGTTTACGTTCTAACATTCTTTTTCACCAAGTTAACATTTTTGTTTGTGCTAGTTATGAAACCTAACATTCCTTTCTTTTAAATCATTTTAACAGAAATAATCTTATCTGTAGATATTTATTTCGCGATGATAACATTCTTTCTGCCATTTTATTTTTACAAATATTAATGAAGATCATAATAATCATCGACCAGCACATCTTTCGACGTTGCCTGGCAAATATCTAACAATGGCACTCACCTTTAGGTTTTTTTCCGAGCTTCGATATTCATGCATCAAATATGAACAGAACAGATCATAAGTTTGAACTTCATCCAAGCCCTGAAAAACAAAAAACAGTATTTTTTATTTGTGATACTTTAATTTGATTATTTTGTTTTACGGCATATCCACCCTTTTTGTGTTTACTAATGCCAAATTCGGCCATTTCGGAAAAAAAAGATTTTTCATGCTTGAAGTTATTTATATCGTCAAATATTTATTCATGAGTTTTTGGCTTATTTATTTTGTTTAACGGCATATAAACCCTTTTTCAGGTTTCGGTTTGGTTGTCTTTATATCATTAATTCGTAACGTTTGATTTGGTTGTTTTGTAGCGGATTCTGTTGTTTCCGGTCCTTGCCTTGCAGAACATGTTTGAACTTTGGAAAGGGAAAGTGATATTATATGTGTAATTTGCAATTTTGAACCTTCAACCTCCACCAAGTACCCTAACCACTGTGCCACAGGTCCCCAGTGTGAGCGACCAAAAAATACAATTGCAAATTATTTAGAACCTCTACCCAGTCATGGCTGATGAAATGAGAACATCCCTCCCCAGGACTTCTTGTGTGTAACAGCGAACCATCTGAAACTGTTCTGAAACTCAAAATGGCTTACACTTCTAGAAATTCAGTGCAGATTTCCAATATAAAAGCCAAGTACGTCCAAGGACGGAGTACATCTGGACAGCAGCTGCTAAAAACAGCCTATCCTGCCTTGACAGAGTACAAAATAGACTTCGTGGCTTAGTGGGGGATACCCTTTTCTCTTCCCTACAACCTCTCTCCCGCAGGAGAAATGTGCCCCTGTCTTTGTTTTATCGTTACTTCCATGGCAAGTGCTCGTCTGAGCACCAATCTTTCATGATAAACACCCGTCTGGCTGAAACCACTGTCAAAAATTTTCCCCCACTCTTTAACTGTGCCAAAACCAAAACGTAGATTCCATGAACAAAGCTTCTTTCTTAGAAGTGCACGCCTTTGGAACTCTGTTCCGTTTGCCTGTTTCCCACCTGATTACAACCTGGATGTCTTCAAGTCCAACATAAACAAATCCCTGATGAACCGCCCCCCCCTTAAGTAAGACACTTTATCAAATCTCCAATACTAACGTACTGTACACGCAATAACCCTTATTCCTGAGTGGCTTCCGGGCCTTGTAAAAAAAAAAAAAGAAAAGTTTGACAAGATGCACCTGAAGGTTAGAGGTTACATCGACCAAAATGTAAAAATAACACTTAAGATGAGAACAGTAGTCGAAAGAATCTAAATAATATGAATAACCAATCATCATCTCAAAATTCAAAAGTATAATTTTTTAATATTTTATTTTTTTAATTGTATACTAGCCGGACCTGTGGAAATTCCACAGCAGCATCTTTCATCTGTAATACATTGCTGCTGGGCATTCTGTAGACGTTCAGCGTGAATAGAGACCCCCCACGATATTATTGTAGCCCTTTTGTTAAAACTGTCAAAGTATTTAAGTAATCTGGTTAATGCCGTGTTAAAATATATCGGGGGGGGGGGCATTATCTCCTCTTTTTGGAGTGGGTTAGTTTATTACCTATCGAAGAATGCGGACGGGTCCATTCTATTTTTGTAACCTTCGAGTGCCAATAACCCCTATTTGAGGAGCTATATCTCCCCCCCCCCCCCGCGTTAAATGTTAAACTGACTTCGTCTAACCTTGCTGCAGTGAGAGACACATAAATACGCCCCCTTTCTTTTTTAGTTGCTATGAGATCAGTTGTTTACTTGTCTCGCCTGATGTTTAGCTCGTTTCTTTTTTGTTTCTTTTTTTTTGTTCTTTTTCTTTTTTCTTTTTAAATAATGTTTCATTCACATTGCGTTTAAACGACTATTTTCATTCTTCAACTAAATTCACTATAACTAAACTGGGAAATCCCATCTATATTTTTATAAAGTAATAGGGTTCGTGTGTTTCTGTCTGTGTGTACAGCTCTCCATCATCAACGAAATATAAAGGAGGTAAGAGGGTAGATCTCTCCTGGTAGAGAATAATTAGAACCCATTTTAGGATGTTTCTGTTATAGGAGACATAAGAATCTATGCCTAATTTCTTTATATACTAGTCTACAAACCACCCCCATATCGAATGACTTATGCTCATTTGCATATCACATTATATTAAATCTCTTTAACTAATTACCTCGACCTTATTACATATTGGAAATATTCTAATCATTTCAACTGTACTATTTACAAAATCTATTTAACATTTAATTATTTAATATATTTTCATTTAATTTTATATTCGATTTATTTCACTTTACGTATATTATCAAAACAATTCATTGGCGAGGAAAGCTTTATGTTTTGGGATTGTATTGAAAATGTAATGGAAATTTCAATTTCGTTCCGTTTTAATCGTTTATATTTTACTTGCCAATATAATTGAAAGAATACAATTCAACTATCGTAATTTTAAAAAAGAAATAATTTTATTTTTAAATGAAAAAAATCAATTTAGTAAAATAATTGCATTAAACACCCCCAGCCTTGTCAGCAAACCTGTAAACCTATAAAAGTTAACATTTCGAATGTAAACAGTGATTTTTCGATTTTGTTAGCGCTTGCCGCAATTAAAGACAATTAAAACGGAACTAACTTTATTTCCATTCTATTTTTTAAACAACCCCCAAAACATAACGCTCTCTTCCAGTTATAGCCAATTTTTTTTTAATTAAATAAAACAGGTCAAAATAAACAGATAAGCGCATTTTCTTTTACATTTTTCTTACAACCATTGTCATTTAACCAACTGCAGGATACCGTTACTTTTGTGGGGTTGTTTTGAAAATGGCACGGAGATTATAATTTCGTTCCAATTTAATCTTTCTGGTCGAGCCTATTTCGAAAGCCTGTCTTATCATAGATTTGAACTACAAATAATTTATTACATTTTGATTATTACTATCTTAAGACTTAAAGCTTATATTTATTTCATTTTTCTATTTATATATTGAATTAGTTATTTCCAGTCTTATTTAAACTTAGTGCTTTCTTTAAACCGGATGAACCTTTTATAAAAATATGAGTTTAACGTAAAGAACACGAACAAGGTTTTATTCAACTGAATTTCTTCCAGTTTACTAACAAAATATATAAATTTAAAAGAGATATAAATAATAAAATAAAAAGGTTATGTAATTTAAAAGAAATACACGTACTCACAAAAGCAGAATGGTTATTACACATTTTTTTCTTTAAAACCATAACAATGAGACTAACAATTACCTAGATCTTAGTAATTATTTGTTTTAATAGAACTGTTTTAATTGTACTGTTTACTTAGTTAACCTAAGTTGGTATCACATTTATTTTACATTTACTTTTTTTTTTTAATTATTACTTTTAGACTGTGACGTTTACACCCGGAAGTAATGAGTCACACGTAGGTCGCTTTTATTCATTCCTTTTGGTCAAGATCAAAGTGTAGTATCTGTTCCTCAGATGCTGCACTTCATTTTCTTGTTCTCTTTCGGTGGAGGAGAAATCCTTCACGACTGAGACAATTTTTATTTTTGTACCTTTTCTCCACGTTAAAAAACGACCCTGGTGTCTAACTCTGTCCCGTGGGGAGGCATAGTAAATAGGTACAATATAATTGTTTATAATTGTACTATTCAGAAATATTATTTATAGTTCGTCCATTTCAGTTAGTATACATTTCCTTTACGCTTAATTAATTTACAATCATTAATATCGTTAAACAATTCCGTTTAAAACCGAAATTATGCCACCCAAACGAAGTAGAAACGAAAGTGAGGAAGAAAGAATGGAAAGATTGGAAGCTAATAGACTAAGAGTTGCTGCAATTCGCTCCAATGAAAACAATTCAGATAGAGAAAGACGTCTAGAACTTAACAGGATACGTCAAAGAGAAAGGAGAGCAAGACTGTCAGATTTGGAAAGAGAAACCCAACGTGAAGCTAACAGAACTAGACATGCTGTAAGGCGGTTAAATTCATCACAAGATGAAATTCAAGAAAGGCAAAGATATGCACTGGAAAGAGAAGCAATATTACGATCGAATGAATTATATGAGGTAAGTAGACGTACACAAGGTCAGTTGAGAGTGGCTCAACGACATCAGAATGAATCGGAAACCCAACGAAGCTTTCGCCTATACCTAGGGCAACAACGAGAGGCTGCATGGAGAGAGAGTATGACTTTGCCCCAGCAATTGACAGAAAACGAGGCAGCTAGACAACGAATGACTGCTTTGAGACACCATGAAATAGAACACTGCAATAGAAAAGGATTGCTCTACAACAAAAATGACTCTCTCACTACAGCTGATATAGGAAAAATGGACAAAGTATGTCAACATTGCTCAGCTGTAAAATTTAAAGGAGAAACCCCTGGTTGTTGTTGTTCTTCTGGCAAAGTTGTGCTTGATAGCTTTCCACCACTGCCTCAGTTGCTTCAAGATTTGCTCTCCGGCAATGGTCCCATCTCTAAAGATTTTCTGCAAAATCTACGCAGTTATAACAATTGTTTTGCAATGACATCATTTGGTCACAAAATTGCGGCAGTACATGGGTGGAATCCTTCTTTTAGAATTCGAGGCCAGGTTTGCCACCAGATTGGGAGTCTTTTACCACCTGAAGATGAAACAGCAAAGTTTATTCAAGTCTACTTCTTGGATAGTCTGGAAAAGGAACTACATAATCGGGGACGTGACAGTAGACTCAATAGAGACATTCTCCAAAGTCTGACTGAATTTTTACATGAGAACAACAGCTTTATTTGTCAGCTGAAAACAACAAAGGAGAGGATTGAAGAAGAACACTTGGTAGAACATAAAGTTGTCATAAGGGAAGACCGAAGGCCGCAAGAAGAGCATCCACGGCGATTCAATGCTCCAACAACAACGTATGAGATTGGAATATTAATGGAGAATGAACCAACAGCTAACCGGGATATTGTCTTGCGTTTTAGAAATGATACATTAAAATGGATCTCCGAACTACATCCCCTCTACGATACTTTAATGTACCCGTTAATGTACCCCTATGGTTCTCCATCTTACAACATATACATGAAGGCATCCAATGGGCGAAAAGTTACCCAACAGCAATTTTATTCGTACCATTTAATGACTCGGCCTGGAAACTATTTTCTCTGGTACCGAAGGCTATTTCAACAATGGCTGGTGGATGTGTACTGCAAGATTGAAACAGAACGTTTACAGTTCCTGAGGCGTGAGCAACAGACCCTGAGAGCTGACAATTATAGCAACTTGAGAGATTCAATTCTTAGGGAGGATGGGAATCCAGAACAGTTTGGTCAACGAGTTGTACTTCCGGCAACTTATACAGGAGGCCCTCGATACATGTTTGAGCGTCAAAGTGATGCCATGGCATATGTTCGGCGAATGGGCCGAGCCGACCTCTTCATCACGTTCACAACAAATCCAAAGTGGACAGAAATTACAGAAAATTGTCTTCAAGGGCAAGACCCTCAGGATCGTCCAGATATTGTTGCCAGGGTTTTCAGGCAGAAGCTAAAAAAGTTACTTGAATTTATTAAAAAGGGAG
This sequence comes from Euprymna scolopes, assembly GCF_053919585.1. NCBI lineage: Eukaryota > Metazoa > Mollusca > Cephalopoda > Sepiida > Sepiolidae > Euprymna > Euprymna scolopes. The sequence goes on along the minus strand of NC_136525.1, from coordinate 6,123,738 downwards.
GATTTGGCAGGTTGAGGGCTTTCCTGTACAGTATTGAATATCAAAAAAGAGGACTGCCGCATGCACACATCCTCACCTGGCAGGCCCCAGAGGACAAACTTCTACCAGAAAAAAATGGATCTCTGCATATCTGATCTTCATGCTAAAGTGATGGCACATATGGTGCATGGACCTTGTGGACCATTTAATCCAAATTGTCCATGTATGATTGACAACAAATGTTCCAAAAAATACCCAAAAGAATTTCTTCAGTGTACCGAGCAAGGCCAAGACTCTTACCCCAAGTACAGGCGAAGAAAACCAGAAGATGGAGGCCAGACTGGTACAATAAGGATGAAGAGAAATGGTCGGTATGTTAATCAAGAAATAACAAACCAGTGGATTGTTCCGTACAACAAGGTCCTCCTTCAGCAGTTCAACGCTCACATTAACGTAGAAATTTGCAGCTCGATCCAAAGCATCAAATATGTCCTCAAATACGTGAATAAAGGATGTGATCAAGCAGTGTTTGAACTACAAAGAACTGATGGAGCAGCTAACCAACAAGGCCAAGTACAAAGTCACATTGTGGATGAGATCCAGCAGTTCCAGAATGCAAGGTATGTTGGCAGTTCAGAGGCGGCCTGAAGGATATTGGAACATCCCATCCATGAACATTTCCCCCCAATTGTACAACTTTCTGTTCATCTTGAAAATGGGCAGCGTGTCATGTTCTCAGCTGATACTGCTCTGGAACGAGCCCAAGGTCCACCGCCTGCCACAACTTTGACAGCATTTTTTCAACTCTGCCATGAGGATGACTTTGCAAGGGGTCTCAAATACGTAGAGGTCCCTGAGTTTTACACTTGGAACAAATCGACAAAGAAATGGATGAGAAGAATGCGTGGGGTACAAGTTGAAGGTACTGAAAATGATGATGTATGGAAGGCATCATGCATTGGGAGAATCTACACGATTAGTCCAAAAGCAGGGGAGTGTTATTTCTTACGCCTGTTGCTCAATGAGGTTGCTGGTCCAACTTCATTTCAAAATTTGCGAGCATACAATGGTCAGGTGTTTGAAACATACAGAGCAGCGTGCCTTGCTCGAGGCCTTCTAGAAAATGACCATCACTTGCATCAAGCAGTAGGAGAGGCAAGTGCCACTCAATCACCTTCAAATTTGCGAAGCCTATTTGTGATAATTTTAACAGCCTGTGAGCCAAGAAATCCTCTTGAGATCTGGATGGCTTTTCGTGATGTAATATCTGAAGACATTCTTCACAGATACAGGCAAGAAGTTAACAATCTAGAAGCAGATTTTAATGAGGACATCTACAATAAAACTCTTTGTCTAATTGAAGAAAAAGTTCTCCTTATGTGCGGTCAACCATTGGCAAGCTATGGATTACCTGCACCAACGCAAGGGAGAGATGAAAGACTCGCGAGAGAGTATCAACGTGAAGTTACTTATAATCTTGAAGAACTTTCCCTACAAGCAGAAAATATGCAAGAAAAACTGACCGATTCTCAAAGAGAAGTTTACAATTCATTCATGGCAATGTTGGAAGCACAAGGTGAAATGAACAAAAACATGATGTTTCTTGATGCTCCAGGTGGTACGGGCAAGACTTTTGTAATCAATTTGATCCTTGCAAAGATTAGATCCATGAGAAAGATTGTGCTTGCAACAGCATTCAGTGGCATTGCTGCTACTCTACTACAAGGTGGCCGCACTCTTCACAGCACTTTTAAAGTACCCTTGGATACTCATCGAATGGATCAGCCAGTTTGCAAAATTACTGGTAACTCAGCCTTGGCAAATGTAATTAGAGACACCTCTGCAATCATTGTAGACGAAGCCCCAATGACGCACAAGAGTGCTTATGAAGCAATTGACCGAACACTGCAAGACATCACAGGAAACAAGAATCCCATGGGTGGCATTCCAACCTTATTTTGCAGTGATTTCCGTCAAATCCTCCCAGTGGTTAAAAATGGCACAAGGGCTAACATTGTCAATGCAAGTTTGAAACAATCCTATCTCTGGAGGCACGTTATAGTGAAGAGACTGACTACTAATATGAGAGCCTATATCTCTGATAACACAGCTGCAGCAGACTTCTCAAAATTGCTTCTCCAAATCGGTAATGGTCAGTTTCCTATCACTTCTTCACCTGACACAATTAAGATTCCAACTGCGCTTGGTAAATGTGTCGGTAATCAGAAGCAACTGAAAGACAAAGTGTACCCAGACCTGCAAAACAATGGAAAATCACCGGATTGGCTTGCTGAGAGGGCTATTATTTCGCCATTAAACAGCAATGTGAATCATTTGAACAATTCAATAATGGATGAATTTCCAGGAGACACAAAGCAATACAAGTCAGTTTAAACTCTTTGGAGATATCTGGAATGCCTCCACACATTTTAAATCTCAAAATTGGATCGCCAATCATGATTCTTCGATCCTTGGAACCGCCAAAAACAACAAACGGAACCAGATGTGTTATCACCAGATTGCACACCAATGTACTTGAGGCCACCATTTCTTGTGGTCCCTACAAAGGCGAAACCGTTCTACTGCCAAGGATCCCCTTAGTTCCATCGGACTCAGAACTCCCATTTAAATTCCGGAGACTCCAATTTCCTGTGAAGGTGTGTTTTGCAATGAGCATAAACAAAAGTCAAGGTCAGACATTTAACACCATTGGCGTAGACTTGACATCAGACTGCTTCAGTCACGGTATGTTCTACGTCTCCATCAGCCGGACAGGAAGTTCAGAAAAACTCTACATTCTGGCTCCAAATCAAAGCAGCAGAAATGTAGTTTACCCTGAGGCTCTTCAGTGAAAAGTTCGAGAAATGGATATGAGGAAAAACTGACATGATCTGATTGTGGTAAGTTTTTAGTATTGAATGTGCAAGATAAAATTTAAGCAAGAGTTGAAAATTACTTCAATGAAAAATTTACTATGTAACATCAAGTAACCTTCCTTTTGATGAAAATGTTTTGTGAAGTTCCTGATTGAATTTCAGTCACTACAAGAGGTAGTTAAAATGTTAATCACCTTATGCAATCGTTGCTCTTACAACATCAACTTACTGGAAAGGCGCCCACAGATTTTGGTACCCGAGTGCGCAACAAAGCTCCGTGCGAAGCACGGGTATCTTTGCTAGTAATTTAATAAAGCTATCAAAATCGTGTGTACGTGTTTCTCATCTCCAACCAACTTTGATAAGTTTATCTCTAATATCCTAATAAGTAGTCTGTGACATATTTCCATTGCATAGACGTCTGGTGCAAACGGAAACCCCACAAAATCATTATACCATCTTTAGACAGAACAGATACTACCCTTGAATCCTAGCCAGAACACTAAGATATATTTTAGTTTCACAAAAGCAACATCATTTTTTTATTTTTATTTTTTAAATTGCATTTTCAGTGATCGGGAGATCCTATTTATTAAAAAGAAAGATCGAAGGTGATAACACAGTACGAACATTAAATTTGCGAATCTTTATATTAATTTAATGTTTTTAGTATATTATCACTTTCTACCCTGCATTTTAATAAATAGGATCTCCCGATCGAATAATTTATAATCTCGAAACCGCGACATACATACATATATTGAAGGTATAACGATATTAACATATAGATTCTTGGTAGACCTTAAGTTGGAAAACTCTTCTACATTCACTGACCCAAGAACTCACCCATTCTCACAACGTGACCATACCATCCAAGTCTCCTGTTCTGCACACATCTCCCTAAACTGTCCAGATTTAATCTTTCTCTGAGGTTATCAGATCTAAGCACCTGTCTTTCAGATTTGCGTTACACATTATGATATTCTCATCCTATTTTTATCCATGCAGTGCTCTGCTGATTAAAAATAGCAGAAGTCTCCCGAATATATCATAGCCACCAGCAGGCCGCCCAGCGTTGCCCTGTCATAAAATACGTATAAATATTATATTTTAATTCATAAACTGAGACATGTGCATGAGAATATTATCTCTTTTTCCAAATAGTGAGTCAAGTACAATAACCATTAGGCCAGCTTGACACAATCGTTAAAAAGTGTTTTCAAACCTACTTATTCTTAACATAAGTAATCGGTCACGTGAACGTTTCATGAATGCGCAGTCGTGAAAGAGTTGACAAACAGATCAAAATCCGATGACCCCCCCCCCCAGCAGTACAATTTTTTCAATTTTGACCGCTTAGCATTAGCAGCCTCTGCCCCCCACCCCTCGAATGAAAGCCGATTAAAATTTTTCCACATCTGAATACCCTATATACAAAATTTCAAGTCTGGAAGGGGGTATGAGAACGATTAAAATATATCTCCGAGCAAGTCTAATCATTTAACAAATTGTTTCTGTCAACAATGAGAAGGCTTGCATGAAAGAATTGAGACTGACCCCAAAATCTTTAAATGATTTTGAGAGTTAGCCCAGTGTAATATTCTGAAACAGTCCATTTTATAGGCATTGGCGCAAGCTGAATTTTCAATTAAATGTTGGTCACACACACACACACACACACTCACAGAGTGTCCAAAAAGTCCCTTAAGAGTTTTGAACTTACATAGATTATTTTTAAGATATCTTTCTGTAATTTTAACACAATCTGACTAAGACATTGGGAACCTTTTTTAAAAACGGAAACACTTTTGAATTTATTTAATTACTTAGATTTGGCAGGTGCCCGTTTTAATGAGTTAATGAGGTCAAGTTTGACTGCGGGATTTCATTTACTGCTGAACGCCCCCCCCCCCCCACAAGATGTTATAGGAAAAAGACAAACCCACATGCGGCGAGCGACAAATGTTGAATATTTATCTTCCCGAAATCGAGCAAATTAAATAGACAGGCGAGCTTCGTTGTTAACTCTGAGATATTACGATTTATATGTGATATAAAATAAAAAGTTTTAAAAAGTTGTGAAGCGACCGATCGCTTCTCTGAAAGAAGCCTTTTGTAGACACACAGAAAAAGCGAACACACATACATACATTTTCGCTTTTATATATATAGAAAATAATGTCTCCAATTTTGCACCTTTTTAGCTTTGTATATTTGTGCTCTTTCCAAAACATTATTCATGATAGATTGCAGAATCTCTGGATTGTGATTCAACTCCCTTATTTCGTTCCTGATGTTTTCCTTCAATTTTTGCAGAGTTTTGAGTTTGTTAACATAGACTCTTTCTTTAAGATATCCCCACAAGACAATTTACATGAAAATGCTGTTAGCTCTTCGCGTCAAAACGATTGATCCCTGATTTTGGTAAAATAATTTCATAACTTGCGTACATTGTTCAATGCTATCCAAAATTAATTTTCAAAATATTATCTGTAAAATATCTGAAACTAGCGGGGGTACCCGGCGTTGCCCGAGTGTTTGTTTCCGGGACGGGGGGGGGGGAGTTTTAAAAAATGTTATGGTAGGTAAGTAGGAAGGATCAAACCCGGAGTCATGAGTAAAAGTAGGAAAATAAAGTGTGAAAAAAAAAAAAAAAAAAAAACATCTGCAACGTTAACAGTTCGGCCACCAAGAAAAGTCCATTCCAGTTGTTTAGGAAAAAAAAAAAAAAAAACGTCTACGGTAGGTCGGCGCGAACGTGAAAATATAATGTGAATTGTCCAGCACGCTAACCACTACGCCACAGAGCACTGCAGCTTAGTTTAGTGATTTTAAATAACTTCACATGAAAGAACTACGAAGCCAAACCGGTGTTCTCTTCTCAACTGTTCCTTGTGAACGATCCCCAAACGGTGTTAAGTGGTGGCAGGGGGAGGAGGAATTTATTAGAGAGAAAATATTTTACCACTTCCATTGATCTTAACCGATTTTGGCCGTGACTTCTCAGCAGAAAAAGTATAGAAATCTAAGATTATCGAGGAATTTGAGAAATAATAAGCCTATAACACACCTCAGATATTGTTCTGCCGTTTGTGCATATTATATTTGCATGAAATATCTTGATTTTTAATCCTATTAATGTCAAAATCCGACGGGAAAAAATGAGTTCATTTTATTTATATAGAGATAAAGAAAAAAAAAAAAATCATTAATGGTACAATGACAAAGATGTTATTTTTTTATTTCTCTTGCCTCTATGCAAAGCTTAAGTGGTTGATGTGTCGACTCAATGGCCTAAAAAAAAAAAAAAAAAAAAAAAAAAAAAGATGGTCGCTGAGTTCGAGTTTTACATAAATACTGAAACTGAAAGAAATATTCCTTTGAATGTTTACATCTGCAACCATCAATTAACTGTGAATAACGGTTTAATGGCCACATTCTTACTTTTATACATAGATAAATTTTTAATTGTTCGAATCAAACTAGCATCTGCTCCACCCTGTGCTCCGAGGTTGGTTGGTTGGTTGGTTTTTTTTTTTACGGCATATCAACCCTTTTCGGGTTATTTAATGCCGAATCCAAAGATTTTGAAGAAAAAATTTTTTTAATAGAATATATTTGTTGTTTTCACGTCGGTTTCTATTTAACCCATAGTTGGGACCCTAACAGGTACTACCACTCCGGGTCAGAGTGGACCTGGGAGCAATGGCAATTAAAGGGTGGCTCCACACTCCCCAAAGCCCGCAAGCTGGGGCCTCACCATTGGATATAGTTTAAGGTCATATCCAGGAACCCCATTGAGGGACTTTTACCTTCTGCAGGGGAGCAGTCGGCGTATTCTAATGCCCCACCGACAGGGCGGGTGCTCCGAGGTAACAAAACTTTCCGACAACCCCAATATTCTGCCGTTTAGTCTACGCTTTTCTATATATTATTCAAACAATCAGCGATGCACTGTTAACCATGCAGCGTGAACGAGTGCATCTCGTAAATATATGTTCGTATTTTATTTTGATTCTCCATGCCAATTTTCTTTTGGGCAAATTTCGACAGGAGCCAAGATTTCCTCCTTTTTCTTTTTTTTTTTGGGGGGGGGGTCGGGGGATTTACACTCATAATTTTTTACTGGGAGATTTTCCCCATTTTTTTTTTACATTCTTTGTAGTGTTGCCATTGCATGTTGTGTATATATTTTTTTTTATCCATTTAATAAAAAAAAAAATTTCCCCGCTAATATTAAAAGTTTGTAGACAAAACAATGCAAAACAAAAACAAAAAAAAAAGAAACAAATTAACAAAAACAAAAATAAATCTTGAAATACGGGTTTCATTGTGTCACTAGCAGGCCGCCTTTTGTTTCTTGGTCATAAAATATCCTTAAATATGATATCTTTATTCATGCAGATTTCGCATTCATCATTTTAGAGTCAATTGTACCCAATATATATAGTGGGCAACCTGGCGTGGTCTGATAATAAAAAAAAAAAAAAAAAAAAAAAAAAAAAAAAATTTTACTTTTTTTTTTTTTTTTTTTTTTTTTTTTTTTTTTTTTTTTTTACTTGCGTTCACCCTTAACAAGGTATATCACTACTTGGACATAAGCTACTATCTGGGACCATGCCTAGGAAAAATTAACAAAATGTTGGTTTACGTAACATTTAAACTTCTGCATATCAGTACAGTCAGGGAAACAGGTAGCAGGAAGGGAATTCCAAAGTCTAACTGTTCAAGTTAAATATGCTTACATATAATATTTTCATTCATGTAGATTCCAGATTTATTACCATTAATATTTATTATTTTTTATGGAGTTAATTCTCTTTTGATTATTACATTGTACCCAATATATAGCAGTAGCTCATCTGCATGGCCTGGTTGTAAGATAGGCTTAAATATAATATTTTCATTGATGCAGATTACATATTTATCATATCTATATATTAATACGATAGCGTGTGTGTTCTTGTGTGTGTCACGATTACATCTGGGTCGTTTAATTGTTATGTTCTATTTCTTGTCATAAATAATTTTACCAAACATTCTTTATAAGTTTTGATTTTGGTTTCGACTATAGCTGTTTGCACTTAAATCATCTAATTTTTTTTTTATAAATTATTTTATCAAGAATTCTTCATAAGTTTTGGTTTCAGTTTCGATTATGGCTGAAGGAACTTAAGTCATATATATATATTTCTTTTTTCATAAGTTTTTATTTCGGTTTCGATTCAAGCACTCAAGTAATATAAATATATATATTTTTTTTGAAATTGCAACTTTATAATATATAAAAACCGATAGAACATTATATATAATAATATATACGAAATCTGCAAGAATTAAAATATCATATTTAAGTGTACTTTACAACTGGGCTTTTCCGGGCGTTCGTGTTAGATTAGATTAATTTTTGCAGTTTTAACAAAAGAGCTACAATAATATCAGAGTGTCTCCATTTACACTGAACATCTACAAAATGCCAACATCAATATATTGCGTATGAAGGAGTCCCCTGTGGAATTTCCACAGGTCCCGCTAGTTATTATTATTATTATTATTATAATAGAATCAAAGGTTGTCACAACTGAGGTTGGTAATGGCGATAAGCTGTTACATGATAAGGGCTGTCCCCTTTTCATGTAAGTATAAAAATAGAGAGATTTAGTTAAAATGAAAATGAAATAGCAATAGACAAAATTCGAACCTCGTAATTTAGGTTTAGAAATAGATTACGTGTGAGAATTAGAAAAAGGAATGTAAAGCAAACGATTGTTTAGAATAGAGATAAAATATTTCAAGAAAAGAATGTGCACTGTCAATTTTGTTATGAAAATTTAATTGAAAGAATGCAGCTATAAGATAATGTTTCTAACATATTGGAAAAATAGGTTACTGAGTATAGGTTAAAATTCCTTTTGTAAAAAAAAGGAAAGGTTTTGGACACGCATGTCCAGAACACGTGAAAGAAGGCACATGTTTTAACGTGTATGACGTCATGGAAAATAGAAAGTTCTAGAAATAGATAGAAAAACTTTATAGAGTTAAGAGACAGAAGGGGAGAAACTCAGAGAGGGTCTGGGAATTCGAACGTCTAGAAGCGAGACGGTCACTTTGAAACTTAATATGTGAAGCTTTGAATTCTTGATGATGAAAACCACGGCCGGACGTAAGAAGAAATAAAACCATCAGGTGTTTTTGTAAACGTCGTCTTTGTGTTGTGATTCCAGCAAAAGGTAAAGTGAATTGTATTATATGTCTGTATATCTGTGTTATAAAATGTCTTAACATACACATCTCATATCTACAATGTGAACTCTACATCTTACATATCTACACTAAGACTGTCTGAACACTATCTCCTCCCTCTAAGAGCTTCCATCAACACATCTAAGTATGAACAGTTTTTAAAATATATGAATCTTCATAACACGAACAATCTCTCTTACAACATATCTCTAAGATACAACATCACTTATAATAAAACTCTCTTAATAAAAAAACCCATATATATATATATATATATATATATATATATATATATATATATATATATATATATATATAGACAATGTTATAAGTTCCAAATCTCAATGACTATTGATCAGAATTTAACAAATGAAGGCTCGTTGGAAAGGTAATGACCTGAATTGTGTAGTGGGCTATGTAACATCTGCCTTTAAGGTCACACATTAAGGGGATCAGCCATCATCCAGAGCCTATTTTTTGCACTTTTTTTACAGCTATAAAATGTTTCAGCCAGTTATTTGTTTTCCATATGAATTACAAAATATCTGATATTTCCCAAAACCTCTGCCTTGATGGAAAGGAGACTAAAATTTACTGCTATGGTTTCAAATAATCTGAAATAAGAGCAAGGGGAGACTTGATTCCAAATATTTCTCATATGTTATATCGCCCCTCTTTGGTTTTCATACATAAAGTAAATTTCACAATGTATAAGGATTATTTGATACTGGAGAGGGTTTATATATATATATTTAAAAAATTTTCTTTATGTAAATAGTCATATCTTGCTACGAACTGCAGACCGTTTCAATCATATTAGATATCATCAGGCAAGAAAAATTAAGGTACAAAAACTAAAAAGGTTCCAGACCTTTTCAAATTTTGAGGAGAGAAAATTTGCCATGAGTGGCGATAGGCAAAAATTAAAATTCTTATCTAAGAACTTTAATTTTTGCCCATCGCTCCTCATGGCAAATTTTCTCTCAAAATTTGAAAAGGTCTGGAACACCTTTTTGGTTTTTGTACCTTAATTTTTCTTGCCTGAGGATATCTAATATGATTGAAACGGTCTGCACATCGTAGCAAAATATGACTGTATTTACGTAAAAAGATAAAAAATATAACTTGCTCTCTTACGATTGAGCACTATCAACGACCCTTGTAGAAATTCAATTATTTTCAATTTTTGGATATCTTCCCACCGGAAAGAAATATATATACGAGTGTGTGTGTGTGGGGGGGGGCATGGCTCAGAGGCTAAGGAATGAAGGTGGGAGTTGAATGTTTTGGTTTCGATTTTAGCTGATGGCACCAAAGTCATATATATATATATATATTAGTTTTGATCTTACTATATACTATATATTAGGTTCAATAATCAATAATCAATAGAGAATTGTCTCTATAATAAAACATAATTTGCATGAATTAAAATATCATATTTAAGCATATCTTATGACCGGGCAACGCCAGGTGGCCTGCTAGTATAATTATAAAACTCTGTGAACCGTTCGTCCGTGATTGATAGAACTTTGTCTTCAACTATCAGGCGATTCCATCTTTGAAAAATTGAATTGATAGTCATAAACTGCGTTGAGAATGATGGTGACGATAAAAATTCTGGAGCCCAAAAGATCGTTTCAAAAGGTAGTACTCAGGTTTTCGGAGCCCTTTTTTTTTTTTTTTTTTTTTTTTTTTACATAGGCAATAGGAAATACACACATGCGCAAAAGACCACCGGGAACGAGTATAAAAGAGAGAGCAACAAGTGGTTTCTTTCTTTTCAGGACCAGCTTTCGAGCCGGTCGGTCTATGGACCGACCGCGCGTACATTACGCCATTCACTACTATGTGGGACAAAAAGCTAACAGACCGTATGTACACATTCTCACTCTTTCTCTCTCTATCTACTACTGGTCCCTGAGAACACCTTCGTGTAGCTGACTGCTAACTGATGTCAACTCTCTATCCTCTTCTTTGTCTACACGCTGGACTATCATTCCAATTTCCACTACATCGCACACTTCTCTTCCGATGCGCGAACAAACGATAGTGACCCGAACTTGAGATGAACACACATTTCCTTTTCTTTCTACAACACCAGTCCCGCAACAAACATTGGTTACACCCTCGCGGACATGAACACATGTTATATCTAAAACGTTCATTCTTTCAACAGTAAATAAACGACGTTTATCTTATCCATCAATTGAGTCTTTGTTTCCTTCAATTCCATTCGTTTCATTATTTTCTTGTGGCGAGTTAGGGTATTATTATATCCTGGTCTGCAACAGATGTGCAATTTGTATTATTTATTTTATTTATTTATTTGTCGACTATTATCCTCATCTTTTTTTTTTTTTTTTTTTTTTTTTTTTTATATAGGCATCACCACATTATCAAGGCCAAGAGGCCACTCAAGGATAAGGGTTAAAGAGTGTACAGTAGAAATTGGACAATATAGTAATCATTAGTAATGAAAATTTGGTAAATTTGATAACTTATATGGAACGGTTCATCAAGAACTTATTTACGTTAGACTTGAAGACAACCATATTGTAGTCAGCCGGAAAGCAGGAAAACGGAAGACAATTCCACAGGCGTGCAGTTCTAAGAAAGAAGCTTTGTTCAAGGAATCTACGTTTAGGTTTAGGCACAGATAAAGAGTGGGGGGAATTATTGATAGTGTTTACAGCTAGACGAGTGTTTCTTGTGAAAGTTTGGCGAGGGGGGACCATAGATTGAAGCTCAGTCGAACACTTTCCATGAAAATAACGATACATCAGAGACAAACTCGCAACATCTCTTCTGTGAGATAGAGGTTGCAAGGAAGAGAAAAGGACATCTCCTACGAGGCTACGAAGTCTATTTTGAACTCTATCAAGGCAGGCCAAGTCCTTTCTAGCAGCTCCTGCCCAGATGTGGCAACAGTATTCCATCCTTGGACGTACCTGGCTCTTATATAGATAGAGAATAGCATCAGCAGTGAGATATCTACCGGATCGATAGAAAGATCCCACCATTTTTCCAGCGGCCTTGGCAACAGATTTGATGTACGTGTTCCATTTAAGATCAGGAGTAATGGTCAAGCCAAGAAGCTTGTCAAAACTTTACGAGTTTAAATAAATAGAAGGCTTGAACAATGACAAAGCACGCTCCGAATGCCCATGCACAGCTTTTATGAAAAGGGACAGGCCCCAGTAAAAAATTAAAGTATCAGCAGGTCACCCGGTGCTGCCAGGTCATAAAATGTGTTTAAATACATGTTAATTCATCAATTTCGTATTTATAATTATAGAGAAATTTTTTTTTTTTTTTTTGATTATTGTATTGTACCCAATATTTATAGTAATGATTTCAAAAGTATTAAAAAACGAAAAAAGAAAGAATGATTTTGGCGACATCAATTGAAATTGAAACCAAAGAATTCAGCCATAGTCATTATTTAGCGCTTCAATCTTTGTTGTTGCCATCTAAGCTATCACCAGATGAATGAAAAAGACCAAAACTTAAATCGCGTGATTGGAAGATGGTCCAAAATAATCCAAAAGGCCGAAATATTTGTGAATTATTCCACAGATTTCGGCCTGTTGGATTATTTTGGACCATCTTCCAATTACGCGATTTCTTTGGATTTTACTTGTGCGAATGGAAATTTAACTAACTTTCTTGGATTTACATCTTTGGATTTTACCGTCATTGGATAATTTATCCTTCACCAGACTATCAATTCACGTGAAATCACATTTTTTCTTCACCATATTCCCTCTGCTTCACTTTTTGTTATTAAGTAAGATCTTTGACTTACTTGCAGTTTCATCAAATACTTTTGCATGCAAAATCCGATCCCGCATTTTGCTAATTCCTACCCTCTGATGAGAAGGAAAGTATTTCTTCGAAACTCAGCGGATCAAGGACTATCCATTTATCTAGTGCTTCCTTTTCAACTTAAATATGTTTTTAACTCTTTTTCAAAGTGTTTTTTTAACATGTTTTATGAACTGTTTGCTCTTATTATAAGCTCTATCTCCTATTTGCTTTTATCGAGCTTTTACATCTGGTTGAGATTACTTTATAAATATTAATTCTTTAATATTTATAATATACTTGGATCATTTTGGTAAATTTAAATGTAATTTTTATTTTTATATATATATATATATATATATATATATATATATATAATATTTTCACAAAATCAAGACAATACAAATAAAAGATGATTATTATTGTCTTGATTTTGTGAAAAATCAAGATATGCATGATCAATTATGAAAACCGATAATCATAAAGCTTAAATAATTAAGTCGATTAATTTTGACTAATTTTTATTGGTATTTGAACATTACCGAATTTTAATATATTTTAATTTTTGGTTAAAAAATATCAAGATATATAATTATTACAGTAATAATTTTTTTTTTTTTTTTAATATCTACAGACCCTAGTGTAGGGTTTCATCCTTTTGGAAATCATCAGTGTAGGGTAACATAATTACTACCGATCAGGAGATTCGAACCCGGACACAAAGACATCTCTGACTCCATTAGCAAGGAACAAACCCCACAACCAATCTCAACTGTGAGAAATTATATATGTTTTAACAAAATCAAGACACTTATTATATATGCAAATTCTTAATTGTAGGTGTCAATGGAATTAAAGGAATAAATTGTAAGATGGTTAACATCATGAAATTTGGAATATAGACTTGTTTATATATATATATATATATATATATATATATATATATATATATATATATATTTATTATTCAGACTACTCTTATCACATTTTGGCTGATTTAACTACCAACATTTTCTTTTACATTTTTAACACTTATCAAGTGTTGAATATGACACCAAGATTGTGAAGTGAAACAACACTTAAATGATCAGTTATGGTGGAAGTTGGGTTTGTTTATTTACGAGGACAGATACACAAAAACTGGTTTATGTTAGACTTAAAAACTTTTGCAGCTTAGTAGTGTCAGAAAATCAGGAAACAGAGAGGGTATTCCAAAGAGAAGAAATTTCAAAAGTATTTAAAAAAAAAAAGAAAAAAGAAAAAAAAAAAATGGACTTTGACGCCATCAGCTGGAATTGAAACCAAAACAGTCAGCACTCCAGTCATAGTCATTGTTTATCACTTCAGACGCAACATTGCAACGATAGGACAGATTATAAGATCACACAGTTTTTTTATGGATAAAAAAAAAAAGAAGAAACATTAAAGTTCTTGAAAGGTCAGTTAAAAAAAAAATAAAATAAAAAAGATAAAAATTCTTGTCACTTGCCAGAATGTTTCAAATATAAGAAAATTCAAGATGAAAATAACAATATGAAACATCCCATGTAAACCTCATCAAATATCTCTTGAATGATGGCCTTATGCCATACTAAACCTAGCCAGAGTTAAAAAAAAAAAAAAAAAAAAATGGCTTACCAGGAATAGGCTTAGTTTCTGTAAAAAATCAATTTGTTGTTCTGGTACTTTGCGTTCTTTCAACTTATCAGCAGTTTTTCTAAAAATCAAAAGAAAATAGAAAGAATTAATCTATTATATGAAGTGAAAATGTTTGTATGCTTGTTTATATGCCTAGCTGAAACTTGAAACATACTTAACAAACACACACAAAGATGGTTACTTTATTTTATTTTTTTTTGTTAAATTGAAATAACCCTATATGTATATCTAAACAATAAAAAAAAAAAAATCATTATTTGGGTTAAATTAGCCTTTCATATAATTGAATGTTATCAAGAAGTATACACGCCTTTTAATGTGATCAAGAAGCATACACGCCTTTTAATGTGATCAAGAAGTATACACGCCTTTTAATGTGATCAAGAAGTATACACGCCTTTCAATGTGATCAAGAAGCATACACGCCTTTTAATGTGATCAAGAAGCATACACGCCTTTTAATGTGATCAAGAAGTATACACGCCTTTTAATGTGATCAAGAAGTATACACGCCTTTTAATGTGATCAAGAAGTATACACGCCTTTCAATGTGATCAAGAAGCATA
Source organism: Euprymna scolopes (assembly GCF_053919585.1). Taxonomy (NCBI): domain Eukaryota; kingdom Metazoa; phylum Mollusca; class Cephalopoda; order Sepiida; family Sepiolidae; genus Euprymna; species Euprymna scolopes. Next base: position 6,108,608 of record NC_136525.1, on the reverse strand, counting down.
CACGCCTTTTAATGTGATCAAGAAGTATACACGCCTTTTAATGTGATCAAGAAGCATACACGCCTTTTAATGTGATCAAGAAGCATACACGCCTTTTAATGTGATCAAGAAGCATACATGCCTTTTAATGTGATCAAGAAGCATACACGCCTTTCAATGTGATCAAGAAGCATACACGCCTTTCAATGTGATCAAGAAGTATACACGCCTTTTAATGTGATCAAGAAGCATACACGCCTTTTAATGTGATCAAGAAGTATACACGCCTTTTAATGTGATCAAGAAGCATACACGCCTTTTAATGTGATCAAGAAGCATACACACCTTTTAATGTGATCAAGACGTATACACGCCTTTTAATGTGATCATCTAAAGGGAAATATTTTTTTTCCAGAGTTATTTCCCTTATGATTACTCAATTTATGTTGGTGCATGTCCAGAGAGAGGATTGGGCATTAAAGTTTGAACTCAATACATGTTTGCGTGGATGACACGGATTTTGAAGCTTACCTTGAAAATTTAAAAACCGAATAATGTTTTTTTTTTTTGAACGATTAAAAGCATTTTTTGTTTTATTTGATTTCTTAAACTTGCCATATATATATATATATATATATATATATATATATATTCATACTAACCTGGGTGCCTGGCGTCGCCCCGGTGTTTGGAGGTGTGTGTTGAGCAGCAAAAAATAAATAAATAAATAAAAAAAAAAAAAAAAAAAAAAAGTGACGTCTTTGCTGCTGTGTCCATCGCAAAACCGAAAGTGGCGAAGGTTTAAATTAAGGCTCGTCATTCGAAAAGAGAGGATGACTTTTGAAAATATCGTTGAAAAAAAAGCTACCCCTCCCTGTAGAAAAGTGCCCAGTTGAGGGTGAAGGGATTAATGTTTTTTGGCCAATTTTTCGACATTTGCCGTCCGAAGGGTCAAGCTTCAAAACGATACCGATGTCCGTTGCCTCTGTCGAAAGTTTTAGGCAGATATACAAACATACATTTAAACAGACAGGTGACATTTATATATTATCTATTATATAAACATCAAATGCCTATTAGTATGCATGCTTGTATGTCCAGCTAAAAGCGAAAAAAAAAAAAAATACAAAACAGACCACCATATGGTATTATGGAACTGTCGATTCTTTGGACATGTAATATCAAAAATTTCATTTTTTTCGACCTTAACGACCACAGAATCTGATGGGAAGGGGGGGGGGTACATAAAATCGTCTCTTTCTAAACAATTTCAGCCTCTGCACATGCGTGAATTGCCTTCATCTCTTACTTACCTTAATTACATAAAATTGCAACGTCATGCTATGGCTGCCAGTGTGGTCCAGTGGGTTAAAAAGGTTGTCTGAGAACTATTAGATTTTGTGGTTGTACCCACCTTACGATTGACATTAGTTTTTTTTTTTTTATTGCTTTTAACCCCATAAGTGATCAGAAACCTATTTTGGAGAAAAAAAAAAAAAAAAAAACTTATTTCGGTTAAAGAAAGACTTCTGCGGTTTACGGACCGTGCTAAAATATATGACCACAAAGTTAAAGCCATTGTGCTTTTGCATTTAAACAGGGTTAAATGATTTTTTCTTTTCTTTTATTTAATTCGGAATTTAGATATTTTGTTTTGTACCATGTATTATTTGCTTGACTCCCCACGAGGGCAGTTTGCAAAAAATTAATAATGAAACCGAATAACTAGAGACATTTTTTTTTTGTCTTTTTTAATCGGCAGTTGATTTAGGTGAGGGTTAATTTAAAGATCCGAACAAATATTTTTTAAAATCGTAACCGCTTAAAACGTTTTTTAATGAATTGAAAAAAAAATAAAAATAAATAAAAAAAAAAAATAATAATGGCAGACCAAAGAAAATACTATTTAAAAATTAAGCATGACAGACAAAAAAAAAAAAAAAAAAAAACTATTTAAAAACTAAACATGATAGACCAAAGAAATGGTATTTAAAAATTATCAAACATAGCAAACCAGTCACTTAGTATTGTCTGAATTTAAGGTCAGCGTTGCGCCGTTGCACGTTGCAGTTAATGAGCGCCATTTTTCTTTTTTTTCTTTTTTTACCGTTTTACTTTATTTCTTTTTTCTTTTCTTTTTTTTTGTTTGTCAGTCGAAAAAATACGGCAGTGGGGGAAGGGGGGGTCAATTTATAATGGAAAAATAAAAGCATTTATATGTTGCGACATCTTCTTGAAATATTTTCTGATACAATTCCGCAAATTGGCAATACACATGCGAACATGATGACTTCTCAAACTGAATATATTTTTTCTGATGGTCAATTACAAGTTGCTGGCTTTCTCTCTTAAATATCAATTTCGGATACAAATGTTGTGTAAGTGGGGAATTAGGGATGAATATGGTTGGGATGGGGGTGGGGGATTGTATCGAAGCCGAATGTTCATCCGGATCTATGGTTGTCTTGCTTTGGTATTATGAGGCGGAAAAATCCATAGCCTTTTATAAATATATATTTTTTAAAAAACAAGAATAAATATTTGTACGAAGCTTGCAGTAAAATTGAGCATTTACCATGAAAATGCAAAGAATTACGCATGGAGAGAGAGAGAGACAGGCAGACAGAGAGGGTCGCTTATAGATATAAGGAGACGCACAGGAATATGTTTTTTCAAAATTGAGTGTGACAGACCTACAAAAATATTATTTAAACCTTAATTCTGACAGACCAAAGAAAATGGGAATTTCCAAAGAAAACGCTATTTGAAAAGTGAGTATAGCAGATAAAATAATAATAATAATAATAATAATAATAATAATAATAATAATAAAAAAACTTCCAACTGACGTGTGACAGACCAATGTACGAGGTGCAATAAATTTCCAGACTTTTTTGGTACAGGCATTCAAAATTGTCGTAGACTCTTAAAAAATCAGTATGTTATTTTGCTAGACATCTTATGGGCTAACTGACCAATTTTTACGATTTCAGGTTCAAATTAACAGCCACAGTGGGAATTGGAATACAGCCTACTAAAAACCGATTGTCACAGGAGTTCAGGAAGTGATTCCATCAAAAGAGGGCAGAATTCTTCAAATCGTGTCAGTGGTATTTCACCAGGACAATGCACCACTCCACAACTACATCCTTGTCACAGACTATTTGATGAGCAACAAGACAGTTCCTCACCCTCCTTATAGTCCAGACCTTGCCCCCTGTGACTTTTGGTTATTCCCTAAGCTCAAGGAAAACCTTAGAGGCTGTCATTATGAGACAATTGAGGAGATAAAAGAGGCTGGGACGAGGGTCACTGACACGCTTACACAAGAGGACTTCCATGGGGCCTTCCACAAGTTGTTAGAACGATACAAGTGCATCGCAGCCGAAGGAGATTACTTCAAAGGGGACTAGAATTTCATGTGTGTACTATCAATAAAAGTGTCCATATGAAAAAAAATCTGGAAACTAATTGAAGGCACCTCGCATATATTCCAAACTTTTGTATGACAAAATTTTAGAAATGCTTATTGAAACATAACTATTTCAAATTCAACAAAATACACCTGAAGAAGGCTGGAGGTTACATCGGCTGAAATGTTGTGCAAAAAACACACAAGATTAAAACAATTGCCTGAATGATCCAACTTTTAACCTCCTTGGCCTAACGTTCACAGGGAACATGAACTGGAATAGATACATTAAGAGCATTGCCAAGGCTGCTGTGAAGAAGTTGGGCTCTCTCTACCGTGCTAGAAAACTACTTATGCCTGAAAGAATCCTCTACCTCTATAAAGGCCAACGTTTGCTCATGTATGGGATATTGTTTTCACATTTCGACTCGTGCATCTGCTACTAGTCTCTCACTCCTGGACAGGGTTCAAAAGAGTCGCCAACCTGATAGGTCAACGTAAATACCCCTCGACAAATCTTACAAGCAGCAAAATCCCACCCCTACGCATTAGAGATCCCTAGATGTAAGAAAACCTTCTACTCCAATAGTTTCTTCCCCCAGACCTGCTAGACTTTAGAACTCCCTTCCGGATTCCCTAACTGTACTGACATGCAGAGGTTCAAGTGTAATGTGAACAGACATCTTGCTGCTCAACTCCCTATACAGTATCCCTGCAACTTATGTCTCTGAAAGTAGCCCCTTACATCAAAGTGGCACTGTGCCTTGTTTGAGATGAAAATGGAATAAAAAAGTAAATTAAAAAAACTAATACAAAAAATATTATTTCAAATTAGAGAGATCAACACACAAAAAAACTGAAAGACCAATGAAAATGCTATTTTAAACTTGAGCCCCCCCCCCTCTTGTTCCGCCATCTTGTTGAAATATTTTCTGATACAATTCTGCAAATTGCCAATGCACTGCACATGCGGATATGATGACTTCTCAAACTGAATATATTTTTTCTGATGGTCAATTACGAGTTGCTGGTTTTCATCTCTTAAATATCAATTTCGGATAGAAATGATGTATAAGTGGGGAATTAGGGATGAATATATTTCGGGGGGGGGGGGATTGTTCGGAAGGCAAATGTTCATATCCGGATCTATGGTTGTCTTATGGAACAAAAAAATCTATAAATTATTTCGAATATATATATAACAATATTCATACGAATTGTCCGTTGAATTTGAGCATTTAGTATGACAACGCAAAGAATTATGAACAGACAGACAGTCGCATATATATATATATATATATATATACATATATTTGTCTTTACATAAGCAGTAGTTTGTTGTTACACAGTCATGAACATGTTTCGGCCTACCAGTATTTACCGACAAGAGACCTCATCAGGCAACAACCCTTATTTCCGAAAACGGAATTCAAAAAGGTTCGGTAGACCAAAACATGCTCATGACTGTGTAACAACAAACTACTGCTTATGTAAAGACAAATGTAACTTGCTCTACTTCTGTATTGAGCACTCTCGTATGAACCTCGTTATATTTCACTGGTTAACCTACCTTTGGAAAATAGCAACCTCAAATTGCCAAGTACGTCCAAGGATGGAATGCTGTTGCCATATCTGGGCAGGAGCTGCTAAAAACAGCCTATCCTGCCTTGACAGAGTACAAAATAGACTTCGTGGCTTAGTGGGGGATGCCCTTTTCTCTACCCTGCAACCTCTCTCCCACAGAAGAGACGTTGCGAGCCTATCCTTGTTTTATTGTTATTTCCATGGCGGGTGCTCGTCTGAACTCCAATCTCTAGTCCCCCCTCGCCAATCTTTAACGAAAAACACCCGTCTAGCTGAATCCACTGTGAAAAATTTCCCCCACTCTATATCCATGCCTAAATCAAAACGTGGATTCCATGAACAAAGCTTCTTTCTTAGAACTGTACGCCTGTGAAACTCTGTTCCGACTGCCTGCTTCCCTCCGGACTACAACTCGGATGTCTTCAAGTCCAATGTTAACAAATTCCTAATGAACCGCCCCCTTAATTAAACACTTCATCAAATCTCCACACTAACGTAATGTACTTGCAATAACCCTTATCCCTGAGTGGCTTCCGGGCCTTGATAAGTGGTGATGACTGTGTAAAAAATAAAAAAAAAAAATTTATATATACATATATATATATATATATCTCAAATTTTAGGTATTTAAATTTTATGATTTGAAAAGGCTAATCTTCAGATATAGACATTTTTTATTCTTTGAAAACAAAGAATACAACTTAATAAATCTATTTTCTTAACCCATGAGTTTTCGATGCTTATCATCTCCTCAGAGGAAAAATATTAGCAAATATTTTTTATTGGTTTGCACTTTATTTGCTAAAAGCAATAGACATAGAAAATTAAAGTTTTTTTAAAAACATTTTAGGCATATAGAATAATGAAATGGATGTTGAGGCAGAAAAAGGATCTTGTAATTTAAATCCAAAATAAATGTCAAATCTTGAAATGGAAATTCCTGGTAGTAAGGAGGTAAAGAGGTCCAACATGTCTTGTAATCCTTCCAAGGTATTAGGTAACAATTCCTTACTACCAGGAATTTCCATTTCAAGATTTGGCATTTCCCTTATTCTATGTTCATCCGGATCTATGGTGGTCTTTTATGAACAGATTCAAGCAACTGTGGGCAGAACACCAAAGAGAGACGAAGATCTTGATGGGAGATTTGAGCGCCAAGGTTGGCATGGACAACACGGACACAGACCTGATCATGAGTAGACATGGCACTGGAGAACGGAGAGATGTTCACCAAATTCTGCACTTTCAACAACCTGATCATTGGGGGGTACGCCTTTTCCACATAAGTCTATCCACAAGACCACTGGAAAAAATACATTGAGGACGTTGCCACGACTGCTGCAAATAAACTAAGCTCCCTCTATGGTGCTAGAAAATTACTCCCACCAGAGAGTATACTTATCTCTTTACAAAGCGGCTATTCGCTTATGCACGGGGTATTATTGCCACATCTGGCAGTACTACTCTCTTTTAGACAGGGTCCCAAAATAAGATTCTTCAATCTAAAACGTCACATGCTATCACAAGCTCAGCAGAAGAAAAAGCGGTACTTGTACAGTTTAATTATGACATTAAAAAATGAAAATATCGAAAAAAGGTTATATTGCACATATCCGTTATGGAACGAAGTTCTCCGAAAAAAAAAAAATTCACTTAATTTCATCAAGTAGTTTTTTATTTTTACTTTTTTTTTTTTGTTTTACAGCGATAAAACAATTTGTTATGATACCGAGCAAAAGGTTCAATTTTTAGGAAGAAAAACTAGTAATAACGATGGGGAGGGAGTGTCGGCGCTTTATATGGAGTTATCTCCCGTGGCGTGTTAAAAAAAAATTCCATAATGGCTGACTTCAACATGCTCTCATTAGAACTTGTTTTTCCACTGTAAAAAAAAAACAAAAAACAAAAACAAAAAAAACTACTCGATCAAATTAAATGAAATTTTTTTCCAGAGATCTTCAGGTCATAACCGATACGTACAATATAACCTTTTTTTTTTCTCGATATTTTCATTTTTTTAACGTCTTCATTAAACTGTACAAGTACCAAAAAAGCATCTACCAATTCATTAAAAGAAAATAAAATGGCGTAATGAAAGAAAAAAATAAAACAATTGCAACTTCTCTTCCAATTTTCAGATTTTGCAATCATGCCAAATGCATTTGTTTTTTGTTTTTTTTAATGAATTGGTAAGTGCTTTTTCTTCTGAAGAGTTAAGAGCAGAATAGATTGATTGATTGATGAAATGATTAAATGAATGTTTCTGCGCTACAGGAATTGTGGATGTCACCGTACTTAAAGGAATAAATTCTAAGATGGTCTACATCATGTAGCTTGGAATATAGACTTTTGTCCTTTATTCATTACTAGTCTGGGTGTCCGGCGTTGCCCGGGTGTCCGGAGGTGTGTGTTGAGCAAAAAAAAAAAAAGAAAAGAAAAAAATGAAAAAAAAAAAAAAAATGAAAAAAAAAGAAAGAAAAGAAAAAAAAAAGAACAAAATAAAAGAAAGAAAAGAAAAGTGGTCGTAGCCAGGAAAGCTTTAACCCGTACCGATAAAGGAAAAAAAGAATGTGAAAAAAAAAAAAAAAAAAAGTGACATCCTTGCTGTTGCGTCCATCGCCAAACCGAAATTGGCGAAGGTTTAAATTAAGGCTAGCCAATCGAAAATAGGGGATGACTTTCGAAAATATTGGCGAAGAAAGCAATCCCTCAGTTGAGGGTTAAGGAATTAATGTTTTTAGCCAATTTTTTGAAGGGTTGCGCTTGAAAACGATACCGATCTCGTGAAAATCTATTGCCTCTGTAGAAAGTTTTAGGCATACATACACACATTTAAACAGACAGGTGAGATTTCTCTCTCTCTCTCTCTCTCTCTCTCTCTCTCTCTCTCTCTCTATCTATCTATATATATATATTATTTTACGTGCATAAAAGTATAATATTTAATGATATAAATAAATAAGTCCCATAAAAAATAAGGGCAATCCATACATATAGATATATGAATAACAATATGAGCTTATAACTCTTAAAAAAAAAAAATAAAAAATAAAATAAACGCTAAGGTAGCGGGGGCAGGGAGGAAAAAATAACGTTTTGAAGTTGTTAATAACGTTAAAAAATGCCAACAACAAATCATATATATATATATATATATATATACACTAGATTACCCGTGACCCGTTGGGTCAATATGTCATATTAGCTATGGAATTCATGTATGAGCGTGACACTTGTGACGTAAAGAAAATAGTTTTTTTTTGACATAACGAAAACATTTCTATGAAAGTATATTAAAATGAAAAAAAAACATAGATAGATTTCTATGAGTCGTTCTGTTTATTATAATTGATTATTTTGGAAAAAAAAATTTACAGTTACTGAATTATAAGTGGTTGGCCATACTTATAGGTAAATACGCACTGAACAGATACCATAATACTTATAGTATTCAAATTTTAATATATCTACTTTTTTTTTTTTACATCGTTCATTTCTGTATTACGTTTAAGTTATTTTAAACCCTACTCTTCACATGTTAAATAATAATTTCGAAATAATAACGTTAATATTTCAGTGCGCAGGTTAAAATCTACAAAAGAAGCGATTTGTGTTTATTTGTTTACGTTTTTATGGGTTAATGTTTATGCGCGCATGTGCAACTGGATGTCGTAAACCCGAAAGTGGGTTACATACACCGTTACAAGGTCATTTGAGTTTTATAATTTTATATATATATATATATATATATATATATATATATATATATATATATATACACACACTAGCTGGATGCCCGGCGTTGCCCGGTCGTACAATACACTGAAATGTATTATTTATGCCAGTAGCGTATGTATTATCATATATACCCCCTTCTCCCCAACACACAACGTCCACCATATCGTTATGTACCTAGAATTCTGGTAGTCTCCCATTTCCGATATGACCTAAAGATTGGCAGGTCGCATTCTCCAGGCTCCTAAGCTAAGGTTAGAAACATTTTTTAACTAACTTTTGAAACCCATTTCGTGCTATCGTTTCATCGTTAATGAAATCAATCCTCTAGTGAATATTATATATTACGAGGAATAATTTGACTGGTGCACGACCCCCCCCCCCCCCAAAAAAAAAAATAAAAAATAATAATGATAATGTCGTTCAGCGAATTCTGTCTGTTTACAATATCACGTCAGCTGATATTTGGGTTTGACGATGAATGCCCTGGAAAAGTCACTTCTGAATAATGTCTAGTTTTAAAATATACAAACAAAGACATGATTTGTGGTGATTTTAAATGGTACCTCTACTCTTATCGTAAACTGAATTCATTGATGAGAAAAAAATTAAAATAAAATGGTCAGGTACACCTAGGCTTGAAGATGGGAATATTTGATCTGTAGTCGAATACTCTACCACTGAGCTATATCTCCAGTTGACAATAGTTCCATTTTTTTTTTTTTTTTTTTTAAAGAAAAAATGATTTGCTGAGAATTGAATCCTCCTTGATTTGTTCATAATTATCTCCCTTCCCTTGGCCGGTGTAACTGAAAAATATTCCCCTGTAAAAATTATCTTTTATCTATAAGAAATAAAGACTATTTTTAAGATCAATTTTTTTTTTTTTTGATTTTCAATACTTATCAGATGAATTTCTGTACAAAATATATCTAAGAACACTGCCAGACATATAGATAACCATTGTGTGAAATTTGCAAAAGATGGGCTCAGTCGTTTTGGAATGTATAAGGAAGGAACTCACACAAAGTGGCTTTTATATAATAGTAAAGATATGTATCTCTCTCTCTCTATATATATATATATGTAGAGAGAGAGAGAGATAAAGAGAGAAAGAGAGAGAGAGAGAAAGAGAGAGAGAGAGAGAGAGAAAGAGAGAGAGAGAATATATATAGGGACCTCAACAGTAAAGGGGTGGGATTTTGCTGCTTGTTGGGTTAGTCAGGGGTATTTACACTGAAGGAGCACTAGCGCTACAAGTTTATCAAACTACAGACTGAAAGGGATGCTACATGATGGTGATGGGACAGGGGTTGGAGCTTGGTTGATAACTCAAGACTTATTAGATTGGAGATTCTTTTTGAACCAAACATTTCTTATGGATAAAAAATAAATGTCTAGTGCCAATTACAAATATTCTAAGTTTTTTAAAACTTAGAATATTTGTAATTGGCACTAGACATTTATTTTTTACCCATGCATTTAAAAAAAAAAAAAAAAAAAAAAAAAGAAAAAAAAAAAAAGAAAAAAATAATCAATTTTTTTTTTTGTGAAAATAATGAAATTAATTTTTTTTCTTTAAATTCAATCAGAAATGATTTATTTTAAATCAATGTTCAATGCCATCTACAAAAATGCATGAGTCAATGTTTATCACTTGTTAAAGACAATCTGTACCATACAAGACGCAATATCTGCAAATAATATATTTAAATTATTTTCTTTTTAAATTAACAAAGATTATCTTATTGAATAGTTTAAGAAATTACTTTGCACAATATGAACATTTGAGGAGTTTGGGAACATTAGGATGATTGCCTTTATCAACCTTTCACTGAATTACCGTGCGTACATAGAAAAAGAAAATGATAAACTTTGCAAGGCTATATCTTCTAAAATAGGCTAGAAACCCTCACAATTTTTTTTTCTTTTTGAGAGCTTAAGTAGTCATAGTAGATGCTATAAAAAAAAAAAAAAAAAATACGAAAATTGAAGAGGACATATTTTCTCTAGACTGACCGTAAACTACATAGGTAAAAAAAATTGATGATTTGGGCAACATGGTTTTGTGTGAGCAAAATTTTATTTTCTACCAGGTATGAGCAAAAATTTTCTACCAGGTATGAGCAAAATTTTATTTTCTACCAGGTATGAGCAAAAATTTTCTACCAGGTATGAGCAAAAATTTTCTACCAGGTATGAGCAAAATTTTATTTTCTGCCAGGTATGAGCAAAAATTTTCTACCAGGTATGAGCAAAATTTTATTTTCTACCAGGTATGGGGTGAAAATAATTAAATATTCGGATTCTACAATCCCTAAATGCCCTTCCTACCAAATTTCAGAAATATTGAATGTGTGGAAGTATTTTTTTTTTTTTTTTAATTTTTATAAAACACTGAAATTTCGTGACTTTTTGCGGCATAGATTTAGAAGCAAAATATGCAAATTTTACACCTCTCTAATTTCAATTCTGTGTCGGTGGGTGTAATGGCCTACTGATTTGACACGGAATGACCCGGATGAATTCCTATAAAACAAGGTAAACAAGTCATTTGTTTCTATCATTATTCATAAGTACACATAAAAGTGAGAATGTTTGTGTGTGAGGACACTTCTCAACCTATATACTCAACGAATTTTTAATCAACAGACATGGGGAAAAAACGGTACGGGGACAACCAAACATTCTTGATGTATCAGATTACTGATTTTTTTCCCCTGGATCACTACTCCCCCGACCTACTAGTAATATCCCAGAAAATATTGAACTCATTCTGATAATGGACTGCCCAGGTTGTATGAAATCCTTTTTTCTATGACTCTTATTCACCACTCAAATAACATTTTCAATATATGTGCTGCAAAGCAAAAATACTTGTTTAATCATTGTTGAACATTTTGCTAAATTCCATTTCATTTCCTCTGATGATATGAGCCATTATTGAAAATCCATGGATTAGGGAAATAAACATAATTTTTCTCTATATATTCCTTGCTTCAAACAATAAATTCTGAACTTAAATACATGTTTATATATTTTAATTATATATTGCTCTATTTTTAAATATTGAGATTTATCTTTTTGGCTAGGATCATCCTGAAAGTATTACCTCAATGTAATATCTGACAGGATAATTCACTTGATTTCTAATCTGTGACTTATCTTAATTATATATATATATATAACGTTCACAGGAAATATGAGTTGGAATAGATACATCGAGACCATTGCTAAGGCTGCTGCAAAGAAAGTGGGCTCTCTCTATCATTCTAGAAAGTTATTTACGCCTGAAAGTATCCTGTACCTCTACAAAGCATTCATTCGCAGATGTATGGAGTACTGCTGTCACATTTGGGCTGGTCCATCTGCTACTAGTCTCTCACTCCAGGACAGGGCAAATTATGAAAATATTAATTAAAATAAAAATATTTTTCGGAAGTCGTTTCTGCTCATCAGTGCGGCTGGACAAGCAACTACCTCAAGCCAGGATTGAAACCCGACCACCCAAATGACAGTCAGAGCTTCTAACCATTGCGCTATTCGGCTGCTGCTATGCAGGCAATGAATTAACAATGTTTTGACATTGTCCAAATACCTAAGCTCAATTTGTTTACACAAAGAGCAATGCTTCATACGCTAATGGTAATTTGTATATCACTTCCCAAATGCTCAACCTAAGATAGGGAGCATTATAGTCATCCACATACAGCACTGTTTCGCTGTTTCACAGCTCATCAGTGCGGCTAGACATGCAACTGCCTCAAGCCAGGATCGAAACCAGACTGCCCAAATGACAGTCAAGGCTTCTCACCATTACACTATAAAACTGATGCTGTGTGGGTAATGAATTAACGATGTTTTGACATTGTCCAAATGCCTCCACTCGATTTGTTTACACAAAGAGCGTCGCTTAATACACTAATGCCAATTTGTATATAACTTCCCAATATGCTCAACCCAAGATCGGGAGCATTATAGTCACAGGGTGTCCCAATAAAATGTATACACTCTTTAAATGATCATAAAACCAACACCTATAATATAAATCTCACCTGTCTGCTTAAATATATGTATGTTTGTATGTCTGCCTAAAACTTTCGACAGAGGCGACGGATTTTCACGAGATTGGTATCGTTTTGAAACTCAATCCTTCGGACGACAAATATAGAAAAATTGGCTAAAAACATTAATTCCTTCACCCCCAACTGGGCACTTTTCTACAGGGAGAGGTCACGTTTTTCACTGATATTTCCGAAAGTCATCCCCTCTTTTTGATTGATTAGTCTTAATTTAAACCTTCACCGATTTTGGTTTGGCAATGGACGCAACAACAAAGACGTCACTTTTTTTTTTTTCCCACATTCTTTTCCTCCTTAATACCTCCAAACATTGGGCACCAAGGCTAGTTTATTATAAGAAAGAAAAGTTTCATACATCAAAATACTGTGAATAAGTCTAGAAACCAGTTAATTATCGAAAATGTTCCAATTATTGCCCATTGTGGTCCATGAACAGCTGACAACGTTCACTGATTGAATCGAAAACGTTCCTAATCAGTTCAATTGGTATGTTGACACATCTTCTTTCAATGGTTGCTTTCAACTCATTCATTGTAGCTCGTTTTGTGGTGTGAACCTGGTGTTTAACATCGCCCCCCCCCAAAGAGAAAATCCCGGGGGGAGGGATTAAATCCAGTGAGCTTGGACAGTACTCGATACTTCCTCTTTGTTCTAACTATCTGTTTCGCAGGTGGCTATCAAGATATGCTCTTACGTCATGATAATTTAAGGAGTGCATACATTTTATTGAGCCACCCTGTATATAAGATAAATATTTATAATTATCAAGCCCCCTTACAAATACTTAAGGATGGCCACTGTCTGCAGAATTATAACTAAGGCAATCAACTAGCATCTAAGCAATGTTCATAACTTCAGCTCGTGCGAACACCTTAGATTGTCTTGTGTAATTGCCCAAATTCAGCGTTTAATAATCTTTAATTTCCTTCATTTCTATGGCAAATGTTTGGTGGTTCTGAGGTAGAGGCTTGGCAAATGGAGCGAAAGGTGGCTTCATTGTTGAGTTTGAATCTCTTGACCAGCAGGAATTATAACCCTACACTGATGATTGCGTAAGTGACAACCAAAAATCATTAAAACGCTTTTGGTGTTCTTTTATTTTTTTTCATCAACAATCTTCCAAAGTTAATTAGTGAGTGCAAAATCTTTTTCAACAAAAAATATAAATATAAATCAAACGAGCAAAGTAAACTTACTTAAACAATAACTGTTTTAATAGAACGATATACTATTTAAAAAAAAAAAAAATTCACCTTCAAGTCTCAACATAAAATTGAGAGCACATTTAGAATTACACTTGTTTAATAAAAACTACACAAAAATCTTTATGATATACATACGTACATCAAAGGTTTTATGTACAGCTTTGTCACTGAACAAAGATGTCATATTCCAAAAATCACACGGGTTTGGCTAGTAAACGAAAATATTTAGTTGTCAAAAGCAAACTAACGATAAATTTGACTGTAGAGCCCTATATATACATATAAGTTAGAAAAGCATTTCATCCAAGGCATGAAAATTTTAAACAAAATGTTTTTACTATAGGCTTTAAAAATAAAGGTACAAGATTCAATTTGTAAATTTATTGATCTTCAAGGTGAACTTTTATAAATTTTACAAAGTAAGGTAAAAAAATTTCATTTAAATAGAATAAAAAAATTACCTTGGATTTATTTTATGCAATGTACATTTTGTTGCACTTTTTTAAAAAAAATCATTGAAAAGTTTATATCTATATCATTAATTGCTAGATGAAAGATAATGTTTTTAAATTGCAACAAAATGTACATTACATAAAATAAATCCAAGGTAATTTTCTGATTCAATTTATTAAATTACTAGCGGGGGTACCCGGCGTTGCCCGAGTGTTTGTTTCCGGGACGGGGGGGGGGGGGAGTTTTAAAAAATGTTATGGTAGGTAAGTAGGAAGGATCAAACCCGGAGTCATGAGTAAAAGTAGGAAAATAAAGTGTGAAAAAAAAAAAAAAACAAAAAAAAAAAAACATCTGCAATGTTAACAGTTCGCCCACCAAGAAAAGTCCATTTCAGTTGTTTAGGAAAAAAAAAAAAAAAAAAACGACTACGGTAGGTCGGTGCGAACGTGAAAATATAATGTGAATTGTCCAGCACGCTAACCACTATAGAGCACTGCAGCTTACTTTAGTGATTTTAAATAACTTCACATGAAAGAACTACGAAGCCAAACCGGTGTTCTCTTCTCAACTGTTCCTTGTGAACGATCCCCAAACGGTGTTAAGTGGTGGCAGGGGGAGGAGGAATTTATTAGAGAGAAAATATTTTACCACTTCCATTGATCTTAACCGATTTTGGCCGTGACTTCTCAGCAGAAAAAGTATAGAAATCTAAGATTATCGAGGAATTTGAGAAATAATAAGCCTATAACACATCTCAGATATTGTTCTGCCGTTTGTGCATATTATATTTGCATGAAATATCTTGATTTTTAATCCTATTAATGTCAAAATCAGACAGGAAAAAATGAGTTCATTTTATTTATATAGAGATTAGCAGGCCTCTTGGCATTGCCCGGTCATAAAATACGCTTAAATATATTTTAATAAATGCAGATTTCGTATTTATTATATTGGGCCTAATATATAGTAATGATTTTAAAAGTTTAAAAAAAAAAAAAAAAATGCCTTGTGCACCACCACAGAGAATCGAAACCAAAACGTTTAATTTACAATTTACTTTGTCTTTTGCTGTTAATGCCTGAACTATGAAGACATGCTTGCTAAAAATTAAAACGTGAACCACTAGCTATTACGTTACACACGCATATTCGTAATGTCGTCGTTCGACTTTCACCTAACAAATTCCGTGTTTTTAATTTTCACTCTTTTGCACCGATTTCCCCCCGGCTAAAACCCAAATAGAAAATTTTCGCATGGGTTCTAATACCCTATATATTAAGTTTCATGTTTGTAGACCAAAATATCCAGGAGGAGTTTAGTTAGGAACAATTTTTTTTAAACAAATATACATACGCATACATAAATATATATAGAAACAGTTTTGTGTTTACTATGACCTTTTTACGCAAACATAAATCATGTAGAATATCTGCATGAATATAATTACCCGCAATACTTAAATAAAGATGATCATCCCATCAGAAAACCGAAAAAACTAGTAGAGAATTAATTAAAATGAATGTTTAAAGAATATGAAAATTAGCTAGATCTTTTGCTAATGAATGCAATTCCACGACTCATATATAACAAAGTTGTATTTTTTAAAAAATAAATAGAAAAAGGGGTTTTTAATATGAATATCAATACAAAAAAAACACAAATTCATAGGAGTATATATATATATATATATATATATATATATATATATATATATATATAAAGGAGATTAGAACAATAGTCTAAAGAGCTGAGTGTATTTTAATGTAACAGTGAAATTACTAGTTTAATTAAAATACAGGAAATAGAAAGTGCTCGTTGTAATTTAGATATATAATAAGCTCGATAGTTAAATGTCCTAGAGCTAATTCAATATTAAGTAATGTGATTTATAATTTAAAATTTAAAAAATTTAAAAATCAAATTTTAATTAAATTAAAAATCAGTTTCATAAGAAGGAACAACAACAAAATCAATTATCTGTACGATCGTTTCGGAAAACAATGCTTTTCATTGTGGTATACATCAAGTTATGTAGAACAATTATAAAAACTATATATAATTGTTCTACATAACTTGATGTATACCACAATAAAAAGCATTGTTTTCCGAAACGATCGTACAGATAATTGATTTTGTTGTTGTTCCTTCTTATGAAACAGATTTTTAATTTAATTAAAATTTGATTTTTAAATTTTTAAATTTTAAATTATAAATATATATATATATATATATATATATATATATATATATATATATATATACGCACACACTCAATGAAGCCATAGATCTATAGTATCTTTTCCTTTTTTTAATTCAGCAAAAAGCCTGGATAAATGTCTTTATTTCAAAATCAATCTCTGTCAATACAAAATCTAAAAAAACAGATCAACCCTTGCCTTTCTTACCTACGGATTCAAAAGTCTTAAAAGAAAAGCAAAAAAAGGGAAAAGAGAAAAACAAAATCAGTCTAGTGAAGAGGTAATACTAGGGAATAAAAGCAGCAAAAAACGAGCGTACACACACACACATATATATATATATATATATATATATATATATATATATATATATATATATATATACTAGCAAAAGTACCCGTCGTTGACTGGGTCCAAAAACAGCCTACAGAAAATGGACTCTGATTTATGAAAGTATGATAGGTTATGAAAAGGAAGGGTTGTAAAGAGATAGCTTCGAATTTGGGGGTATCAAAACCAAAGCAAAATATGATGAAAGTAAAAATAAAATAGATAAACCTCATAATTTATTATACCATACCTGTTCACACCGAAACACTTATCACAATATTCTGTGGATCTATATTAAAAAAACCTTGTTAAACTTTGTGACATATTTCCATTCTATGGCGGTCAGGCGGGAACAAACACCTCATAATTTTATTATACCATATTTTTTCAAACTGAAACATAATTATCAAAGTATACTTACGCAGATAGATATGAAAAGTCTTTATTAAAGTTTGTGTCTATTTCCATTCTATGGAGGCCAGACGCGAACGCAGACCCCACAATTTTATTATACTATTCCTATTTGAGTTAAAACATACTTATCAAAGTATTATTATGTACATCTATATCAAAAACACTTGTAAACGTTTTTTTGTAATTTTTAAATTTTTTAATTTCCGTACTTTGTGGACCAGGCGCGTACGCAGACCCCACAATTTTAATGAATCATCATTATGCTAGATCAAACATACCCATTCCTATATCTCGATACATCTATCATTATATGTAATCAGTTTTCTATAATAGTCAACCATATAGGAGTCTATTCGTGACCAGACACACACAGACATTCAGCTTTATAGTATAGATATACATACACATACATGCATATATATATATATATATATATATATAT
>NC_136525.1:6050774-6085774 GCF_053919585.1 Euprymna scolopes | reverse complement strand
TGAGGAGTGAAGGGAGGGGGAAGGGAAAGGGGGGACCAGCTCCCGAGAGGTGGGAAATGGGAGCTGGTTAAAGGTCAGGCATGTGGGGTTGCCCCCACATCTGGTCTTTGCTAGTCATAGCTAGTCATAGCTTGCAGTATCTGACGAACAGATACTACACTTTGATCTTGACCAAAAGGCCCTGATATTATTGTAGGTCTTTTGTAAAAACTGCAAAAGTATTTATCTAAGCTAGCAGGGACGCCTGGCGTAACCCGGTTGTAAAGTACGCTTAAATATGATATTTTAATTCTTGCAGATTTCATATATATAATTATAGAGTTAATGTTCTATCGATTTTTATATATTATGAAGTTGTGATTTCAAAAATAAAAAAAATATATCTGTATCATTTGGGTGCATTAGCTTCAATCGAAACCTAAACCAAACATGAATATATGAACTGAGAGAGGATGCAAAAGAGAGAGAGAGAGAGAGAGAGAGAGAGAGAGAGAGAGAGGATACGAAAGAGAGAGAGAGAGAGAGAGGGGATACGAAAGAGAGAGAGAGGGGATACGAAAGAGAGAGAGAGAGGGGATACGAGAGAGAGGGGATACGAAAGAGAGAGAGAGAGGGGATACGAAAGAGAGAGAGGGGATACAAAAGAGAGAGAGAGAGGGGATACGAAAGAGAGAGAGAGAGGGGATACGAAAGAGAGAGAGAGGGGATACGAAAGAGAGAGAGAGAGAGGGGATACGAAAGAGAGAGAGAGAGAGAGGGGATACGAAAGAGAGAGAGAGAGAGAGGGGATACGAAAGAGAGAGAGAGAGAGAGGGGATACGAAAGAGAGAGAGAGAGAGGGGATACGAAAGAGAGAGAGAGAGGGGATACGAAAGAGAGAGAGAGAGGGGATACGAAAGAGAGAGAGAGAGGGGATACGAAAGAGAGAGAGAGAGAGGGGATACGAAAGAGAGAGAGAGGGGGGATACGAAAGAGAGAGAGAGGGGATACGAAAGAGAGAGAGAGGGGATACGAAAGAGAGAGAGAGAGAGGGGATACGAAAGAGAGAGAGAGAGAGAGGGGATACGAAAGAGAGAGAGAGAGAGGGGATACGAAAGAGAGAGAGAGAGAGGGGATACGAAAGAGAGAGAGAGAGAGGGGATACGAAAGAGAGAGAGAGAGGGGATACGAAAGAGAGAGAGAGAGGGGATACGAAAGAGAGAGAGAGAGGGGATACGAAAGAGAGAGAGAGAGGGGATACGAAAGAGAGAGAGAGAGGATACGAAAGAGAGAGAGAGAGAGAGAGGATACGAAAGAGAGAGGATACGAAAGAGAGAGGATACGGGAGAGAGAGAGAGAGGATACGAAAGAGAGAGAATTTCCACTAGTTATGCTAATTATTTACAAATTTTTGCAAAGAAAATTTCTACTCATTTAATGAGGAATCCATCATACAACGGAGGTGTGTGTGTGTGTGTGTGTGTGTGTGTGTGTGTGTGTGTGTGTGTGTGTGTGTGCGCAGCCTGAAAAGAATGGACGGAAGAGAAAGAAACGGTTAGGAAGAGAAGGAGAGACTGTTAGAGAGAGGTAGAAGTTTTAATACTAATAGGTTACATTTTTGTCCCGGGTAACGCCGTGTAGCCCTGCTAACATCCATATAAAATAACATCTCAATCAGTAAAGTTTATAAACATCTCAAACTGGAAAGTTTGAAAAGAGAGAGAAAAAAAAGTGTCCATTGGTATCAAAAAAAGGAGAGAGAGAGAAAAAAATAAATAAATAAAATGTCTCGCTTTGAAATTCGTTTCTTACAGAATTAATTTCAAATAGTTGGGGTATGTCTGACTTGCTATTTGCTTTCTATGCTTTCATCTACGCTTTTTCTTTTCACTTTGAAAAGTAAGAAGGAGGAAGGGGAATGTACGAGACGAAGCAAAAAAAAAAAAAAAAATTAAAAAAATAAAAATCCACCGTCCCATTTATTTTCTGGGGTTTGAAAAAAAAAAAAAAAAACTACAGGGCGACGCTGGCACTTTGGCAAATGGCGAACTGAGACGACCGTTAATTAGAGAAACAGTTTGTTGACGTGAAGCCGATTACGAGTTTCATCAAAAGATGAAATCCGTCAAAATCAAAGAAAATCAACACTTTGCACCCTCCCAAGACCCTACCCTCACCCGACCGACCGAGCGATCTGGGTCGAACGTTGAGGGATATCGGAATGAGTGAAATGACGCAGTTTATATTTAAAACTATCTCTTTCTGGTAATTGGAGATGAAAGACCAGCAAGCTTCTTGGAGTGACCAATTTTGATTGCCTTTGGAATCTACCATTTCCACAAAGAGACGTCAACAACAACAAAATAACACACACACACACACACACACACACACACACTATATGTGTGTGTGTGTGTGTGTGTGTAAAATGCAGTGATATGACCAACAATTTATGTAGAAATCTATATCTATAAAAGTGAATGTGTCTGTGTATCTGTGTGTCTGTCTGTCTGTGTACATTTCCCTACGCAATAACTCAGTCAATTTTTAGTCTACAGACTCGAAATTTGATATACAGGGTACTGAGATGTGGTAAAAATCTTTGTGATCAGTTTTCGGCCAGAAATTTGGCTGTTAAGGAGTCAAAGTTCAACGATTTCACCTTTGAAAACTCTACCAAACTCCTCCGACAATTTTGGGTCTAAACACTTGAAATTTTAGATATAGGTTCCTTGGACATGGATCTAACTTAATAACTTGATCTGAGCCCAAAACAATAAATGTTAAGAGGTCATAATAGGGGTCAAAGTTTAAAAAAAAAATGACCGCTCCCCCCCGCCTTTTATGCTCTACATACACCTCCAAACACCCGGGCAATGCCGGGCTGAAATGCTAGTAATCTATATATTAATACGATAGTGTTTGCGTTACGCTTACATCTTTTTTCTTCCAAGTGACTGTTGTTTAATTGTTATGACCTTTCACGTTTTGTAATAAATAATTTTACCAAGAATTCTTCACAAGTTTTTGGTTGGTTGGTTGTTTTACGACATATCAACCTTTTTTCAGGTTATTTAAATGCTGAATCCAAAGATTTTGAAGAAAGATTTTTTTAATAGAATATATTTGTTGTTTTCAAGTCAGTTTCTATTTAACCCTTAGTTGGGACCCTAACAGGTACTACCACTCTGGGTAAGAGTGGACCTGGGAACAATGGCAATTACAGGGTGGCTCCACCCCCACTCCCCAAGACTTCTTCATAAGTTTTGGTTTCGGTTTCGATTATAGCCATTACCTTAGATATGTGCTCATTAGTTTTTGTGTCCTTTCTGTACTTGCTTTTGAATCCGATTGCATTTATTCTGTCGGGCCACAATCATCCTAAAATCTGACAAGAAGGTTACCATATTCGAAAATGTCCACATGAAGAAGGCTGAAGGCTACATCGGCCGAAACCTCCATAACATGCAGCGTAATTTGTATTAAAAGGTCATACTTTTCCTCAAATACCTCAGATGTGGAGGATGGCTAGGTGTATCAGAATTTTTGTAGGAATTTTTGACACCCCTAACACGAAACTGCGAATAAAATATAAAAAAACTCGTAATTTCTCTTTTAAAAGTGGGTTGTTTATTTTTTCTTTATGGATTATACTTCCAAAATAAACTATTAAAGTTGTATAAAAAGTAATAGAAATATTATTTTTTTACTTTTTAAAAATAGTAATGAAATTAATTGAATTTTACGAGCTCAGTATTTTTCAATTTTTAAACTTTAAAAATAAATCAAAATTTTTCTATTGATTCCATTTTTACGATATTTTCAGGGTCAATGTGAAATTTTATGCTCTTTCCAATAAACCGAATATAATATTTTAGACAAACGTTTTTTTTTTTTTAATTCACGCCCCCCCCCCCCATTTTTAAATGTCTATCAAAAAATAAATGATTAATTTACTCACCAAAGTTTTCTATCTTTTATTTTTAAGTGAAACTGGCATTGGACAGGCTATTTCCCTAGATGAGTTTGCAATTACAGGATACTCTAACTTAACTTCTAAATCTGACCCCCAAGATCGCCATGGGCATGGAATATGTGCCTATATTAAAGATAGCTTTCCATGTGGGAGGGACATCTCCAGGGAAGATCCTAACTTACCCTATATGTGCTTCCGGGTTGCTTTAGCTCACACTACTGCATTTATATTTACTCTCTATCGCCCCCACAACAGCGGAGTTACTATCTTTCAAAGCATATCTGAGAAAATTGACCAAGTCCTTTCTACTTATCCTTCAGCTAACATTCACGTATGTGGAGACTTCAATGTTCACAACGTCGAATGGTTGACCCACTCAAACAAGACCGATGATGAGGGGAGGTTCTGTCATGATTTCTCCATTGCCTATGACCTCACTCAGATTGTTCAGGAACCTACCCGTGTGCCCGATAATGACGGCCAGTATGCGAGCCTACTAGACCTTTTTCTCACAACTTGCCCTGAACTATGTTCAGTTTCTGTTCTGTCGCCTCTTGGATCTTCCGACCACTCTGTTGTCTCAATTAAGATAAAAATGAAATGTAATAAGTCCCCAGACGTACCACTTCATCGTACAGTATATCGATACACTAAGGCTGACTGGGATAGCTTCCGTACATTTATATCTGATCTACCTCTGCATTCCATGTTTAAAAAGGATGTGTCCTCTATAGTATTAGTCCTAACTGAATGGTTAATTGTAGGTATTGACCATTTCATACCCTCTAAAAAGTTTCAGCAAAAACATAACAGCCAGCCATGGTTCTCTCCAGAATGTGCTGCTGCCATTGCGCACAGAAATCACTTTTTCCACTGCTTCAAACGTAATAGATGTATGGAAACTAAAGCCGTTTTCAGGACTGCCAGCAACCATTGTAAGAAAGTAATAAGGAACGCAAGAGAGTTGTATGCTCAATCTGTTAAGTCCAAAGTAGCTGAGCAGCGGCTTGGTTCCCACCAGTTTTGGCAAATAGCAAACAGAATCCTGAACAGAAGCGTGTGCTCCATCCCAACTATTATCAATGGACCTGAGGTAATCTCGTCAGCATCAGACAAAGCCAAACTCTTTGTCAAGAACTTTGCAGCTAATTCTACCCTTTGCGACCAAGACCGCCAACCCCCAATATTTCCTCCTGTATCAGAAAACACGCTATGTGATATACGTATATCTGTACGTGATGTTGCCAAGCTAATCAAAAACCTTGATTCCAGTAAAGCAACTGGCCCTGATGGTATTCCAATTATAGTACTCAAAAAACTTCAACCTGAACTAGCGCCCATACTTACAAAACTGTTTAAACGTTGTCTTAAGGAGAATAGTTTCCCATCTCCCTGGAAAATCTCATCAGTATGCCCTGTATTTAAGAATTCAGGTGATCGCTCATCCCCCTCTCAGTACAGGCCAATAAGTCTCCTGTGCGTCATGAGTAAGTTGCTAGAATCTGTGTTAAATACAGAAGTAATCAAACATCTCATCAAAAATAACCTTCTTAGTGACACTCAATATGGTTTCCGTTCTGCTAGATCTACAGCAGATGTCCTTACAGTTATATCGCATAGGATTAGCAAATCTCTCGACGGTGGCAATCTTTCTAGGGCAATTGCTCTTGACATATCTAAAGCCTTTGATAGGGTATGGCATAAAGGTTTACTTCATAAGATCGCTAGCTATGGTATAGCTGGAAAAGTCTTCTCAATTATTAAATCATTTCTTTCTGATAGGTTCATAAGAGTAGTAGTTGAGGGGCAAAAATCAGAAGCTCTCAGTATTAATGCCGGTGTCCCTCAGGGATCCATCCTGGGCCCAACTCTTTTCCTGATCTACATTAATGATCTTCCAAATCATATCCTTACATCATTTGTAGACATTTATGCTGACGACACTACCATTTATGGTACCACATCTAAGACAGTAAACGAGCAAGTACTCTCCAATTCTCTCTCCTCTGATCTTGAGCATGTAGTACAATGGGGAAAGGAGTGGCTGGTTACTTTTAATGCATCTAAAACCAAGCTTCTCTCTTTACATCATCAACATTTTAATCCACATTTGTCATCAATTGAAATGAATGGCTCTCGTCTTCAGGAGGCCTCAAGTTTTGACAAGCTTCTGGGCTTGACCATTACTCCTGATCTTAAATGGAACACGTATATCAAATCTGTTGCCAAGGCCGCTGGAAAAATGGTGGGATCTTTCTATCGATCCAGTAGATATCTCACTGCTGATGCTATTCTCTATCTATATAAGAGCCAGGTACGTCCAAGGATGGAATACTGTTGTCACATCTGGGCAGGAGCTGCTAGAAAGGACTTGTCCTGCCTTGATAGAGTTCAAAATAGACTTCGTAGCCTCGTAGGAGATGTCCTTTTCTCCTCCTTACAACCTCTATCTCACAGAAGAGATGTTGCGAGTTTGTCTCTGATGTATCGTTATTTTCATGGAAAGTGTTCAACTGAGCTTCAATCTATGGTCCCCCCTCGCCAAACTTTCACAAGAAACACTCGTCTAGCTGTAAACACTATCAATAATTTCCCCCACTCTTTATCTGTGCCTAAACCTAAACATAGATTCCATGAACAAAGCTTCTTTCTTAGAACTGCACGCCTGTGGAATTGTCTTCCGTTTTCCTGCTTTCCGGCTGACTACAATATGGTTGTGTTCAAGTCTAAGGTAAATAAGTTCTTGATGAGCCGTTCCATATAAGTTATTAAATTTACCAAATTTTCATTACTAATGATTACTATATTGACCAACTTCTACTGTACACTCTTTAACCCTTATCCTTGAGTGGCCTCTGGGCCTTGATAATGTGGTGATGCCTTTGTAAAAAAAAAAATAAAAAAAAAAAAAAAAAATATCACAAATTGAAGATAAAAGATCAATAAATAATATATTCAAATTTAAAACAAAAAAAGTAGTGTTTTCTTTAGAAATTTACCTGTAAAGTCCGAAGTTTAAAACTTTTTTTTTTTAAACCACATTATTTTATTTATTTTTTTTTTTAATGAAACCTTTGTCCTTTCTCCTTTAATTGAAAAAAGAATTAGGGCTTGAATTACATTTTTCGAGTAGTTATAAGCTCGGAAAGACAGGGTGTCGAATTATTCAGTATTTTTCACAAAGTTTTTGACACACCTAGAGGATGGCTTGATACAGAAAAAAAAAAAGAAAGAAAAAAAAAGGGTGGAGATGAAAAAGAAGAAGACAAAAATGAAATCTAGAATTTCTCCAAGATCAGCAGATTTGAAAACCAGGCAAAAAGAGTAGAGATGAAAAAATAGAAAAAAAAATAATCAAACCTAGAATTCACCTAAAATCTCAGCAGATTTCAAAATCAGGAAAAAAGAAAAAAAAAAAAAAAAAAAAAAATCAAACCTAGAATTCACCTAAAATCTCAGCAGATTTCAAAATCAGGAAAAAAGAAGAAAAAAAAAAAAAAAAAAAAAAAAAAGGTAATGAAAAAAAAAAGACGAAAAAAAAAAAAATCTAGAATTGCTCCAAGATCTCAGCAGATTTAAAATAAATAAAAAAAAAAGAGTAAAGAGAAAAATAAATGTCACTTTGTATTTTCTTTCAAATGGAAGCACTTCTTTGGTAGGATATCAATGTTAGCAAAATTTGAGGACCGCAGGGCTAGTGGAGGGGGTGGGTGGGTGAAAGAATTTGTTTAGGGCAACATATCATTAAATATCTTAATTTGGAAGTTATGGTACTGCCTAGCGAAAAACGGAAGACAGAAAGGGGGAAAAATGGGTTCATTCATGAGGTCTTTTATTAAATGGGGGGGGGGGATCAAAGATGGGAGTAAAAAAGAGAGAGAAAGAGAAAAAAAAAAGTGTTCCATGTCTAAATACACCAGTTTTATTTTTGATGCTTTTGTTAGCAGGAAGCATGCCATTCAGTACGACCAACTTCGGAGTTTGGTCGAAATTAGCTCGGAGAAACATTAATGCTTGATCATACCTGGATTCTTTGGACGACTATCTCGGCATCTTGATTTTTACGATTCCAGCAATGTAATCTCCAACCATCTTCAGGTGGATCTTATTTAATCCAGGAATATTTCTGTCAAATCCGGGAATCTGCACAGACGTTCAAACAGAACCGCGTTTATTTTATCCATAGTGGTAGCAAATTCTTGTTCTGTCAGCCATGATTGGGTAGAAATCGAAATACAATCGTGAATTACGACTCCTGTTATTCATTCCACAAGTCGTAGACACATTCGGACATTAAACATCACAAAAACTATTAAGGATATAAAAAGCATGCCGATATAGCCAAACAGCATAATGGTGAGAAGCTGAGACTGCCATTCGGGCGGTTGACTTTCGATCCTGGCTTGAGGTAGTTGCTTGTCTAGCCACACTGATGAGCTGTGATACAGCAAAAGAGTACTGTATGCGGACGACTATAATGCTTCCTACCTTGAGTTGAGCATATTGGGAAGTGATATACAAACTACCATTGGCGTATTAAACGATGCTCTTTGTGTAAACAAATCGAGCTTAGGCATTTGGACAATGTCAAAACATCGTTAATTCACTACCCGCATAGCAGCAGCCGAATAGCGTAATGATGAGAAGCATTGACTGCCATTCGGGTGGTCGAGTTTCGATCCTAGCTTTAGGTAGTTGCTTGTCTAGCCGCACTGATGAGCTCTGATACAACGAAACAGTACAGTATGTGGATGAATATATATATATATATATATATATATATAAATTCGTATTCTGTCTGTCTGGCTGTTTGTTCACAAGTTGATTAGTATATACAAAAATCTATTACTTTATCGTATTATTCATTTTTATATATATTATGATTATTGCAAACTATAAGATTAAAGAGATGATGTCTTTTGCATATTACATTAAGGAAAATCGACTTTATTAAATAGCGGTGTATTAGTTATTGTTTATAGTGAGAGGATTGTTTTAAGTGTTCTATTTAAGTTTATTATTTAAATTTGATTTATATTGATAATATATTTTATTTAATTTATTTTTACCGACATCGATTTTTTTTATAAATCGGTTTGAGTTATTTCCCCTGGGCGCAAACTTTGTTCTTTTTGTTTTCTTTTTCGGTGGATATTAAAACTAAAAACTTTCAAGCATTAGTTTGGAATTAGTTTAAATAAAATAATTTCCGTGATTTCACAATTAACGTTGTGGTCCAGTGGATTTTTATTTTAAAATAAACAATTCAATTCAACTACGATTCTTTATTTAAAACAAAAAGAAAAAACTTTCATTTACGTTTTTTACCAGTTTTTTTTTTCACATTTTTTTTTTTTTTTTTTTTTTTCATCAAACCCAACTTTTTTTTTTTTTTTTTTTTTTAAATAACGCAATAAATCATAACTTATTTTTATAACAAACATTCTGTTAACACAAATTCTACTTTGGTATTTTTGAAACTGAATTATTTACGGTTGTTTTCGTTGCAACAGACGATAAAGACAAATCTTTCTAGACTGAGGTAGCATAAAAGAAATTCGCTTAAACTGGAATATAGTCATAAAAAGGTGTTCAATATCCAGAGAATAGCTTCTCTTCGTATGCCTTCTGCCGAAATATCCGGTGGAGAGTTTATAACGTACTTCTTTTTTCGGGAGGGGGGGGGTTACATTTTCGTGTTTTCATTCGTTTTTTTTTTAATTTTGAAATTTTTGTTGGTTAACGATGGAGTTGAAATAATAATGAAAAACTGATCAATATTCTTAGTATAGCAAATGTGACCAAACTGAACTTCATGTCGACCCTGGCAACGCTGAGTATCCATGCTAGTATATATATATATATATACACATATATATATATATATATATATATATATATTTAATCTTTTTGTGTTGCAGACCATCTGCTAGTTGGCCAGTTGTGTACAAATCCCAAGAATGATAAGAGCCTTCTATTTTGTCTGAAAGTAACACAATGTTCAACAAGAGAGACAGGTGATGCGCCGCTGTATAACTCATGCTCTCCACTAATCTAAGTTATGACAACAGGACCATTGCCAGCACCCTCAATTGTATCACTAGATTGCGAAAAATAACAGTGATGTGCACAGGATGATGTAAACAAAGTTTCCAGCCACGGTTATGGTTTTTGGTGTGGTTTCAAGTCAGGGCCATATCCTGCCACCTCACATCTTCAGTCATATATATATATATATATATATATATAATAAAAAAAAAAAGAAAAGAATAACAGTATAGCTACATTCCAAGATGCAAATATTTATTTTTCATACAAAACAACCTGTTAAAATTTCGGAACATTTTTTACAGATCCGTTTCTTTATGCAGAACCGATCAGTTATTGTCTGACATAATACTGTCTTGCATTTTTTTTTTCTCTCTGAGCCTTCTTACTCCAGTAGCTTCTCCCCCAAAACTGCTAGACTTTGGAATTCCCTTCTGGGTCCCTGCTTCCCCAACTGTACTGACATGCAGAAGTTCAAGTGTAATGTGAACCGACATCTTGCTGCCCAACTCCCTACATAGTACCCCTGATGCTTATGTCTCTGATAGTAGCCCCCTACATCAAAGTGGCAATGTGCCTTGTTTGGGGTGAAAATGTAATAAAAATAAAATTAAACAAATAATTTCTATTTTTACCTAAGAGTATATACATGAAAACAGTTGATATTGACATAATAATAATTGATTGTTTCTACATAACAAAACGGATCTATAAAAAGATGCACCAAAATTTAACAAGCTGGAGGAGCTGTTTTGCCTGAAAAATAGATATCATATGCTGTTATTCTTTTATATATGCCCTGTTATTATATTTGACAGGCATTGAGCTTTTAAGCAAATAGGATTTGTATACACAAAGAGTGAAATATAACTGAGAAAGCATTTTACAAAAAAATAAAAAATAAAAAAGATATGTTTTCTTTTTTTTTTATTAGTCTGTAAACAAATGATGGCTTGAGCACTGTCTGCGACGGGCGGGTGTGGATTTAATACACACCCAAGGAGAAATATTTACAGCACTGATTTGTGGTCCGATGGTTAGAGCTGTGGACCGTCAATGCGGCGGTTGTAGGTTAGATCCACGGCTGGGGAAAAGTGCATGTCTAGCCGCACTGATGAGTTGTGATACAACGAAAAAGTACTGTATGCGGATGACATATATATATATATATAAAATACGCATAAATATATTTTAATTCATGCATATTTCGTATTTATTATTATATTGTACCCAATATATAGTGGTGATTTCAAAAGTAAAAAATATCACTTGAGTTCCAGAATCGCAACCACAACATGTAGCTCTCCAGCCTTATTCGTTATTGTCCGATTTAAATGCACATATAAACACTTAAAAAATAATGTTAACGATATCAATGTATATTTGCGCACGCGTAGAAATTACATGCTTAGTTGACTTTAAAAAAATAAAAAATAAAAATAAGATGTGGCCACAGCTGAAATTGAACTCGCTACACAAGTTTGTAGTGTAATTCAAATCTTGTTGGTAGCTCTGAATACTTGATGCTTCACCGGGACTATCAAAGGTATTTTTTTTTTTTATCATGACGCCATCACTAGATGTGTTGCCCACCATGGCTTAAGAGAGGCGCATCTACTCTCGAGAGAAGGATAGACTGTGCCAGTTTCCCAACCATGGTATTTTACCTCATGGTACATACGGCGCCTTGCCTTCCCAAATGGTCACCCATCTGGTATTAGCCAGGTTCAGCATTGCTTAACTTTGGTAATCTGGTGAAAACTGGTATGTGAACATGATTATGCTGTACGTAGTCCTGCCAAGTCCTGATCTATTTTTTTTTACCGCTTAGCAGCTATTTTTACCGACTAAAAAACCAAATCAGATTTGTTTCATACCTCCAAATCCCGATATATTAAGTTTGTAGTCTGTAGAACAAAATTGACAGAATAGTTTGGTAGAGACCTTTCTACATACATACAAGGTAACTTTACACACACACACACACACACATAATATAAGGTTGTGTTGTCAGTGATATGAGCACTGTTTAAATTTTAAAATGAAATACATTTTATACGTTTGAAGCGAAATTACAATGCAAAGTTTTTGCAAAAGAAACATTTGACCTTCGGGACAAGATCAAAGTGTAGTATCTGTTCTTCAGATGCTGCACTTCAATTTTTTTGTTCTCTGCCAGTGGAGGAGAAATCTTTCACGACGGAGACAATTTTAATTTTTTGTTCTTTTTCCGCCGCATTAAAAGACGACCCTGGTGTCTAACTCTGTCCCGTGGGGAGGCATTGTAAATAGGAACGTTCATTTATTTAAAATTATTAATTTTGACGAAATACGTTTTCTTCAGAATTTTTTTTATTTCTGCGCCATGTTGTCATTAAACAGGAAATAGTTTAGCAGTAAAACTTCGTGCGTGCTTTCAGCAACGGTGATATATATATATATATATATATATATATATATATATATATATATATATATATATATATATATATATATATATATATATTTATGCGCCATGTTATTAGACAGGAAATAATTTAGCAGTAAAATTACAGCTAAATTATTTCCTGTTACCAATAACATAAAAACAAAAAAAATATTCTGACGAATTTTAAACAAATAAATGTTTTATTTTACAAAACCTTTATGTTATAATTTGGCTTCAAACGTATAACATACGGATTTCATTATATATATATAATACTAAGCTCAATAGGTGTAAACACCTAGAGCTATATAAATAGAAAGAGTGAGATATTAACATCAAATCAAATTTATATGTACTGGAAGCTTGTTCAAATTTGGAATCTAATTTTACCTTATTTCTCGATGGTTTTATTTATAAATATTGAATAAATAAAGGGATATCGTTTCCGAAACGATCGTACATATTAATTTGATCTTGTTAGGTTTCCTCCCTTTTGAT
Organism: Euprymna scolopes; assembly: GCF_053919585.1. Lineage (NCBI taxonomy): Eukaryota > Metazoa > Mollusca > Cephalopoda > Sepiida > Sepiolidae > Euprymna > Euprymna scolopes. The sequence goes on along the minus strand of NC_136525.1, from coordinate 6,072,845 downwards.
TGATAATTTGACAATTATTAATCTCTCACCATTTCTAGTTATACATAGCTCTAGGTAATTACACCTGTTGAGTTTATCATAGCTGCAATACTCAGAGCACAGCAGTCAGCACCTTTAAATATATTTTACTGCGGCTTTGCGCTCTTAGACCTTGTTTATTACACTCTTTCTCTCTCTCATATATATATATATATATATATATATATATATATATATATATATTATATATAAACTAGCAAATGTACCCGTCGTTGACTGGGTTCAAAAACAGCCTACAGAAAATGGACTGATTTATGAAAGTATGATAGGTTATGAAAAGGAAGGGTTGTAAAGAAATAGCTTCGAATTCGGGGGTATCAAAACCAAAGCAAAATATGATGAAAGTAAAAATAAAATACATAAACCCCATAATTTATTATACCATATCTGTTCACACTGAAACACTTACTTATCACAATATTCTGTGGATCTATATTAAAAAACATTGTTAAACTTTGTGACATATTTCCATTCTATGGAGGTCAGGCGCGAACGAACACCCTATAATTTTATTATACCATATTTCTTCAAACTGAAACACAATTATCAAAGTATATTTACGCAGATAGATATGAAAAGTCTTTATTAAAGTTTGTGTCTATTTCCATTCTATGGAGGTCAGGCGCAAACGCAGACCCCATAATTTTATTATACCATCCCTATTTAAGTTAAAACATACTTATCAAAGTATTCTTATGTACATCTATATCAAAAACACTTGTAAACGTTTTTTATTTTAATTTTTAAATTTTTTATTTCCATACTTTGTGGACTAGGCGCGTTTTTAAGTATGGCAAATCACTTATAATTCAATGGCTGGAAGTTTTTTTTTTTTTTTTTCAAAAATAAACAATTATAAACAGAACGACTCATAGAAATTTATCTATATTCTTTTTTTCATTTTAATATACCTTCACAGAAATGTTTGTTATGTCAAAAAAAACTATTTTCTTTACGTAACAAGTGTCACGCTCATACATTAATTCCATAGCTAATATAAAATACTGACCCAACGGGTCACGGGTAGTCTAGTATATAGATAGATTTCTTGTTGATTTTTTTTTTTATTTAACAATAAATACAGTTAAATAACGGCTTCGCCTTGGAGCTAATTTTTATTTACTTAGAAAGTCGCCCATAATTTATTTGGACGTATATAATAATATTTTTTATTTTTTTATTTATTATTTCTTAAACAGAAATTATTATAATTATTATTATTATTATTATTATTATTATCATTTTATTAGAAACAGTCAAGCTATGCTGACGAGAGGTAGTTACCTTGAAACATGCATGTACGTACATTAATGCTTTAAAAAATAATTTAAAAAACGAATAAAAAGTATAATAAAAAGTATTATATACGTCCAAATAAATTATGGGCGATTTTCTAAGTAAATAAATATGAGCTTTGAGGCGAAACCGTTATCGTTAAAAAAAAAAATCGGCAAGAAATCTAAATGTTAAATATTTAATTATAAACGATAAAAATAAACAATAAAATTATCTAGGAGTTCATGGTGTAACGGTTAAACGCGCTGGACTGTGATACACATGGTTCGGAGTTCAATTCCTAGAAACAGTCAAGCTACGCTGACGAGAGGTAGTTATCTTGAAACATGCATGTACGTAGATTACGGTTTTAAATAATAATATATATATCATATACACTTACCAAGGATTAAAAAAAAACAAATGAAATGATATATATAATACTTGTTTATTGTTATATAAACATGCTCACATCCCGCTGCTACAAACAGCCACTTGTTTCAATCAAACAACAGATATCATCAGGCAGCGACTTGACTATTCAAATATTCATTCATTCACGTTTATTCAATAAACATTTGAATAGTCAAGTCGCTGCCTGATGATATCTGTTGTTTGATTGAAACAAGTGGCTGTTTGTAGCAGCGGGATGTGAGCATGTTTATATAACAATAAACAAGTATTATCAGCTCTTTTTATTGAGCACTACCTAACAACCTCGTTGAATTCACTAGTCCATTACTTTTGAATAACCCCCCCCCCCCCCGAATATATATATATATATATATATATATATATATATGTAATATACTTACCGTGGCTTTTTGTAATAAAGTAGACCTTCGGAAATTTTAGTCCGGTTATCTTTGAGTTCAAAGGAGACCAATTCCTGTCAGAATAAAAGAAAAAACAAATTAAAAACGTTTGAAGTCTATAATCAAGCTAAGTTCAAGTTTCCTATTGCTTTTGAAAACATTAAGTAAATATTATTTCAATTAGAAATACTATGTTAAAAATCCAATACAATGCAGATATTAAAAAAAGAAAAAAAAAAATTATAATTTATTGCTTTAAAATTTTAAAATCAACATAGTTTCGGCGATGATGCTCTTCATCAGGCATGGAAACAGTTGGTGTTTTTTTTTTTTTTTTTTTCTTCTTCCAAAAAAATAGATTTTCTTTTTTTTTTTTGCTGAATCATGTATGTTCTTCATTATTCAAAAGGATGCTGTGAATTCCTTACGGATAACGGTTGTTGTCTTGTTTTTAACTTAATTTAGCAAATGTTTAAAAAAAAAAAAAAAAAAAAAAAAAAAGAAGCAACAAAAGAAAAGAAAGAAAAAAGAAAAAGCAAAAATTATAAAGAAAAAGAAAACAGATTGTTGGTTGTTGTCTTGGTTTTAACTTAATTTAGCAAATATTTGAAAAAAAAAGAAAAGAAAAAAGAAAAGAAAAAGAAAAAGAAAAAAGGAAACAAAAAAATTAAAAAGAAAGAAAAAGATAAAGAAAGAAAAAGATAAAGAAAGAAAAAGATAAAGAAAGAAAACGAAAAAAAGAAAAAACAAAAAGAACAAAGAAAAGAAAAAATAAAGTCTATCACTCTAGTTCGCATGCACAGATCATGATGTTATAATCATTAAATCACTGACAGACGTTAAGACGTTTAAAAATAAATGTTTAAATTTCAACGATATTTCTCGTGGCTAAGGTTGGCCAAGATGGTTTGTTCCTTGCTAATGGAGTCAGAAATCGGCAGTAATAATTTATAGTAATTTGTTTTTCTAATCGTGTAACCCTGCACTGATGATTCACAAAAAGATGAAACACTAGTGTCTGTAGATATCAAAAAAAAAAATTATTATAATCTATATATAAAAGTGAAAATGTCTCTGTGTGTGTACACATTTCCCTACCAAATTACTCTGTCAATTTTCAGTCCACAGACTCGAGATTTGAGATAAAGAGTATTGAGATTTGGGAAAATCTTTTTAATCCGTTTTCGTCCAGAAATTTGGCTGTCAAGAGGTCAAAGTTCAACGATTTGACTTTTGAAAACTCTACCAAACTCATTCACCAATTTTGGGTCTAAACACTTGAAATTTTAAATGTAGGTTACTTGGACATGGATTAATCTTTTAAATTGGATTTGAGCCCAAAACAATAAAGGGGTCAAAATTGGGGTGAAAGTTTAAAATAATTTTACCTCTGCAGTCTCTACCAAATTACTCAGCCAATTTCTGATCTAAACATTTAAAATTTTACATAAAGGATATTCAGATATAAAGCAAGCTTTTTAATCAGTTTGGGTCGAAAATTTGAGCTGCCAAGAGGTCAAAGTTCAAAAGATTTGACCTTTGCGGTGTCTAGTAAACTACTCAGCCAATTTTGGGTCTAAACATTTGAAATTTATACATAACAGGTATTCAGACATGCGGCAAGCATTTTAAAAAGTTTTTAAAAATTTATCTCTGCGGTCTCTACAAAATTACTCAGACAAATTTTGGTCTAAATGTTGGAAATCTTACATGAAGTGTATTCACACATAGGGCAAATTATGAACAGTACATAGGACCCAAGCAAAGCCGAGTTGAACTGCTAGTAAATGATAAATAATATATATATATATATATATATATATATATATATATATATATATATATACTAGCATTTCAGCCCGACGTTGCCCGGGTGTTTGGAGGTGTATGTTGAGCAAAAAAAAAAAAAAAGTGGTCCATTTTTTTTAACTTCGACCCCTATTATGGCCTCTTAACATTTATTGGTTTGGACTCAAATCAAGTTATTAAGTTAGATCCATGTCCAACGAACCTATATCTAAAATTTCAAGTGTTTAGATTCAAAATTGGCAGAGGAGTTTGGTAGAGTTCTCAAAGGTTAAATCGTTGAACTTTGACCCCTTAACAGCCAAATTTCTGGCCGAAAACCGATCACAAAGATTTTCCCAAATCTCTGTACCCTGTATATCAAATTTCGAGTCTGTAGACTAAAAATTGACAGAGTTATTGCGTAGGGAAATGTACACACACAGACACATTTACTTTATATATATATATATATATATATATATATATATATATAATACACACACACACATTTGTATAGTATTTGATATAGATAAAAATAATATCCATGGACAAAGCTGATCTCATTCTAACCCCCACCTCAATAATTATTGATATTTTCGTGTTCAACTTTTTAATGTATTTATGTACCAGTCATCCATCAAAATGAAATTAAATCTGAAACCGAAGCCGGGGGAGGTGGGGGACAGATCGAATTGTAAATTAATATTTTCAGCAAAATAAAACAAACAAACAGAACAGCAGAAAAAAAAATCCAGAGTAGATATAAAAGTAAAACAATGAAATATAAATAAATAAATAAATAATAAAAAAAAAAAACTTCTGAGAAAAAGAAAAAAGAAAAAAAAAAACAGATTTTTTTTTTTTCATAAGTTCTACAATGTTTACAGAAAGACTTTGTGAGAGAAATTCATTTTCATTTCGAAACGGTTCGTTTGCGAACTGGAGAATTTTTTTTTTTTTTAATAGGCAGGAGGCAAACTTTCTTTAGGAAGGAAGGTTATTCGATGACGTAGTAGGTGCCTGTATATCCAAGATGGACATGCAGTTGGATCAATGGTTTGATTGGTTTTCGCATTTTCACAGCATACCAACCTGTTTCAAGTTATTGAATGCCTAAATATCAGAGATACGTGCAATCATGTACGTTCTTCATCCATCTACATTCAAAAGGATGCTGTGAATTCCGGCCTCTTTCCCTCTGAATCACAGACATGTACTTTGAATCCTACATTGCACGGTTTGTTTTTCAAAGCAAAAAAATTCCCCATTCACCCATTTTCCCCCAATGTTGCAATCCCACTTTTCATTCTAATGTTAATGCCCCATATAGTCAGCCAGCAGCATTCAACCTAAGCAGGTTGAACCAGCTTCCCTTAAAGGAGGAAGTGTCTAGGGAATATCAAAATCACAAGCGGTCTCCAGACGCATATATGTACCTCGATTAGAGGAGAATGTTGATATCAGGTTTTTGCAGTCCTTACCGAGAAGTGTCAGCGTCCTCCTACATACAGTGCCTGGTCACTCACCTGCTGCTGACCAGGATCAACGTTGCTCAACTTTGATGAACTAACAAAAACCAGTGTGTGCATTCATTCCTTTTGGGGACTGTTATCCTCACCTTGATAGTTCGGTCAACTTATCCTCTGGCCTCCTTCAGGTGATTAACCGCAACAGGATAGGAATGCGAAGGCTTGTAACTCATCCCCAGTAATTACTGCCTTCCATAGTTGTTGTTGTTTCACTAGCTAAGAGGCAGAAAATCTCCACCCGAAAGTCGCATGGCTTCAAAACTTCCTAACCCAACTACAAAAACAAAGTCATTTTCAAGCTTTGTTAAATCAATTTACATTATGTACACACACCCCTACCATTAGAGATTCATTCTTTTTGTGGACTATTATCATGGCTTCCGAGAGAGAAGTAGCCTCGCTATTATCCTCATCTTCATAGTTGTCAACTTATCCTCTGGCCTTCTTCATGTGATTAACCATGACAGGATAGAAATGCTGAATCTTGTAAATGTATCGCCAGTAATTACTGCCTTCCATAGTTGTTGTCTTACATCCTTTTGGCTAACTAATCCTCTGGCCTGCTTTGGATAGGATTGAAACCACTATCTTCAGACAATGCTCACCTGGAACCCTAGAGACTCAACGGCTCTATCCACTGAACCATGGAGCCCATAGATAGGGTCCTACAGATAGTATTTATTTTATTATGTCTCAAAGCTATTGTCAAATTTTCACAAAAGTTAAAAATATTGCATTTTTTCATGAAGGCTGATTGACCCGTTTCTACAAACTTTGTATAAACCCAAATGAAAGGTACACCAGATTTGCCTCCCTTATGTCTTGCAACTATACTGAACAAAATGATCAGTTCATTAGTTTAGGAATGAATCTTATACATAGAAAAATAAAAACATATGCACACTTCATGCTATCGATCCACATCTAAAAGGCTGTTGTGAACCCATCACATCACTCTCTGAATCTGAAAGATGCACTTTGAATCCTTTTATTTGGAAACAACACCTGTATTTATTTCCGATTCCAAAAAACTCTTTTCAAAATAACCAAATTACGAATCTTCCAGCAATAAAACTTTTTCCATTTCTCTTTTCTCTCCCCTAAAGTAACGCCCAGCTTCCCTCCTCTTACTCCCTATGTTACTATCCCATTTCCACATTTCTCTCCCTCCCTAATGTTTTTATCCCATTTCAGGCCCCCCCAATGTTGTTACCCTATTTTCCCCATTTCTCTCCCGCGATGGTGCTATCTTATTTTTCCGGTTCTCTCTCCCCCAATGTTGCTACCCCATTTTTCCATTTCTCTCCCCCACTGTTTCTATCCCATATTTCCATTTCCCTCCCCCAATGTTACTATTTTATTTTTCCAGTTCTCTCTCCCCAATGTTGCTATCCCATTTTTTGAGTTCTCTCTACCCGATGGTGCTATCCCATTTTTCCAGTTCTCTCTCCCCCGACGTTGCTATCTCATTTTTCCAGTTCTCTCTCCCCAATGTTGCTATCCCATTTTTCTAGTTCTCTCTCCCCGATGTTGCTATCCCATTTTTCCAGTTCTCTCTCCCCAATGTTGCTATCCCATTTTTCTAGTTCTCTCCCCAATGTTGCTATCCTGTTTTCTCAGTTCTCTCTCCCCAATGTTGCTTTCCCAAACAAGAGGGGGGCTTGCTCTAGAGAAAATGAACTGCAGCATTTAAAATAAACTGTTACCAGCTAACACAAAATCTTCATAAATAAGACCAGTTTTTGACAGAAGTGGACGCCATCATCATAAAATTCTGTCTTCATATCCTCCCGCTGTGTTGCATAGTTCCCAGGCCAGATTTAATATTAAAATCTTTTTTCCCCTTTAATATTTCAATATTTTATTTCTCCATATTCTTCATCAAATTCTTTCCTACTTGTAAGTATTGCTATATCTTCTCTCTCTCTCTCTCTCTCTCTCTCCAATTATATGAATGCAACTTTGCGTGTGTATGTGTGTGTGTGTGTGTGTGTGAGTTCGTTCGTTATTCATAGACTCCGAAACGGCTAAACAGATTTTCGGTAAAATTTATAGAACTTTAGTGTCTAAGTCTGGCAGTGATTTTAGTTAAGTTTTGTCTCAGAATACCCCCCCCCCGATAATTATTCATAATCAAACAGTTATTTTAATTCATCTATCTTTATTAATGGTAAAGCCATTTTTTTCATGTTGTTGCTTAGCTTTGATATACAGGGTATGGAGATTTGGGAAAATCTTTGTAATCCGTTTTCGGCCAGAAATTTGGCTGTTAAGGGGTCAAAGTTCAACGATTTCACCTTTGAGAACTCTACCAAACTCCTCTGCCAATTTTGGGTCAAAACACTTGAAATTTTAACTTGAGTCCAAAACAATAAATGTTAAAGGGTCATAATAAGGGGTCGAAGCTTTAAAAAATTTTATTTCTGCGGTCTCTACTAAATTACTCAGACAATATCTGGTCTAAACATTTGAAATTTTACATAAAGGGTATTCAGAGATAGGGCAAGCTTTTTAACCAGTTTGGGTCGAAAATCTGAGCTACCAATATATAAATGTATGTATGGTTGCATGTCTGCCCATAACTTTCGACAGAGGCGATAAATTTTCACAAGATCAGTATCGTTTTGAAACTCGACCTTTCAGATGAGAAATACCGACAAATTGGCTAAAAATATTAATTTCTTCACTCTCAACTGGGCACTTTCTACAGAGAGGGGTCGCTTTTTTCACCGATATTTTCAAAAGTCTTCCCCTTTTTTCGATTGTCTAGCCTTAATTTAAACCTACGTCACTTCCAGTTTGGTGGTGGTCGCAACAGCAAAGAGGTCCTGTTTTTTCCCCATTCTTTTCCTCTTCGCAGTACGGGTTCGAGCACTTTTTCTTTTTTTTTTTTGCTCAACACACATCTCCAAACACCCCTGCTAGTTCTTAATATGATTCTTTGCTATTTTTTAAGTCCTATTATATCTTATCTTTTTATATGAAGTGAAATATATATAAATTTAGGAATTTAAAATTTGTGATTTGAAAAAGTTAAATTTCAAATATAGAAATTTTATTGTATGCAAGACAAAGAATACAGTATAGTAAAACACATTTCCTTAACCCATGAGTTTTCGATGTTTATACATCTCTTTGGAGGAAAAATATTAGCAAATATTATAAAAGGTTTGCACCTGATTTGCTAAAGGTAATAAACATAGGAAATTAAATGTTTTTAAAGTTTTTAAATCATTTTAGCCACATAGAATAAGGGAAACACTCGTTTGGCTGAAACCACTATCAATAATTTCCTCCCCTCTTTATCTGTACCTAAACCTAAATGTAGATTCCATGAACAAAGCTTCTTTCTAAGAACTGCACACCTGTGGAACTCTCTTCCGTTTACCTGCTTTCCAGCTGACTACAATATGGTTGTAAACAAGTTCTTGATAAGCCGTTCCCACTAAGTAATCCAATTTAACAAATTTACACTCCTAACGATTACTATGATATTGTCCTTTAGATCAATGTACAATACTTAACCCTTATCCTTGAGTGGCCTCTGGGTCTTGATAAATGGTAATTCCTTCGTAAAAAAAAAAAAAAAAAAAAAAAAACTAACGTTACTTATCGAAGACATTCCGAAATAAATCCTATTTAAGAACACTGCCAGGCACAAAGTAACTTTATGTGAAATCTCATAAAAATCAGTCCAGCTGTTTTCGAATCCATAGGGAATGAACTCAGACACACACAAAATTCCTTTTATATAACAGTGCATATATATGTATATTTTGGCAGCAAGTCATTATTCTGATCGAACACGACTGAGTTCTTCTTTTTTCCGATTTTGTTGGATAACTTTTCAATTTGCCAAGTGGTCTCTTATTTCGGCTGGCATGTTGTATATAATGGCACTCAGCAGTTGTTGTTTGGCCATATTCTCCTCAACGCTTTCAACCGGTACACCCGATCGTCGTCAGGAGCGATTGTTGTTGTCATTTTCTTTATTGAGACTTGGTGTATTTATAATTTGTCCTATTTTTTTTTTTTTATTGGTTATAAAGTTGGATGCAGGATGGGTAGGGGCGAATTATTTATTTTTAATTTTCTTATTTTATATTTTATTTATTGTTAGTTATTGAATACGGTTAGTACATTTGTCTCGGTATTAAATGAGATCCGTTTAATAATTTTTCTTGATTAGTATGGCTTCTTGTAATTTTAGTCTTCATGGGCAATTGTTAAGGTATCTGATTTTAGTATTGTTAGTTAAGATATTTCTAATGTCGGACGATTGTAGGTTTTATCATGGAATGTTAAATGTTGTTTTATGGCGCTATTGTCTGCTAAATGGTAGGTTAATCGTTGGGAGAATGTTGGCGTAGTGTGGCCTATGTAGGTGTTGTATGAGCTTTTAGAGTGGGTTCGGGGACATTCTTCAAAAGGACAAATATATAGATATTTTTGTAGAAATATATTTTCTAATTATATATCAATCCTTATATAAGAAGCTCAATGTAATTACAGAGCAATATAGAGAATAAATGACAAAAAGTTATATTCCAAAATTCATGATGTTGACCATCTTATAATTTATTCCTTTGTATATTGTATAATTCAAAAGAATTGTACAAGTCAACTGAATTAAAGGAAGAAATTATAAGATGGTCAACATCATGAATTTTGGAATATAATTTTTTGTCATTTATTCTCTCTAAAAATTTAATTATTATAGTAAAAAAATAATTATATATATATATATATATATATATATATATATATATATATATATATATATATATATATATATTTATGAGAGAGAGAGAGATGGAGGTATAAATATGTTATTCTAACTGCCTCACCTTCATAAGTGTTCTCTGTTGAACAATGAAAAGTCCAGAGATTCTGTTAGAAATTAATCACTAATCTATTTTCATTAAAAGATAAAAAAAAAAAAAAAACAGAAAAAAAAATACATTTATATATTGCTAACTAAAAATTTTCGACCCAAACCGATGAAAAAACTTGCCCTATCTCTGAATAACCTTTATGTAAAATTTCAAATATTTAGACCAGAAATTGTCTGAGTAATTTGGAAGAGACCGCAGAGGTCAATTTTATTTTATTTTTTTTAATCTTTGACCCTTTTTTTGACCTCTTAACATTTATTGTTTCGGGCTCAAATCAAGTTATTAAGTTAGATCCATGTCCAAGGAACCTATATCTAAAATGTCAAGTGTTTAGACTCAAAATTGTCGGAGGAGTTTGGTAGAGTTTTCAAAGGTCAAATCGTTGAACTTTGACTCCTTAACAGCCAAATTTCTGGCTGAAAACACATCACATCAATTTTTCATAATCTCAGTACCCTGTATATCAAATTTCGAGTCTGTAGACTAATAATTGACAGAGTTTATTGCGTAGGGAAATGTACACATATGAGAGAGAGAGAGAGAGAGAGAGAGAGAGAGAGAGAGAGAGAGAGAGAGAGAGAGAGAGAGAGAGATATGGAGGTACAGATCTGTTATTCTAACTGCCTCACCTTCATAAGTGTTCACTGTTGAACAATGAAAAGTCCAGAGATTCCGTTAGAATTTAATCACTAATCTATTTTCATTAAAAAAAAAAAAAAACAATCAGTAAAGATGAAATAAAAAAGTTATTAGCCAATTAAATTTCCCCTTATTTGATTAACGCATTCAGACTTTCAAAATGGCCGCGCCACCGTTCGTTCCCGTCGTCATACTTTAATATAACTCCACTCCTCCTCCGCCTGGGAAAGTAGGACCCAATCCTATCCATAAATCCATTATAAAGTTTACGACACGTTCGACGGGAACTATTAAAACGGAAACGTTTCCTTTCAAATGGGAAGAAAAATTAATTAAATAATGATGTCTAATTATTTTATTTATTTATTTTTAATTTCAATTATTATTTAAGTGGCACAATGATAAAAAGCTCTTTCTGGGGGGAGCTAAAGAGCTCCCCATCCGACCCGTTTTGCCCCTTTTGGGGAGGAAAAGTTGAAACAAATAAATGACAGAAACAGCGACCCTTCTCAATTCAAGCGCAGTTTTTTTTTTTTTTTTTAAACTAAAGTCAAAGGCAAGTCGGGTGAAAAAGGTCAGATCATTGTTGACACGGGATACTAAAAAAGATTGAAATTCAGAACAATCTGCTGTAATTTAATAACAAAACATATATTCAGGTATATATATATATATATATATATATATATATATATATATATATATATATATATATATATATATATATCGTTTTTCGTCACGGAAAAAAAGAAAAAGAAAGAATACGAAATAATTTAGTTGAAGCTTGGATTCCTTCTGCGGGGAGGGGGGGGATCGGGACTCAATCGCAGGTGGCAATTGAAATTTCGACACTGTCCGCGACGGCCGTGCAAAGTTTGACTCAACATATAAAATCAACAGGTTCTTTGATATGACAGGGGTGCGTTCGAAATGAATGTTGGACTCTCAAGACCCGGCATATAAAATCAACAAAAGGTTCTTTGACATGACAGGGGCGCAGAATTCTGAAAAGGTTGAAAATCAGAGCAATCTGTTGTAATTTAATAACAAAATATATATTCCTAAGTTATTGCTGGGAAGCATGTCAAACTTCCTCCTGGTGCACCACTAGCAGTGTCAGAAAACGTCATTAAAAATGCGTGATAAAATATTGAATAATTCGACCTCCTATCTTTCGAAGCTTAAATACTTGAAAAATGTAATTCACACCCTATATTTTTTTTTTTCAATTAAAGGAGCAAAGACCAAATTAAAAAAAAAAATAACAGGTTTAATAGCAAATTATGCAATATTTGTTTTTTTTTTTAAATCGGTTATCTTTAAAAAGATTTAAAGAAAATCAACGAATTTTAACTTACTTTGATAAAATATATGTATATATAAATTCCAAAAAATCACTTACCTATAAAAAAATACTATTCAATGAGTACTTCCATTCTTCATTGTTAAGAATTTATCCATATTTATATTTTATATTCTATGTCCTTTTTAAATAAAATACTTTTTTAAGCAAGTATTAAAAAATACAGTGACTTCAGCTCGTCACAAATGGAAAAAAGGGGCGATAACCGTCTCCCTTTCATAGTTATGAACTATGGTGGCCTGTAAGCGACAGAATTAATGTCTCTTTCTATTGCTGGCTGTAAACAAAAGTTAGTAAATATGGGCCACCGTAAATTAAAAATAGTCCCATTTCACTTATCAGTTTTTGCCGATAAAACAAAACAAAAAAAAAAAAAACAAAAAAAAAAACAGTCGACCGATTTTTTTTTTTTTTTGTTCTCAAAGAAATACATGAGTTTTTATTTAATATATTTTATTTCTTCTTTATGGAGTGAATTTTTAATATCTAAAAAAAAACATTGAATGAAATAGAAATAATTGTCGTAATTAAACAAAACTTTCTATGCAATATAACAAGATAATAAGGTTTCACTTACAAAAAAAAATGTTTTAAACTTTGGACTGTGCAAATAATTTCTTTTTTTTTGTTTTAAATTAGCTTATTTTATTTATTGATCGTTTATCTTCAATTTGTGATATATAAATTTGAGGTGAGAAAATTATTTTTATTTGAATAGACATTTCAAAATGGGGGGGGGTAAATTAAAAAAAAACCTTGTTTAGAATATTATATTCGGTTTATTGGAAAGAGCATAAAATTTCACATTGAACCTGAAAATATCGTAAAAATTGAACCAATAGAAAAATTTTGATAAATTTTTAAGTGAAAAAATTAAAAAAAAAATTTAACTTATAAAATTCAATTGATTTCATTACATAAACAAAATGGCTGCATGAACGCGTGCAGGCACTTTGTAAACACTGATTTTTTTTTTTTTTTAAATAAAAAATAGTATTTCTATTATTTTTTAAACGACTTTATTAGTTTATTTTGGAAGTATATTCCATAAAGAAAATAAACAACCCACTTACAAAGAGAAATTACGGTTTTCGTTTTATATTTTATTCGTAGTTTCGTGTTAGGGGTGTAAAAAATTCTCCCAAAATTCTGACACACCTAGTGCACTACGATGGGTCCTCAACTACGGCAAACAATTAATCAATTTGATTTAAACAAAAAAAAATAAATAAATAAAAAATTTACCAATTTCAATGCAATAAAAATATGAGGGTGCGAAACATTCATTGATCATCATCCAATCTCATGCAACGTCGGGTCTCCGTGTTAGTATACATTATATATATATATATATATATATATATATATATATATATATATATATATATATATATATATATACACACACACACACACACAGTGCTGCTAAAAAGAAACTCCACATTTGTTATTTTTCAAAAACCACAAATTTAAGCTAAATTGAATGAACTCTTTAAACAACATATACCTCATTTGGTTCGCCTTTTATTCCTCTATAATTTTACCTGTTCATAATAAATGTTACGTTGTATAACCTCGGAACAACAACAATTATGATATGAGATGCTAAAAAGTAGATGTTTTACAATTAGAGATGTTAAACGGTAGATATTTTAAACTGATTTTAAGCTCATTTGTTGCTGCTGAGTTTCTTTTTGCCTTCTCGATTTGAAGCTATTTTTTTCAATTGACGTAAACATTAGGATACTTCCATTAAAAGTCAAATATGAACAGGTAAAATTATAGAGAAATAAAAGACGAATCAAATGAGGTATAGGTTGCTTAAACAGTTACATCTTTTAAGTAGAATATATATATACATTTCCCTACGCAATAACTGTCAATTTTCAGTCTACAGGCTCGAAATTTGATATACAGGGTACTGAGATTTGGGAAACTCTTTGTAATCCGTTTTTGGCCAGAAATTTGGCTGTTATGGGGTCAAAGTTCAACGATTTGATCTTTGAGAACTCTACCAAACTCCTCCGACAATTTTGGGTCTAAACACTTGAAATTTTAGATATAGATTCCTTGGACATGGATCTAACTTAACTTGATTTGAGCCCAAAAAAAATAAATGTTAAGGGGTCATGATAGGGGTCAAAGTTAAAAATTTTTTACCTCTGCAGTCTCTACCAAAATTACTCAGACAATTTCTGGTCTAAACATTTGAAATTTTACATAAAGGGGATTCAGAAATGGGGCAAGCTTTTTAATTGGTTTGGGTCGAAAATCTGAGCTATCAATATATAAATGTATGTATGTATGTTTGCACGGCTGCCTAAAACTTTCAATAGGGGCGACGGATTTTCACAAGATCAATATCGTTTGAAACTTGACCCTTCAGACGAAAAACTGGCTAAAAACATTAATTTCTTCACCCTCAACTGGATACTTTTCTTACAGGGAGGGGTCGCTTTTTTTCGCCGATATTTTCGAAAGTCTTCCCCTTTTTTCGACTGTTTAGCCTTAATTAAAACCTACGTCACTGCCAGTTTGACGGTGGTTGTAACAGCAAAGACATCACGTTCCCCCCCCCCTTCGTGGTACGGGTTCGAGTATGCCTTCCTACTACCACTTTTTTTTTTTTTTTTTTCTCAATATACACCTCCAAACACCCGGGCAACGCCGGGCTGAAATGCTAGTATATATATGAAGAGAGCTTGATATGGGTATCTAAAACGATCCTAATTATTGGGTTTGAAACCGACGGTACTAATGACTTATCTCAGCTAAAACTTTCTGTAAATAAAATATAAATAATACCCTCTTATTTTTGGATTTTCCTTATAATTGAGCACTCTACTGGATTTCTTTTTCAAAAAAAAAACAAAAAAAAAACTAATCATTATATATATATATATATATATATATATATACTAGCATTTCAGCCCGGCGTTGCCCGAGTGTTTGGATGTGTTTGTTGAACAAAAAAAAAAAAAAAAAAAAAAAATGTGGTAGTAGGAAGGCAGGCTCGAATCCGTACTGCAAAGGAAGAAAAGAATGCGGTAAAAGCCTAACGTCTATGCTGTTACGAACCAGAATGCCCCATTTTTTTTAAAATTAAGGCTAGACAATCTAAACGAGAGACTTTCAAAAATATCGGCGAAAAAAAAGTGACCCCCCCCCCTTAGATATTAATGTTTTTAGCCAATTTTTCGAGATTTGTCGTCTAAAAGGTCGAACTTAAAACAATACTGATCTTGGTAAAATCCGTCGCCTCTATTGAAAGTTTTAGGCAGACATGCAAACATACATACACACATACATTTATATATTGGTAACTAAAAAGTTTTTCGACCCAAACTGATGAAAAAGCTTGCCCTATCTCTGAATAACCTTTATGTAAAATTTCAAATGTTTAGATCAGAAATTGTCTGAGTAATTTGGAAGAGACCGCAGAGGTCAATTTTTTTTTTTTAATCTTTGACCCTTTTTTGACCTCTTAACATTTATTGTTTTGGGCTCAAATTAAGTTATTAAGTTAGATCCATGTCCAAGGAACCAATATCTAAAATGTCAAGTGCATAGACCCAAAATTGTCGGAGAAGTTTGGTAGAGTTCTCAAAGGTGAAATCATTGAACTTCGACCCCTTAATCGCCAAATTTCAGGCCCAAAACCAATCACATCGATTTTCCCAAATCTCAGTACCCTGTATATCAATTTCGAGTCTGTAGACTAAATTTGACAGAGTTATTGCATAGGGAAATGTACACACACAGACAGATACTTACACTTTTATAGATATACTAGCAATGGGTGCCCGGCGTTGCCCGGGTGTTTGGAGGTGTATGCTGAGCAAAAAAAACAACAACAAAAAAAAAAACGGTAATTTTTCTAACTTTGACCCTTATTATGACGCCTTAATATTTATTGTTTTTGGGCTCAAATTAAGTTATTAAGTTAAATCCATGTCCAATGAACCAATATCTAAAATGTCAAGTGTTTAGACTCAAAATTGTCGGAGGAGTTTGGTAGAGTTCGCAAAGGTCAAATCGTTGAACGTTGATTCCTAAAAAGCCAAATTTCTGGCTGAAAACCCATTACATCGATTTTCCCAAATCCTAGTACCCTGTATATCAAATTTCGAGTCTGTAGACTAAAAATTGACAAGTTATTGCGTAGGGAAATGTACACAGAGACACACACAGAGACAGAAACGTTCACTTTTATAGATATAACTAGCGAGGGGTACCCGGCGTTGCCCGGGTGTTTTTCGGGGTATGTGAAAAAAACCCGAAGCGTTGATGACGCGCAGTTGGAAAATAGTAAAGTGTTAAAAAAACAAACAGGTGCGCGTTTTTGATTGACGTGACGGCGATAGGTATTCAGCAGTTATGATTTTGTGCGGGACAGTTTTGAATAAATCGGTTTGTTTGTTTTTAAAAATCCGCTCCCTGTTTATTAGGAGGAGCGAAATGAAAGCTACAGTCTGATATGACGAAGTCGACATTGAACAAACTGGCTTTCGGCCTGTGATTAGAGTCGAGTTTCGCTTTTTTTTATACCGAAAACCGAATGTAATGCGTGCCGATGCGGGAAATGTGGAATAATTAAGGTTCGAAAGTCAATAAAATTAAATAGACAGGCGAGCTCCGTGGGTAATTCTGAGATATTACAATTTATAGATGATATAAAAAGTTTTAAGAAGTTGTGAAGCGAGCAAGCGCTTCTCTGAAAGAAGCCTTTCGTGGACATTGAGGAAAAGCGTACATACGTACACACATACATTTTCGCTTTTATATATATAGATGATTGTAGTCGCTACTTCTAACTCGACAGTACAAATGTCCTATCCATTTAGATTGGCCTCAGCCATTAATGTAAAAGTAATTGGCAGGTGCTTGTTTTGAGGTTAAAGTTGGTTGTAGGGAGTCATCATTAGAGATACAGTGTAATCCCCCCCCAAAAAAAAAGCTTCAATCCCTGTGGGCAAATGTTTTGTTTAAGAGTTGGCTATTGTAAGGATGTCAAAACAAGATTTGAAAGTGTCATTTTTATATTTGTGTGTTTGCCAAACTATTGTTAAAAATGTTGACATTGGAAACCACCTGTTGAGAGAGAGCAGAGTAGAAGAATCGGACAGACAAAGAAAAAGAAAAGGACTCGGACAGACAAGGAAAAACAGACAGAGAGAGAGAAAAAGAGAGAAAGAGAAGGGAAAAGAGAGAACGAGAAGGGAAAAGAGAAAAAGAGAAGGGAAAAGAGAAAAAGAGAAGGGAGAGAGAGAGAGAGAGAGGAAATGGAAACAATTGTTGAAATTGTTGACATTGGAAAACACCTATTGAGAGCTTAGAGGAAGGAGAGAGAGAGAAATAAAGACAACTGGAGAGAGAGAAAGAGAGAGATGAATAAAGACAACTGGAGAGAGAGAGAGGAATAAAGACAACTGGAGAGAGAGAGAGGAAGAAAGACAACTGGAGAGAGAGAGGAATAAAGACAACTGGAGAGAGAGAGAGAGAGGAAGAAAGACAACTGGAGAGAGAGAGAGAGGAAGAAAGACAACTGGAGAGAGAGAGAGGAAGAAAGACAACTGGAGAGAGAGAGAGGAAGAAAGACAACTGGAGAGAGAGAGAGGAAGAAAGACAACTGGAGAGAGAGAGAGAGGAAGAAAGACAACTGGAGAGAGAGAGAGAGAGAGGAAGAAAGACAACTGGAGAGAGAGAGAGGAAGAAAGACAACTGGAGAGAGAGAGAGAGAGGAAGAAAGACAACTGGAGAGAGAGAGAGGAAGAAAGACAACTGGAGAGAGAGAGAGAGGAAGAAAGACAACTGGAGAGAGAGAGAGGAAGAAAGACAACTGGAGAGAGAGAGAGGAAGAAAGACAACTGGAGAGAGAGAGAGGAAGAAAGACAACTGGAGAGAGAGAGAGGAAGAAAGACAACTGGAGAGAGAGAGAGGAAGAAAGACAACTGGAGAGAGAGAGAGGAAGAAAGACAACTGGAGAGAGAGAGAGGAAGAAAGACAACTGGAGAGAGAGAGCAAGGAAGACAACTGGAAGAGAGAGCAAGGAAGACAACTGGAGAGAGAGAGAGGAAGACAACTGGAGAGAGAGAGGGGAAGACAACTGGAGAGAGAGAGGGGAAGAAAGGCAACTGGAGAGAGAGAAAGAAAGGCAACTGGAAAGAGAGAAAGAAAGGCAACTGGAAAGAGAGAAAGAAAGGCAACGAGAGGGAGAGAAAGAAAGACAACTGGAGAGAGAGAGAGAGTGAAAGAAAGACAACTGGAGAGAGAGAGTGAAAGAAAGACAACTGGAGAGAGAGAGTGAAAGAAAGACAACTGGAGAGAGAGAGTGAAAGAAAGACAACTGGAGAGAGAGAGTGAAAGAAAGACAACTGGAGAGAGAGTGAAAGAAAGACAACTGGAGAGAGAGTGAAAGAAAGACAACTGGAGAGAGAGTGAAAGAAAGACAACTGGAGAGAGAGAGAGAATGGGTGAGAAAAAGAGTGACGATGAGCGAGAATAAGGAAGAAAAAAAATAAACACATAAAAATTCCACGTTTACTCCCCCCACCCCTCCCCACTTCATATTTGCTCGTTAACACGATTACTTCGAAAAGGCGGGACTTGTTAAATCTTTTTTGCAAGCAAAAACTTTTAACTCTAATTTGAAAAAGATGCAATCGCAGATATCAACCGACATGTTTATTCTTTTTAAATATATTTTTAATTCTTTTGTTTTTCTTCTTTTTTCTGGTTAGTCATCAGCAGGATGTTGGTAAGTAGAATTCTTTAATCGGAATTCTTGCAAACGTTAGAATAATTTTTTTTTTTAAATCCGACTTAAAAAATTAGAAGTCAAATTTTCTTTCAAACATCTTTTGAGATGTGGAATCAGAGGCAGTAATTTGTGCAAGAGTCGCAAGTTTTCCTGACTTGATGCGATGCTCTAATAGAAGAAAACAAATTACGGCACGACAATTAAGGCACGACAAATGTACGAACACGTACAACTGTTCCTGATAATTCTCTATTCATGTGATATTTAGGCACGCCATTCGTGCAACTGGAGACATGTAAAAAACCAGCATAGCGGGTATGGTGCACGTGAGGAAATCAGCAGCAGCTGTAGGATAGCTGGCTCGCCGTCTTAGCACATATGCAAATTAAGCATTAAGTGACCATGCTCTTGCGTCAGGTGGTGGGGAGAGAAACTTCACATTATATTAAAAAAAAAAATGCTGAGTCAGATTTTTATTTGTTTGTTCCTTTGCGACGGTACAAGACAACGTGCGGGTCCGAGTGGTTGAAATGTAACGACACGATGTAATAGTGTAATAGCCACGTTACAATAACCTACATGGGGAGTCTAATAAAATATTTGTTCCGATACACTTACCTCGAGACGAGGTCAAAGTTAGATATAAGGTCTATTTTTAATCCTGGTAAAACCCAACTCCCCAAAAGGATATATTAATTTATTTTTATTTCGGACTATTATTCTCATCTTCATTAGTTGTTGTTTTTCATCTTTTATTGGTTGTTGTTTTTTCACGATGTTTTGGCCAACTAAACAACAACCAATAAAGAAGATGAAAAACAACAACTAATAAAGATGAGAATAATGGTCCGAAATAAAAATAAATTAATATATTTAATGCTCATCTCAAAAACGAATTCCAATTAAGGAATAATATATATACCAATCGGTACGGACCCGACTATGGAAGATCAGATAATAAATAAACGTGGATTTATAAGATCAAAGAATCCAACCTTGATCGCCCTTCGGGGCCCGTGGCGCAGTTGATAGAGACGTTGAATCTCTACAGTTCCAGATGAACATTGTCTGAAGATAGCGGTTTCAATCTCACCCAAAGCGTGCCAGAGGTTTACTTGGCCAAAATGTGGTGAGACGACAACAACTACGGATGGCAGTGATTGCTGAGAATGCAGTTAGGAGATTCGAAGTTCCTATCCGTCGCGGTTACCACCTGACGAAGGCCAGAGGAATAGTTGGCCGAAACGTTGTGAATAACCAACAACCAATAAAAGATGAAAAACAACAACTAATAAAGATGAGAATAATAGTCCGAAATAAAAATAAATTAATATATATAATGCTCATCTCAAAAATGAATTCCAATTAAGGAATAATATATATATGGAAGAACATAAAAAAGTAAAACTCGGCATTTTTTTTTTTTTTTAGGTGAATACAACAAGTATTTATTTCCAATTTAGGAATAATATATATCCCCAAAAGGAAAACTCTATATTCAAAATATGAAAACACAGGTGAGAAAGTGCTGGCTATAGCTGGAGTCAGGTGGCGGGAAGAGAGACTTTTAAAAAGCACATGGTATATATGGCAGAGTTTTGTAAAACGTGTGTGTGAAAAGACGTTTGAAAGATAATGAAATGTGTTATTGTTGGAAGAACCACGAATAAATGTATTTCATTTGCAATCAAAAAAAAATGCTGAGTCAGATTTTCCTTTCTTTTTTTTTTTTTTTGTAACCAGACAATGTGTGGATTCAAGTGGTTGAAATGTAACGACATGGTTCGAGTGTAACGGCCACGTTATTAAAAAATTAAAAAAAAAAAAAAAAAAAAAAATTAGGAGGTAAAGCTCTAGCGATTTTGCAAAGAAAAAAACAGACGTTTTTTTCTTTGCATATTTATTCGTGAACTGTTATCCTCATCTTCATAGTTGTTGTTGCACCACGTTTCGACCAACTCATCCTCTGACCGTTAGTGGATAGAGGTGTTGAGTCTCTATGGTTCCAGGTGAGCATTGTCTGAAGATAACGGTTTCAATCCTACCCAAAGCTGGCCAGAGGATTAGTTGGCCAAAACGTGGTGAGAGAACAACAACTATGGAAGGCAGTAATTACTGAGGATACAATTAAGAGTCTCAGCATTCCTATCCCATTGTGGTTAAACACCTGAGGAAGGCCAATGGAATAGTTGACCGAAACAATAACTATGAAGATGAGGATGAGGATGAGAATAACAGTCTGCAAATAAATAAATAAATATAAAAAAATTACTCATCCCAAAGAGTTCCAATAAAAAATATGAAATTTTTTTATTTAAAAAAAAAAAAAAGCAGATTTTAATCTAAAATCTGAGAACAAGCGATTTAATTCGAAATCCGATTTTTCTAAATAAAAAAAGACGAAAGCTCACAACATGAACTTCAATAAACTGCAATCTATTTATAAATTGTAAGTGAAACGGCAAATCGATTTCCTCTTTATTTTTCTTTCTTTACGGTCTATTAAAAAAGATAAATAAATTTGTATAAAAATAAAAGAAAACAATGTTTATCTATCTACAGAGTGATTGAAAGGTCACTGTTTTAAAAATATTAATTTTTTTTTTAGCCAAAGAAATGAATACACAAACATTATACGTGATGTAAGATTTCATTTATATTTCAATATGCTCCCATCCATTCGCCTTTCTTTTCTAAACCCGAGAATCGCATCAATTGATCTTCCTTCTAGAAAGTAAAATGCTCTCATAAGATTGATTCCTGATGTTGTTCTCTTTACGACCGCTATGTCAATGGTCTTTCAATATGCGGCACCAGACACAGCCGGTCCGCAATACACGGCACCAGACACAGCCGGTCTGCAATACACGGCACCAGACACAGCCGGTCTGCAATACACGGCACCAGACACAGCCAGTCTGCAATACACGGCACCAGACACAGCCAACCCGCAATACACGGCACCAAA
>NC_136525.1:6023274-6043274 GCF_053919585.1 Euprymna scolopes | reverse complement strand
AGATAGAGAAAGGGAGGAGGTTAAAGAGATAGAGAAAGGGAGGAGGTTAAAGAGATAGAGAAAGGGAGGAGGTTAAAGAGATAGAGAAAGGGAGGAGGTTAAAGAGATAGAGAAAGAGGGGAGGTTGAAGAGAAAGGGGGAGGTTAAAGAGATAGAGAAAGGGAGGAGGTTAAAGAGATAGAAAAAGGAGGTGAAAGAAAAAGAGAAAGAGAGGTTAAAGTTATAAAAGCGAAAAAAGAGAAAGAATATAAGAAAGAGCATGATAGATATAGTGATACAGAAAAAAAAGAGGAGTTTGGATTAACCAGAAAAAAGATGATGGATGATGGCGTTTGAACAAGAGGCAGAAGATGATGCTGTAGCTTTGGAAGATCTCTGAGGGTTGGGGGATGCATTTTTTTTTTTTTTTAAATAAAATAATTTTGTGCAGAGAGGTCATCGGAAACATTTCTGTTAAACAATTTCAATCCCCCCCCCCCACCAACTCTATTCTTCATAATCATATTAGCACGCTCCGCTCCTCGCATACCCTGTCCTCCAAGCATAACTGAAAAGCCCTGTAAAAGCAGACGCAAATGAAACCCCTAATCTGCCCGGCGTTGCCTCTACAAGTCACATAACAATGACCATTTTAAGATGGAGAGAATTATCGGGCAGGGAGTGGGCTCCAGCTATGGGGGAGTAAGAAGTGGAGTCGCTTATTGTTTACCATTTCAATACAGTCCATCAGCAGAAGACAATGCCATGGATAAACAATCATTTTATTCCACAGTTTCCAAGGACTCGGTCCTTTTTTTCGTTTGCATTTCTTTCAGTCGTCTACTCTGTCGAATACTCCCCCCCCCTGCCCCTGGGCCGGCTTATAATCTTTTCTCTTCTTGTCATATCTTTAAGGCAACTGTCCTCTCCCCTTCACTGCCGGACCAACATAAAAAAAAAAAAAAATGGTATGATTTGTGATTGGGAAGAATCAGCGATTAAAAATCGGGAAGATGGGACAACTTGTCGGGGGGGGGGGTCTTTGCAAGGAAGAACAATTGCGATCAAGTTGAAAATGAAAAGAAACTTTTGTGGCTTCGATTGTTCATTGGAAGAGGGCGGGGGTGAGGGGGGGGGGTAGGAGAGGCGATTTTGCATGGATTGAACGTTTGTTGAGCTGACTGAACCAAAACGATTCCCAGAGTTCCGAGCATTGTTTACCTTGCTGTGTCACCCCCCCCCCCTAAATGCACAATAGTAATATTATCAAATGTTTACAAAACAATATAAAAAAAATAAGATATGAAGAGAGAGAAAGAGATGCGGATGAATGAAGAGAGAAGGAGAAAAAGGAATGATGAAAGGAGGAAGAGGAAGGTTAACGCAAAGAAGGAAGAGAGAGAGAAACGAGGAAGACGTGGGGGGAAAAAGGGGAGAGAGAGGGAAAAGGGGGAGAAAAAGTGGAATATGAGGGGGGGAAAAAGAGGAAAAAAGAGAGCAGGGGGAAAAAGAGGGGGAGGGAAAGAGAGAGGGGGAGAAAAGAGAGAGGGGGAGAAAAGAGAGAGGGGGAGAAAAGAGAGAGGGGAGAAAAGAGAAAGCGAGGGAAAAGAGAGGGGGGAAAGAGGGTGGAAAGGAGAGAGAGGGGTGGAAAGGAGAGAGAGGGGTGAAAAGGAGAGAGGGGTGAAAAGGAGAGAGGGGGAAAAGGAGAGGGGGGGAAAGGAGAGAGGGGGGAAAAGGAGAGAGGGGGGAAAAGGAGAGAGGGGGGAAAAGGAGAGAGGGGGGAAAAGGAGAGAGGGGGGAAAAGGAGAGAGGGGGGAAAAGGAGAGAGGGGGAAAAGAGAGAGAGGGGGAAAAGAGAGAGAGAGGGGAAAAGAGAGAGAGGGGAAAAGAGAGAGAGAGGGGGAAAAGAAAGAGGGTGAAAAGAGAGAGGGTGAAAAGGAGAGAGGGGGAAAAGAGTGAGGGGGAAAAGAGAGAAAAAAGAGAGAAAAAGAAAAAAGGATCAAAGAGGAGGATAAAAAAGAGAAAAAAGAGAGGGGGAAAAAGAGGGAAAGAACGAGAGAAATAATGAAAGCGAGGAGAAGGAAACAGAGGTTTGGTTTGTGTCATTTTGTAGAAGGATTTTATTCTTCAAGTTTTTTGTATCTTCAATCATTAGTTTGTATTGTTTGGTTGTTTTATAGTGGATTTTATTGTTTTTGTTCCCTGCCCTGCAGAACATGAATGAGTTTTGCAATGGAAGAAGGAAAAGTGTGACAGTATTAATGTTTGGTACATTTTAAGTTAAGAAACTAATCAGGAAGTAGAGGAGATAGAAAGAGAAGAGGGAAATGGGGAGAAGGAAAAAAGGGTAAAAAGATGGGTTGTTGTTTTTGTTTTTGTTTTTACAGAACAAAATTAAGTTTTTCAAAAAGAAAGTAGAAAAACAAAAAGGCATCAATGTTAGGTGCATTTCGTCTCAGGAAGCCAATATCTTCAGACAGCCTGATCTGGTCACACCAGAAGGAAAAAGAGAGAGAGGGGGGGCAAGAGAAAAAGAGGGGGGAAAGCAAGAGAAAGAAAGAGAAATAGAAAGAAAGGGGGATAGAGAAGGGGGGGGAGATAGAGAGGGGGAAAGAAGGAAAGAGAGAGAGTTATGTAGTTAGGATTAGCGTAAGAACAAGGAAAACATGAGAAAGAAGTTATAAGGATGGATTTGAGAGAAGTGGGGATAAATAAAGACTTGGCCAGAGATAGGTTAGTAAGTCAATTTCTAAAAGGCCATCCAACACATAAAACAGACATTAGACCTATGATGATGATGATGATGATTTAATATGGTTGAATTACAAAAAAAAACCAAAAAACTTTTGAATCGTATTCATGATAATCACCTGTAGAATTCCCTGGTTTTCGAACTCCTGCTTCTTTTCAAGATATTTAGGGGTCAATTCAAGATGGTCGTCGTCACCATCAACGGAGACCCAAAGAACCTGAGAAACTGAAATTTTATACGTTGCAAAAAGATTAATTTCCGAAGAATTAGACTTGTTTCGTACTTGGAAACAAATTAGTCTCCACGCTCGTTTACCAATTCTTTGCATTAGTTAGACTTCAGCTGTACTAATTGACCCCATTAAGTAAATGTTGCATCAGTACAGCGGGGATGACGGGGTACACTAAATGACCCCCCCTACCTCCCCCTTTTTTTTTTTTAAATCTGAAAGGAAATTACGGATTTCTGAATTTTTTTTTTAAACTCTTTCACCCCCAAAGCATGTTGCCACTTGGACCATAAGGGGTTACTATTTGAGATCCTGTTTCACAGTGAACTGTGGGGAGTTGAGCAGTGAGATGTTTTCACATTACATTTTAAACTTCTGCGGGGTTAGTACAGTCAGGGAAGCAGGAAATAGGGATAATATTATGAAGCCTAGCAGTGTGAGAGGAGATTATTAGCGTAGAAGGCTATGTACTTCAACAATGAAGGGGTGTAACTTTGTTGCTAAATGGTTTTGTCAAGGATATGTACGTAGAGGGAGGCGACACAAATGCAATAAGTTCATCAGAACACATTCCATTAAAGGACTTGTAAAACAGACACAAGGATGCAACACAGCAGTGATGGGACAGAGATTGAAGCTTCGTTGACAATGTGGGACTTTGTTTTGGACCCTGTCTGAGAGAGGGGGGAGAGACAGAGGAAGAGAGAGAGAGAGAGAGAGAGGAGGGAGAGAGAGACTAGTGGTGGATGCCCCAGCCCAGATGTGGCAACAATACTCCATGCATGGGCAAATGGTGTCTTTGTAAAGTTCTGGAATGCTCTCTGGTGTAATTTTCTAGCACGATAAAGGGAGCCCACCTTCTTTGCAGCAATGTTTTTAATTTATTTGTTCCAATTCATGTTACTTGTGAATGTTAAGCCGAGGAGGTTGAAGGATGGACTCTCAGGTAGAGTGTTACTTGCCACGGCACGATCACGATAGTAATAAGCGGGAAAGGGATTCCAACAGTAAGAAATCCAAGAAAAGGAGAATAGGAGGATAAAGAATAAATAAATAACGTAAATAAAGAAGAAAGGGAATAGCAATAGAACAAAACAAGGAGAATAAAAGGATGACATAAATCATTATCATCAGTTTAACATCCGTCTCACATGTTGGCATGTGTTGGACAACTTCAAGAAATTTAACTTCTAAACTAACCTATCCCTCATCATCAATATCTGCAACAGAGAGAAGAAACTTTCAGGTTACGAATGCATAAGTTCAGTTATCATAATGCAATTTGCAATCCCCTCTTGTCTATTCGGGCAGGATAAAAATAAAAATAGGAGGCATTACATTTGGAACCACACTCGTGTATATCTCCAGTCCTGTACACATCTCCCTATATTGTTACATGTTGGCATATGTTGGACGACTTTGGGAAATTTTACTTCCAAACTAACCCTAATCCCTCACCAAGTCTTTATACATCATTGTCTTTTTTTTTCACTTCTTAACTTGTTTTGATTGGCTTTCCCTGTGAACTGTGCTTGCTATCACACTTGATTTAAATCTACCATTCTTTCTCAACGAGACCATACCATCATAGTCTCCTGGTCTGTACACATCTCTCTTCATTGTCCAGATTTGATCTTCCTCTGAGGTCGTCAGATGTAACCCTATCTTTGAGATTTATATTACACTAGCGGGGGTACCCCGCTTACCTGAGTGTGGTGAGGTGTGTGTGTGTGTGTGTGTGTGTGGGAGGGGGGGTTACCGGTTTAAATATTAGAACTTTTTTTTTTAAATCGGGGGGGGGGGGGGGGGATGCAAACATGATGCAAAATAAAGAATACCCGAATAGCAAAAAAAAAAAAAAAAAAAAAAATGGCATAAATAACCCTGTTTAAATGTTAAAACTTCTTTTAAAAAAATCGGGGGGGGGGGACAAAAAAACAGTGAACATACATGATGGAAAAATACATATAAAAAAAAAAAAAAAAACAGACAAATAAAAAATGCCATAAATAACCTGTTTCAATATTAAAACTTTAAAGATCGAAAAGAAAAAAAAATATCTGATATCTCGGCTCGAACGTGCAAGCTTTAAGACTCACATTACACATCCACCATATCAATCTCTCATCATTTCTCTCCATGCAACGCATGTCCCCAACTCATAATTGCTTTCCCTTTTAAATCCATTTTTTTTTTATTACTTCCACTTATTTCTTCTTTCGCCTTCCCCTGAGAACTGGACCTGCTAACTCAACTGTTCTACATCTACCAACCCAAAAACTCTCATCCATTGTTTGAACGTGGCCATACCATCAAAGTTTCCTGTTCTGCACACACCTCCCTATACTATCCAGATTTAATCTTCCAGTGAGATCATCAGATCTAACACTCACATTAGATTCACATTACACATCCATTACATCATTTTCATATTTCTACCATGCAACGCATATCCTCAACTCTTTCTGACTCGGTTACATCATTACACTGTGTACATATACCTGATAAACTCTTTCCTGGGTCGATAGTGGTAATTCTCTGCTGGTTTGTAATGATAGAAAGTCACGAGTTTTTATTTATAGTGGCCCCAGATTGAGAAAGTCTTTTTTCTTTCTTTCGTATTGCCATGTATATGCCAATGAATTAAAATGCAATTATTTATATCATGCAACGCATATCCTTAACTCTCTCTGACTGCGTTTCATTCCGATAGATCATCACACTGCGTCACATGCCTTATAGACTTGATAGTGGTAACATTCTGCTAGTTCATAATGGGAGAAATTCATATGAGTTCATATTTGCGGTGGCCCCAGATTGGGAAAGGTTTTTCTTGTCTTTTTTGCTGTTGCTGTTGTTGCCATATATTGTGCAACCGAGTTGCTCAAATTTCATGTGATGCTGCTTTAGATCTCAGATGTTGTCCACAGAGCGAATCCATGTTTGCATTAGAAATTCTTTCGCCCCTTGTTTCCGAGTACATGGGATAGCTGCGCTTCTTTGCACTCAATACGCAGACAGATTATATTTCAGCATCAAGAATAATTGCGGCGATATATCTAATAGATAGTTTCATTTCACTCTTATCAAAAATATATAGATAAGAAATTTTTGGTGAACGTGTACAAATGTATAAATAATCTTAGCCGAGTACGACAGCATTCGTTTTTGCAAGCATCATCAACAGCATCATGACCATCATCATCGTCAGCCTCATGACCATCATCATCATCATCGTCGTGACAATCATCATCGTCAGCGTCGTGACAATCATCATCGTCAGCGTCGTGACAATCATCATCGTCAGCGTCATGACAATCATCGTCAGCGTCATGACAATCATCGTCAGCGTCATGACAATCATCGTCAGCGTCATGACAATCATCGTCAGCGTCATGACAATCATCATCATCACCAGCGTCATGACAATCAGCATCATCACCAGCGTCATGACAATCAGCATCATCACCAGCGTCATGACAATCAGCATCATCACCAGCGTCATGACAATCAGCATCATCACCAGCGTCATGACAATCAGCATCATCACCAGCGTCATGAAAATCATCATCATGGTTAACGTCCACTTTACCTGTTGGCCGGTTTTTAGTAATTAATTTATAAACTAAGCTGTCTCTGATGAGGTGGTCGTCTCTCTCTCTCTCAAATCTATCCTTGTCACTATATTCCATGTTTCCTTGACCTTTCCCTCTTAACCGACCCTGCCACCTCAACTGTTTGACGTCTATTAAACTCAAGCATTCTATGCTGCCATCAACATATTCAGCTGTTTTACATACTGGCATGTGTTGGACGGCTTTGAGAAATTTACTTCCAAACAAACTTCTGAGGTGCTTTCAATAAGTTTTCAAACTTTTTTTCACATGGGTACTTATATTGATAGTACACACATAAAACTCTAGTCCCCTACGAAGTAATCTCCTCCGACTGCAATGCACTTGTTGTGCCATTTCAACAACTTCTGGAAGACTCCATGGAAATCCTTTTGTGTGTGTCAGTGAGTCTCGTCACATCCTCTTTCGTCCCCTCAATTGTTATTATGACAATCTCAAAGGTTTTCCTTAAGTTAAAGGAATAGCAAAAAGTCACAGCGACCAAGGTCTGAACTATAGGGAGGGTGGGGGACTGTCTTGATGCCCATCTTGGTCAAATAGTCTGTGACAAGGATGGAGCACATTTGGGACTAGCTTTGCGCAAATCTTCCGCATCTTCAGTTCATCGCAAATAATTGTGTGTACAGCTTCCACACCTGAAACCAAGCGGTGCACTTGTTTTTATAGACACACGACAGTTCTTATCCATGAAATTCTTTATTTGGCCAATCAACTCTGGTGTTCTGACGTCCTTACTCCTCATACACCTCTTATTGGCATAATCACCTTGACAATACGGCATGGATCACGTTGACACACCAGTTCCTGCTGGATCACCAAAGTTAAGCAACGTTGAACCTAGTCAGTTCTAAATGGGTGTATATGCTCTCCGCTTATCTTGGCATTGTTTCCAGTCGTCCTGGTCTTCTCCTTGCCACTGGACTCAAACAGTGCTGATTCAGGAGAGGTGTGGTTGGTGATTGCGCAACCCTTGCCTCACAATTACTGCCCATACAGGGGGTATCCTTTGTCTTTCAAGACTGAATGGAAGCATAGATGGACACCTCTCATCACCCCTCACAGACTCCTTGCCTTCATTGAATCTCTTATGCCACTCAAAAACTGATGCTCGATTCATGCAAGATGGTCCAAAACAATCTGAAGCGTTCCATACGTTTCTGTTGCATTTTTTTCCAAGTTTAAAACATTATTTTATTGCATATCGTTCTTCTAAATTGTCCTCATATCTAGATTGCATTTTTGAAATTCACCAGCTGTGACAATCAGGCTTTAGTAGCGTGCATTCCAATTCCTGCTGTAACTGTTCATTTGGACTTGAAATCATAAAATTATTCAGGCATGTCATAAGATGTATAGCAATAACATACTGAATTTTCAAGAGTCTACAACAATTTTAAATGCCTGTACAAAAAAGTCTGGAAACTTATTGCAGGCACCTTGTATCTCTGGCCTAGTCTTTATTTACGTTTGCATTGTCCACCAAATTTCAGCCATAAATGTCCAACAGTTTTCGATTTATTGCTGTTCAATAAGCACCCGTAGCGACGATGTGCAAAATGCTGAAGAACATTTACGTTTAGATCTAACTCTTATCAAATATAGCCGAGTGGAAGAGCGCTAGCCTACAAAGCTACGATTGACTGTTGGCTGGGGTTGAATCCCAGGACCAGCAGTAACTATCACTTCCTGCACTGATGATTGCATGAGCATGAAACACTAGTGCATGTACTTATAAAAATTATTAGGATTCATAAAAAAAAATATATATATATATATATATATATATAACTAGCAGATGTAGCCAGCGTTGCCTTGTATCAAACATAATGTTAAATTCCTGAGGAGAAAAAAAAAAGGGGAGGGTTTAAAAAAAAAAAAACTGAGATGTGCATGCAGTACGTGTTTTTCCTGAACAGTTCACTTTTTGTAAAAAAAAAAAAAAAAAAAAAAAAACAATACTCGAGCTAAGATCGAAACCAAAACCTAGTCAGGTACGATAACCATTAGACCAGCTTGTCACAATCTTTAAAAAGTGTTTTCAAATCTACTTTTTCTTAACATAAGGAAGCCGGCATGTAAACGAGTCACGCACGCAGTCATGAAACAGTTGACAAAACGGATAGAAATATGATGATCCGCAAGTACCAATTTTTCGATTTTCACACCTTAGCAGCCCTTTTTTCCAGATGACAAACGATTAGAAAGTTTTCCACATGTCTGAATACCCTACATACCAGATTTCAAGTCTGTACATTAAAAATATGTTGAGAGTTGTCCTCACACACACACATTCTCACTTTTATATAACAGACATGTATAAAAGTGACCTTGTGTGTGTGTGTGTGTGTGTGTGTGTGTGTGTGTGTGTGTGTGTGTGTGTGTGTGTGCAGAACGATCTCTACCAAACTACTGTCAATTTTTGGTCTACAGACTTGAAACTTGATATATAGGGGATTTGGATTTGTAGAACAAATTCGATTTGGTTTTTAGCTAGTAAAAATAGCTGCTAAGGGGTCAAAATTGAAAAAAATTGCAACTTGGCAGGCATATGTCAACTAAATGTGTATCTTATGTATACGCAAATATACATTTATACATTTAAGTATATTAATTTTTAAAGTTTTGATAGGCATACGGACTTAGTTCAGATGGTAACTGTTAGAACAATACAACAGTATAATGCAGAGGGGAGTAACTCTTTACTTCTTTGGGTAAAGTTGCCTCCCCCTTGTCCGAAGTCCTAAAGTGAGCATCATTCCCGTTCATTCCTGTTATCGTACTTGGACTTCTAACCTTTCATGTACTATGTTTGAATTGTCGTCATGTGTGTGTGTGTCTCCATAATGAGCGAATATTTTTTTTATTTTTATTTACATAGGGATCGCCACTTATCAAGGCCAAGAGACCACCCGAGGATAAGGGTTAAAGAGTGTACAGTAGAAATTGGACAATATAGTAATCGTTAGTAATGGAGATTCGGTAAATTTGTTAACAAGTGGAACGGCTCATCAAGAACTTGTTTACGTTAGACTTGAAGACAATCATATTGTAGTCAGCTGGAAAGCAGGAAAGCGGAAGACAATTCCATAGGCGTGCAGTTCTAAGAAAGAAGCTTTGTTCATGGAATCTACGTTTAGGGTTAGGCATAGATAAAGAGTGGGGGGGGGATAGTGTTTTCAGCTAGACGAGTGTTTCTTCTGAAAGTTTGGCCAGGGGGGACCATAGACTGAAGCTCAGTCGAACACTTTCCATGAAAATAACGATACAGCAGAGACAAACTCGCAACATCTCTTCTGTGAGATAGAGGTTGCAGGGAAGAGAAAAGGACATCTCCTACGAGACTACGAAGTCTATTTTGAACTCTATCAAGGCAGGACAAGTCGTTTCTAGCAGCTCCTGTCCAGATGTAGCAACAGTACTCCATCCTGGCTCTTATATAGGTAGAGAATTGCATCAGTTATGTAACAGCGAGTGATTTTCTTATTTGTTCATAATTGTTCCATTCTTTTGTCATGTGCTGCAAACATACCCACGTGAAGGCTGGACACCGTGCGGTAAGATATTTTATGTCATATTGATCTTAACGTATCCCACGATATTATAACAAATAAGGCTGGAGTATTAGATTTTGGTTTTGATTCTAGCTGATGGTACCCAAGTCATATTTTTTTTTTTACTTTTAAAATCACTACTGTATATTGGGTACACTATAATAATCAATAGAATATTGGCTCTATAACAATAAATCCAAGATCTGCATAAATTAAAATATCATATTTATGGATATTTTACGATCAGGCCATGCTAAGCTGTCACTAATATAGATTGGGTACAATATAATAATCATAGAGAAAGTAACTCTATAATAATAGAAGACAGTGTCTCTTTTTGCAATCATCACATTTTACATTTCAAATTCTTTTTTTTTTTTTTTTTTTTGATTACATGCAAACAGCATGAAAAACCATTATCAAAAAATTAAATCTATTTTAAAGTGGGGGATCACTTTTCTTAAATTTAATGAATAATGAGCATTTTCCGTCTGGCCAGTTAGTGGTGAATCGACATGTCTAACCAAACGGTTTCTCAATTTCAGAACTGGAAAACTGAGGTTAGAGAATATATATATATATATATATATATATATATATATATATATATATATATTATTCATTCATCCTAATTATTTCTTTCTATTTTAAAACATTTTTTATGTTGTGAAAATTATTGACTTTTTAACAACATTTGGTCAGTCAGGCAGGGAGGTATAAATTATGAAATTAGCAAACACTTCAAAAACCAAAAAAAATTTGATAGAAAATGCCCGTTTTTGGCTAAGTAAAAGTAGCAATAACTAACTTTCATCGAACAACTGTTCTCATCTTGAGTGTCATTTTCACATTTCGGGCGATGTAACCTTCGACTGTCTTCAGGTGTAGGTTGTTGAACTCGGGAATGTTTCTGTCAAACTCTAGAATTTGAACGTAATTTCAGACACAACCCTTTATTTATCTCATTGAACTAATATGCTCTTGGTTCGACAGCCAGGACTCGTGGCGCAGTGGTTAGGGTACTTGGAAGAATCAATTGTAAAAGTGATATGCTCCTCAAGGTTGAGGGTTCAATTCTCAGTGTGGGTGACCGAAAAATACTATTGCGAATTACATAGAACCTCTATCCAGTCATGGCTGACAGAACAAGAGCATGCTAACCCCGTGAAGTAAATAAAGGGTTACGTTTGAAATGCCATCCAAATTCCCAAGTCCGACAGCATACACCTGAAGAAGGTCAGAGGTTACATTGACCAAAACGTTGACGATCCTACACTGATGATTGCCTAAGCATGAAACACTTGTGTCTGTAGGTATAAAAGATTAACTATTATTTAATGTAATATATAAAAGGGAAAATGTGTGTCTGTGTGTTTGTATGCCTGCAAAAAGATTTTTTCATAAACGCATCAGACCATGACAAAACTGGTATTGTTAGAAAGATTAATCCTCGGACAAAAAATATGTAAAAATTGACTAAAAAAATTAATTCTGTACTAGTCAACTGGGCCGTTTTTTTTGCAAGGAGAGGGTCACTTTTTCATTTTTCAAGTCATACGCCTAACAATCTCAATGTACACTTGGTCATGGCTATGACCTTAAACTATATCCGGTGGTGAGGCCCCAGCTTGCGGGCTTTGGGGAGTGTGGAGCAACCCTTTAATTGCCATTGCTCCCAGGTCAACTCTGACCTGGAGTGGTAGTACCTGTTAGGATCCCAACTATGGGTTAAATAGAAAATGACTTGAAAACAACAAACATATTCTATTAAAAAAATTTTCTTCAAAATCTTTGGATTCGGCATTAAATAACCTGAAAAGGGTTGATATGCCGTAAAAAAACAAAAAAAGACAATCAATGTACATTAAAAAAACTTTGACCTGTCGTGACGTCATAAGTCGTTGTGCCTGTGACAGCTCGCGCATTAGCTTTTTACATGTTACACGTTCGAGTCTGCCTACTGCGGTTATTTTTATTTTTGCGTTTGTACGGGTATGAGGTACTATTTTGATTGAAACAAAAGTTGTTTTGAACTTTTTTTTTTTTTTTAAGGAGGTTGCTCAATATCCTTCGTATACCACCTCTCTCCACCTGGGCAATGCCGGGTAGCCAGGCTAGTTATATATATATATATATATATATATATATATATATATATATATATATATATATATATAGTAAGTTATAAAATATATATGGCGATTAAGCTACACTGAATATTCCACGTTTCATCCACTCTAGGACTCTTCAGGCTTATGCGCGAATTCTGTGGTTGTTTGTCGTTTTTATATGTGTATCTCCTCTGGAGATTTTAGTTAGCCAATCAGATTTCTAGTATCCACCGTGCCCTTCCTATCAGCCAATGAGCATGCACTTATCGGACAAAGGCCTATTTGACCTCTGGTTGACCTGTTCCTTTGTGTGTGCTCTATTTAGCCTGGATATTTAGTTTCTTGATCTGTTTTAAATCTAGGTTATGGTTTTTTGTTTTTTTATGTTAGTTTATATATAAATATATATATATGTGTACATACATATATGCACATATATATATATACATATATATGTGTGATCGTTTATGTATATTCATGTTTATTTAATTTATTTGTTTATTTTCTATTGTTTTTGTTAGTTACGTATTGAGCACTTTTGAAGTAAATACTTCAAGTTTACGCATAAATTTATACTTTCGTATATTCATTTTATGTGAGTAAATTAAGAAGTTATATATATATATATATATATATATATATATATATATATATCTTAATCTCTATACTACTGTTAGGACGATTAATCGGAATTGGGAATAAAAAAAAAAATTTTAATATAAAAAAATTAAAAATAGAATCAAAACTTTTTGGTGCATCAGAATTGATATCGGAAAAAAATTGTGTCTATTGTCCGATGCCAAAAACGATTCTTTTTATTAATGTTATTTGTGTTTTTTTTTTGTTTAAATTTTCCACGGCTTGTATTATTTTAAACAATTAGCAAAATCCACAGATCATCCCGACAAGTATATTTTTATGTTTGCGAAAATATATACACCTACTGAATGTGTTTCTTGGGGTATCGGGTCAAGATCAAAGTGTAATATCTGTTCTTCAGATGCTACACTTCAATTTCTTGTTCTCTGTCAGTGGAGGAGAAATCCTTCACGACTGAGACAATTTTTATTTTTGTTCCTTTTCTCCACATTAAAAAACGACCCTGGTGTCTAACTCTGCCCTGTGGGGAGGCATTGTAAATAGGAAATCTCTCCCCAATATCTATATTTAAAAATTTAGAAAGAATTAGAATCGGGAATTTACAACGGAATCCGGAGAAATATAATATAACATCACTAGTTTCAAATACTTAGTCAATACCGTCATGAATATTTTTTTTTATGTATGCAACAAGCAATTACTTTCTGAACGAAACCACCTCTCAATCCGATATTAATATCCCATTAAATCCCAATTCGGAATAGCAACACGCTTGTCGGCCTTGGATTAAAATCAAATTACAACAGTGAAAATTCCCCAAACCTCGGATTCGATTTGATTTTCCAGTAGAGGAATTTTCCGAATTCAAATAAATTCAAATCCAATTATTTGTGTTTGCCTCGTCCGTGCGCATCTTTATTTAGCAGGCCTGCGTTTTGAATTACGAGGTTTTGGTGTCGAGATTAAAAATCGGATTTAAAATAGTGAGTAACAAAAGAAAGAAAAATAAAAATCTTTTTTTTTTAGGGGGAAGGGATGGGGGAAATTTTCTTTCAAGCTATTTAAAGAAGGGCGGACTACAAAGAGGAAACGGAAACACACGACCCCCCCCTCCTCCATCGATTATCGTACATCTAAATAAACAAATAAATAAATAAATAAAGAAAATTAAATTAAAAAATCTAAAACAAAATAAAGAAAAAAAAAAAAGAAAACTATTTACTGACAAAAATGCTATTACGTTTTTGAATTTTTGAGATCCAAGCGATTTCCCGTTTTGAAAGTTGCCCGAACGCACTAAACGGTGTAACTTAATCAGAACACCTCGCCAAATTATATTCCTTCGAATTTACATCAATCACGGACAATTTCGGGTCTCCCTGCTAGTCATGGGATAAAATAAAATTCCTGATTTCTTTATTTATTCTTTTTAAGATAAGCATTGAATATTCGTATTATTTGGATTCTTCCGACTACAGTTCTCATCTTGAGTTTTATTTTAAACAATTTATCAGTCGATGTAACCTCCGACCTTCTTCAGGCGTATCTTGTTGAACTCGGGAATTTTTCTGTCGAGCCGAGAAATCTGCATGAAATCTGCATGGAACGGGACCTAATTATTATTATTATTATTATTATTATTATTATTATTATACATGGGTAAAATTATCCCCCCCCCGCAAAAAAAAAACAAAAACAAAAAAACAAAAAAAAACGACGTAACCGCGTATTCATCGATCCAAGCGATTTCCTAGGTGTATCAGAATTTTTGTAGGAATTTTTGACACCTCTAACACGAAACTGCGAATAAAATATAAAAAAAACTCGTAATTTCTCTTTTAAAAAGGGGTTGTTTATTTTCTTTATGGATTATACTTCCAAAATAAACTATTAAAGTTGTTTTAAAAGTAATAGAAATATTTTTTTTTTAGTTTTTAAAAAACAGTAATGAATTTTACGAACTCAATATTTTTCAATTTTTAAACTTTAAAAATCTATCAAAATTTTTCTATTGATTCTATTTTTACGATATTTTCAGGGTCAATGTGAAATTTTATGCTCTTTCCAATAAACTGAATATAATATTTTAGACAAACGTTTTTTTTTTAATTCACTCCCCCCCCCCCATTTTCAAGCGTCTATTAAAAAGTAAATAATTAATTTACTCACCAAAGTTTTATATATCATGAATTGAAGAGAAAAGGTCAATAAATAATATATTCAAATTTAAAACAAAAAAAGTAGTGTTTTTTTTTTTAGAAATTTTACCTGTAAAGTTCGAAGTTTAAAACCTTTTTTTTTTAAACCGTGTTATTTGTTTTTTCTTTTGTTTTTTTTTTTTAATGAAACCTTGGCCCTTGCTCCTTTAATTGAAAAAAAAAAATTAGGGCTTGAATTACATTTTTCGAGTAGTTATAAGCTTGGAAAGACAGGGGGTCGAATAATTCACGCCTCCCATTTTGAAATGTCTATTAAAAAATAAATAATTAATTTACTTACCAAAGTGTTATATATCACAAATTGAAGAGAAAAGGTCAATAAATAATATATTCAAATTAAAAAAAAAAAAGTAGTGTTTTTTTTTTTTAGAAATTTACCTGTAAAGTCCGAAGTTTAAAACCTTTTTCTTTTTTTAAAAAAAACCTTTTTTTTTTTTTTTTTTTAATGAAACCTTGGTCCGTCCTTGCTCCTTTAATTGAAAAAAAAAAAAAAAAAAAAAAAAAAAAAGGGCTTGAATTACATTTTTCGAGTAGTTATAAGCTTGGAAAGATGGGGTGGAATTATTCAATATTTTTCACGAAATTTCTGACACAGCTAGCGATTTCCTGTTTCAAAAGTCTTTCGCACTAAACGGTGAAATTTAATCAGAAGACCCCACCCAATTACGTTCCTTCAAATTTCCGTCGTGGATTAAATTACGTTGCTGATTTTTTTTAGATGAGAATTTATTATTTGTATAATTTGGATTCTTCGGACTATTGTTCTCATTCTGAGTGTCATTTTAAATCAGTCGATGTAATCTCCGACATTTTTCAGGTGTACCTTTAGGTGTATCAGAAGCGGCCATTAAAAATGCGTGATAAGAACTAATAATTCAACTTACTATCTTTCGAAGCTTATAACTACTTGAAAAATGTAATTCAACCCCTAATTTTTTTTCAATTAAAGGAGCAAAGACCAAATTAAAAAAAAAATAACAGGTTTAATAGCAAATTATGCAATATTTGTTTTTTTTAATCGTTTTTTTTTTTTAAATAATTTAAAGAAAATCAACGTATTTTGACTTGCTTTGATAAATATATGTATATATATAAATGGCAAAAAATCACTTACCTATAAAAAAAGTACTAATAAATGGATAGTTCCATTCTTCATTATTAAGAATTTATCCATATTTATATTTTAAATTCCATGTATTTTTTTAAATAAAAGGATTTTTTAAAGCGAGGGTTGTTGAAAATCGCATTTTCGTAACGCATTTTGCGCCAAGCTTAAAGAGCTGCTATTGCTAATTTGGAATTTATCAAATATGGATTCGTTAAAGGGACATAATTAATGTCTCTTTTTTATTGCATGCTGTTAACCAAAATTAGTATTTTTGGTCCTCCTTAGTTAAAAAAAAAAAAAAAAAAAACACACATTCACTTATAAGTTCTTCCCGTTAAACAAAAAATCCAGTTTACCAATTTTTTTTTTTTTTTTAATTCTCTTAATGAAATACACAAGTTTTTGATTATTATACCGACTGGATTTTTGTTTTTAAATATCTAAAAAAACAAAACCTTAAATGAAATAGAAAAAATTGCTGTCAGCGTCCGGTATTTACTTGACGATATAAGCATAACATGAGCTTTCATTTAAAAACAAACTAAAAGAATCAACGTGGTTTATCTCATTTGTCGTTTTATATCTGTTAATATGAAAGGTTGTTTTTAAAATCTCTGTTGAGAGGTATGAAGAGATCCAGAGATCCTTAGCTGATTAAGGCTAACAACTTAGAATGGAGGGGGGGGGGCAAGGGTAAGGGTCGCCGCCAAGCATTGTTCGACCTGGAATGACTAATCACTCCTAATTTGATAAGTAAAAACCTCAGTGCAAATGAGGGTTAAAATTTGGTAGAGATAAGTTCAAAGAGGAGGAGTAGAAATTAGGGGAACAGACAAAGAGAGGTGTTGAGTGGACAAGACGAAGGATAAGCTCTAAGAGGAAGAAAGGAAGAGTGTTTGTAACCACTCTCTGAAGGAGAAGTGGGGAAAAGGAGTTGGATTTAGAAAAAAGAAATTCTAAAAAGAGTACAGTCGTAGCCAGCAAACTGAACGGCTGGGCTGGGCTGGTTAAGCGCTCCCGATTTGGGAGCCCTCAGAGCCTGATGTTATGATGTTAACTAGCCTGAGTTAATGGGAAATCTGTGACTTTACTGGTCTGGTCTTACATCGTTTCACTGCTATAGTTAGTCACCTCAATTTAGACAGTAGCTGTTATGAAGTAATGAAATTAATAGTTTGTTATTGTTATAAACCGGAGTTCCGTTTGTTTGACACCTGTCATATTGGGTGGAATCCGACGAGGTTAAGGACACCCAGTGTGGTTGGTGCAGTATCAGTCTTGTTATATGCGCATGCGCGGTCATGAAACAGTTGACAGCTTCTTTATGCTAAAAATAAGTAGGTTGGAAAACACTTTGTAAAGAATATGTCAAGCTGGCCTAATGGTTATCATACTTGACTCACTGTCTTTTGGTTTCAGTTTCGATCTCAGCTCAAGTATTTCTTTTTTTTACTTACAAAAAGTGAACTGTTTAGATAAAAACATAATACTCGCATGCACTTCTCAGTTTCTATATTAATTATAATATAATATTTATGCACATCTTATGACTGAGCAATGCCTGCTAGAATATCTATATAATTATAAAACTGTAGACCTTGCTTGCATCTTGCGTTTGACGATTGAATCATTCCATCTGATAATTTTTTTTTTTTTTTATTACATTTTCACCCCAAACAAGGCACATTGCCACTTTGGTGTAGGGGGCTACTATCAGGGGCAGCAACTACTGGGGCACTATGTTGGGATTTGGGCAGCAAGATGTCGGTTCACGTTACACTTGAACTTCTGCATGTCAGTACAGTTAGGGAAGTAGGATCCTGGAATGGAATTCCAGAGTCTAGCGGTTCTGGGGAAGAAACTACTGGAGTAGAAAGATCTTTTACATCTAGGGATCTCTACTGTGTGGGGGTGGGATTTAGCTGCCTGTCGGGTTTGTCAACGGTGTCTACATCGTGGGGGCACAAGTGTCTGCAGTTCGTCAGAGCATTCACCATTGAAATACTTGTAGAACAGGCAGGGATCCATTTACTGCAGAGCAGTTTAGGCTTCGCCAAGATAATGGGCGGGGGTGTGAAAGGGGATTGTCTGATATAAGGAGAAAATCCGCATTAATCAAAGCCGATTGCTTTTGGACGTTCCCAGCGATCGCGTTGAGAACGATACAACAACCTTCGCATTAGTTTCGCTTTTATTATAAAAAAAAAAGAAAAAAAAAAGGCGAATCTACACGCGGCGATCGAAAAATGTTGAATATTTAGCTTTTGAAACTCGCGCAAATTAAATACTACACGTAACCCCCGTTCGTAACTCGTAGATATTATGATTTTGACGTGATATAAAAAGTCTTAAAAATGAGCGACGGCCTCGAGAAACCGCCGGAAAAATCCTTTTGTGGACAACAGAAAAATGTACACACACTAACACACACACACACATTTTGGCTTTTATATATATAGATGATAGTCTGAAGGTTATGTTCATTGGCAGTGTGCGTAAATTGTTCAAAATAATGTTTTTTTTTTTTCTCCATGTTTTTTTAACGAAATTATCTGATGAGTATGCCACTTAAAATGCGATAACAACAACTTTTTTGTTGCAAACCAAACAATATTTAAAAAAATTTTCTTTTGAAATATAATGAACTAGTAACTAAGGAGACTTAATTTAAAAATTTGGGAAACTATTACATTACACTATACATACATATGTATATATGTATGGGCATGGCTCAGAAACTAAAGAATGAGGGTAGTGAGCTGTATGTTTTGGTTTTGATTCTAGCTGACGGCAGTAAAGTGATATATATATATCTATATCTATATATATATATATATATATATATATATATATATATATATATGATTGTTGAATTTTTATTTATTTTTTTATTAGCGATTAATTTCTTTTTTTTTTTTTTTCGCTCCCTGAGCATTTTTATTGTAAGAAAGGAGTTATTTGCCCTTTGTTTGCATTTTTCTTCGCCCACATTTTAGGACGTATTTACTTTTTTTTATTTTATTTTATTTAAATATTATTTATTAATTATTCAGTAATAATTAATATGTGCATAAAAGTCATCTATACTTTTATGCACGTAGTAATTATTAATTAACACGTGTGTGTATATATATATATGCGACGCTCACTGTTTGTTTATAAACAAGCGGTTAGAGCACTGTAAAAGTACTGGACAAATAGACATTTGGCAAGATAATTTATGGGCGCCGCTCCTGTGGGTCGATCGGTAGAACTGCTGACTGTCAACGCGATGGTTCTAGGTTCAATCCTCATCTTGGGAGAGGTGCTAGTCTAGCGACACTGATAAGTTGTGATACAACGAAACAGGACTGTATGTCGACTATATATATATATATATATATATATATATATATATATATATATATATATATATCACTAATGTGTGTGTGTATATATATATATATATATCACTAATGTGTGTGTGTGTGTATATATATATATATATATATATCACTAATGTGTGTGTGTGTATATATATATATATATATATATATATATATACACAAACACACATTAGTGATGGGACGATTCCAATATTTTCCCCCCGATTCTGATACAATTACAAATTCTGTACTAAATTCTTGATTCCAATACAATTACCGATTCCAATTAATTACAAATCTCTAAAGATTTGTTATTTCTCCC
The DNA here is from genome assembly GCF_053919585.1 of Euprymna scolopes. Lineage (NCBI taxonomy): Eukaryota > Metazoa > Mollusca > Cephalopoda > Sepiida > Sepiolidae > Euprymna > Euprymna scolopes. The sequence continues at coordinate 6,023,404 of NC_136525.1, read as the reverse complement.
CAGTTACCATAAAAACACATGTTAAATGTGCAGATATTTTCATAAAAGTAAAAATAACATTTGTGGGGAGGGGGAATGGTCTCATTATTTTAGTTTAAAATCAATAAATATCTTTACTATTTTCTTGTTA
>NC_136525.1:5990774-6018274 GCF_053919585.1 Euprymna scolopes | reverse complement strand
CTGCAATCACTTGTGCCCCCACGACGTGAGCACCCTCGACAAACCCGACAGGCTGCTAAATCCCACCCCCACACTGTAGAGATCCCTAGATGTAAAAGATCTTTCTACTCCAATAGTTTCTTCCCCAGAACCGCTAGACTCTGGAATTCCATTCCAGGTCCCTGCTTCCCCAACAGTACTGACGTGCAGAAGTTCAAGTGTAACGTGAACCGACACCTTGCTGCCCAAATCCCTACATAGTACCCCAGTAGTTGTTGCCCCTGATAGTAGCCCCCTACACCAAAGTGGCAATTTGCCTTGTTTGGGGTGAAAATGTAATAAAAAAAAAAAAAAAAAAAAAAAAAAATTAATCTGCAGCACGTGCGGCAGAGAATGCCACTCCCGAGTTGAACTATACAGACATTCTCGGCGTTGCAGATAGACACCAGAGCTACACCATCTTCCAAGATAGCCAGGTTCTGCTGGTGAGCTGACTGTCAACTTGACGGTTGTAGGTTCGATCCACGGCTGGGGAAAGATGTATGTCTAGCCACACTGATGAGTTGTGATGCAACGAAACTACTGTATTTGGACGACAAATAAAAGCACCCCCTCTTTGGGTTGAGCACTTTGTAAATATATTTTCACCCGACATGTATTTAAGCAATTAAGCGAAGTCCACTATTAATTTGTTCGTAAATAAACTTCTGGTTTGAGCACTGTAAGAGACGGGCAGGTGTGGATTTAATACACACTCGAGGAGAAATATTTACGACACTGATTCTTGGTCCGATGGTTAGAACAGCCGACTACCAACTCGATGGTTGTAGGTACGATCCACGGCTGGGGAAAGGTGTATGCCTAGCCACACTGATGAGTTGTGATATAACAAAACAGTACTATGCGGAAGATAAAGAGTGCACAGAAATATGCTTTTCCAAAATTGAGTGTGACACACTAACAAAAATGTTATTTTAACCTTAATTCTGACAGACCAAAGAAAATCGTAATTTCCAAAGAAAGCGCTATTTCAAAACTAAGTATAGTAATTAAATATAAAAAATGCTATTTCAAACTAAAGTGTGACAGACCAAAATCAATAGTAATTAAAAATTTAGGATGACAAACCAAAGAAAAAATATTTTTTCCGTTTGAGCATGGCAGACTAACGAAATGGCGATATGATTGATCATCATCATCATCATAATGATGAAGATATTGCTGAGCACGATGACTACAATGGTATACAAAAAATACTGACACAAGTCATATAGTAGATATATTTAACATAACAAATACTGACCCAACGGATCATGGATATGTCTGACATATCACGAATACTGACACAACAAGTCATATAGTAGATATATTTAACATAACAAATACTGACCCAACGGGTCATGGATATATCTGACATATCACAAATACTGACACAACAAGTCATATAGTAGATATATTTAACATAACAAATACTGACCCAACGGATCATGGATATGTCTGACATATCACAAATACTGACACAACAAGTCATATAGTAGATATATTTAACATAACAAATACTGACCCAACGGGTCATGGATATATCTGACATATCACAAATACTGACACAACAAGTCATATAGTAGATATATTTAACATAACAAATACTGACCCAACGGGTCATGGATATGTCTGACATATCACAAATACTGACACAACAAGTCATATAGTAGATATATTTAACATAACAAATACTGACCCAACGGATCATGGATATATATGACATATCACAAATACTGACACAACAAGTCATATAGTAGATATATTTAACATAACAAATACTGACCCAACGGATCATGGATATGTCTGACATATCACAAATACTGACACAACAAGTCATATAGTAGATATATTTAACATAACAAATACTGACCCAACGGATCATGGATATGTCTGACATATCACGAATACTGACACAACAAGTCATATAGTAGATATATTTAACATAACAAATACTGACCCAACGGATCATGGATATGTCTGACATATCACAAATACTGACACAACAAGTCATATAGTAGATATATTTAACATAACAAATACTGACCCAACGGATCATGGATATATCTGACATATCACAAATACTGACACAACAAGTCATATAGTAGATATATTTAACATAACAAATACTGACCCAACGGATCATGGATATGTCTGACATATCACAAATACTGACACAACAAGTCATATAGTAGATATATTTAACATAACAAATACTGACCCAACGGGTCATGGATATGTCTGACATATCACAAATACTGACACAACAAGTCATATAGTAGATATATTTAACATAACAAATACTGACCCAACGGGTCATGGATATGTCTGATATATCACGAATACTGACACAACAAGTCATATAGTAGATATATTTAACATAACAAATACTGACCCAACGGGTCATGGATATGTCTGACATATCACAAATACTGACACAACAAGTCATATAGTAGATATATTTAACATAACAAATACTGACCCAACGGATCATGGATATATATGACATATCACGAATACTGACACAACAAGTCATATAGTAGATATATTTAACATAACAAATACTGACCCAACGGATCATGGATATGTCTGACATATACAAATACTGACACAACAAGTCATATAGTAGATATATTTAACATAAATACTGACCCAACGGATCATGGATATATCTGACATATCACAAATACTGACACAACAAGTCATATAGTAGATATATTTAACATAACAAATACTGACCCAACGGATCATGGATATATCTGACATATCACAAATACTGACACAACAAGTCATATAGTAGATATATTTAACATAACAAATACTGACCCAACGGGTCATGGATATGTCTGACATATCACAAATACTTACACAACAAGTCATATAGTAGATATATTTAACATAACAAATACTGACCCAACGGATCATGGATATATATGACATATCACAAATACTGACACAACAAGTCATATAGTAGATATATTTAACATAACAAATACTGACCCAACGGATCATGGATATGTCTGACATATCACAAATACTGACACAACAAGTCATATAGTAGATATATTTAACATAACAAATACTGACCCAACGGATCATGGATATGTCTGACATATCACAAATACTGACACAACAAGTCATATAGTAGATATATTTAACATAACAAATACTGACCCAACGGATCATGGATATGTCTGACATATCACGAATACTGACACAACAAGTCATATAGTAGATATATTTAACATAACAAATACTGACCCAACGGATCATGGATATATCTGACATATCACAAATACTGACACAACAAGTCATATAGTAGATATATTTAACATAACAAATACTGACCCAACGGATCATGGATATGTCTGACATATCACAAATACTGACACAACAAGTCATATAGTAGATATATTTAACATAACAAATACTGACCCAACGGGTCATGGATATGTCTGACATATCACAAATACTGACACAACAAGTCATATAGTAGATATATTTAACATAACAAATACTGACCCAACGGGTCATGGATATGTCTGATATATCACGAATACTGACACAACAAGTCATATAGTAGATATATTTAACATAACAAATACTGACCCAACGGATCATGGATATATCTGACATATCACAAATACTGACACAACAAGTCATATAGTAGATATATTTAACATAACAAATACTGACCCAACGGGTCATGGATATGTCTGACATATCACAAATACTGACACAACAAGTCATATAGTAGATATATTTAACATAACAAATACTGACCCAACGGGTCATGGATATATCTGACATATCATGAATACTGACACAACAAGTCATATAGTAGATATATTTAACATAACAAATACTGACCCAACGGGTCATGGATATATATGACATATCACAAATACTGACACAACAAGTCATATAGTAGATATATTTAACATAACAAATACTGACCCAACGGGTCATGGATATGTCTGACATATCACAAATACTGACACAACAAGTCATATAGTAGATATATTTAACATAACAAATACTGACCCAACGGATCATGGATATGTCTGACATATCACAAATACTGACACAACAAGTCATATAGTAGATATATTTAACATAACAAATACTGACCCAACGGATCATGGATATGTCTGACATATCACAAATACTGACACAACAAGTCATATAGTAGATATATTTAACATAACAAATACTGACCCAACGGATCATGGATATGTCTGACATATCACGAATACTGACACAACAAGTCATATAGTAGATATATTTAACATAACAAATACTGACCCAACGGATCATGGATATATCTGACATATCACAAATACTGACACAACAAGTCATATAGTAGATATATTTAACATAACAAATACTGACCCAACGGATCATGGATATGTCTGACATATCACAAATACTGACACAACAAGTCATATAGTAGATATATTTAACATAACAAATACTGACCCAACGGGTCATGGATATGTCTGACATATCACAAATACTGACACAACAAGTCATATAGTAGATATATTTAACATAACAAATACTGACCCAACGGGTCATGGATATGTCTGATATATCACGAATACTGACACAACAAGTCATATAGTAGATATATTTAACATAACAAATACTGACCCAACGGATCATGGATATATCTGACATATCACAAATACTGACACAACAAGTCATATAGTAGATATATTTAACATAACAAATACTGACCCAACGGGTCATGGATATGTCTGACATATCACAAATACTGACACAACAAGTCATATAGTAGATATATTTAACATAACAAATACTGACCCAACGGGTCATGGATATATCTGACATATCATGAATACTGACACAACAAGTCATATAGTAGATATATTTAACATAACAAATACTGACCCAACGGGTCATGGATATATCTGACATATCATGAATACTGACACAACAAGTCATATAGTAGATATATTTAACATAACAAATACTGACCCAACGGATCATGGATATATCTGACATATCACAAATACTGACACAACAAGTCATATAGTAGATATATTTAACATAACAAATACTGACCCAACGGATCATGGATATGTCTGACATATAAATACTGTACTGAAGTACTGATACGGCACTCACCCAGTGTGGGTTGAACCGGCTTCCTTCAAAGGAGGAAGTTTCATGGGAGTATTAAATTCACAAGCCGTTCCCAATCGCATGTAATATTCCCATCAGAGGAAATGACAATGTTAGGTTTATGCAGCTCTTGCAAGGAGGTATCGACGTCGTCCTGCATATTGCACCTGCCTTCCTAAATGGTTATGCATTTGGTACTGACCAGGCTCAATGTTGCTGAACTTCTGCGATCCAATGAGAAACAGTGTGTCAATATGATTGTGCCGTATATTGACATATAAATACCGATTTAAATGGTAATAGATATGTCTGGCATATAACAAATACTGACTCGACGGGTAATAGATACGTCTGGTATATAACAAATACTGACTCGACGGGTCATAGATACGTCTGGTATATAACAAATACTGACTCGACGGGTCATAGATACGTCTGGTATATAACAAATACTGACTCGACGGGTAATAGATACGTCTGGCATATAACAAATACTGACTCGACGGGTCATAGATACGTCTGGCATATAACAAATACTGACTCGACGGGTAATAGATACGTCTGGCATATAACAAATACTGACCCAATGGGTCATAGATACGTCTGGCGTATAACAAATACTGATCCAGAGCGTCACGAGTGGTGTATAATATTTTTAAACCCGGATTCATAAATCTTTTGCTGCTAGAGTTTCAGAGATCATTTTGAGTTTTAAAATATTTTCATCCTGTAGTTCCGTCTTTGATATCATCCTCCCCAAAGTTTGCTTTTTTGTTTTCATTTGATTTAGCCAACCCATTTCCAATGCCATCGTCTGTGTTTCTGACTTTTGTTCGATGTGAAAATCATCTAATTCCCAGTCGCAAGGGGGTGAAGGGAAGGCTACTACCAACTAGCTACCACCCCCACCTATCCTTCGTATTTAGCATCGATTCTTCGTTTTTCAATTTTTCTTATTTTGCTACAAGTTGACTAATTACATTAGTATGGATTACTTTCGCCACAGCACGCTCAACAAATTCTATTTTCAATTGGCCTTAGATCCATTCCGGAATATTTGATCTTTTTAAAAAAGAATTAAAAAAATTTTGACTTTAATTTTTTTTAATTTTTTTTTTTTTTGCATTGTGCTAATTCCTAGAACTGCTCGACTGTGGAACTGTTTTCCTTGCCTGCTTTCGAACTAACTATAATATGATTACCTTCAAGTCCTATGTAAACAAGTTGTTGTTGAACCATCTCTAATCAAATTATATACCCATTCGCCACCACTAACGATAACTACACCATTGCCTCAAGGACCACCATATACTCATGGACCCTTATTCTTGAGTGGCCTTTGGGCCTTGATAAATGGTAACTGCCCAGTAAAAAAAATAAATAAATAAATAAAATAATAATTACTGCAAACAAATTCTTTTACCACCACAAGCCATAACCAGGAGAGTATTTAAACATTGGATATTAAACATGCAGTTAACATAAACATTCGGTCCTGGATATGACCTAAAACTATATCCGATGGTGAGGCCCCAACTTGCGGGCCTTGGGAAGTGTGGGGCCACCCTTTAATTGCCATTGCTCCCAGGTCCACTCTGACCCAGAGTGGTAGTACCTGTTAGGGTCCCAACTATGGGTTAAATAGAATCTGGCTTAAAAAAAATATATATATATACTCCATAAAAATCGTTCCTCAAAATAACTAGATTTGGCATTAAATAACCTGAAAACGGTTGATATGCCGTAAAACAAAAACAACCAACCAACCAACCAACATAAACATTCAAACAAATTCGATTCGCAGCAAAATCCCACCACTTGACTTAGATGCTGGAATATTTTCTGGTACTTATCCAGAATGACTAATGATCGACTGAGGCCCTACGGTTGCGAGAGAGTAAGGTTAGTAGGTCAATATGCAGTTTACACAGCTAATGATTAGGAATTTAAAATATACAGATTTGAAACAAATAAGGAATGTCAGGAACAATAACAAACATCGCCTGATCTCAAACGTCAAAGAATGACATAATTGTCTAATATCTAAAGAGGTCAATTGTAGATAGAACAAAGAACGGTAAAAGGTAATGACTGAATTGATGGAGAAGAAAGTTTTTCATTTGGGACAGAGTTATTCGCTTGTCAGTAAAAGGGATTATGCTAATGATGAGGAATTTAGAATACACAGATTTTGACACATGGCTGATAGAACGAGAGCATACTACCAAGGTGAATTAAATAAGACCTCAAAAGTGAATAAAAAGATTCTAGAGGTTGTCAAAAAAGTTTCAAGAGGTCGACGAAAAAAAAACAAAAAAAAAACAAGATTCCAGATGTTGACAAAAAAGATTCCAGATGTAGAACAAAAAAAAAAAGATTCCAGATGTCGAACAAACAATAGAAAAGATTCCAGATGTCAAACAAACAATAGAAAAGATTCCAGATGTCAAACAAACAATAGAAAAGATTCCAGATGTCAAACAAACAAAAAAAAGATTCCAGATGTCAAACAAACAGTAGAAAAGATTCCAGATGTCAAACAAACAATAGAAAAGATTCCAGATGTCAAACAAACAATAAAAAAGATTCCAGATGTCAAACAAACAATAAAAAAGATTCCAGATGTCAAACAAACAATAAAAAAGATTCCAGATGTCAAACAAACAATAAAAAAGATTCCAGATGTCAAACAAAAAAGGAGATTCAAGATGTATAACAAAAAAAAAAAAAATTCCAGATGTAAATCAAAAAACATTACAGAGGTTAAAAAAAAAAAAAGGAAAGATTTTAGAGGTCGACAAAAACAAAAAATGCTCGAGTCCTGAAGAAGGTTGGAGATTACATCAACCAAAAACACTGTCCAGAAAAGAAAAAAAAAAAAAAAAAAAAACTCAAGATGAGAACAGTAGTCTTGAGAATTCAATCAATACGCATGCCCTGGAGTATGAAATAATCAGAAGCTGTTAGTAACTGCTTTGTCAGCAGCTTTGACCCCTAAGATAAAAAAAAAAAAAAAAAAAAAAAAACTGAGAGGGAGGAGGAGGACTATAAAGAAAATGCCCAAGCTAACCCGTCCCCTCACCCATTCGACTATAATTCTCTAACAAAAGGTGAAAACCATGAGAAAAAAAGAAAATATGATTAACCTAATTTTTTTTTTTTTTTTTTGCATTTAAAAATAATTAATAATCACATTTTCTATTATTAATCTGACGCTAACGATTTTTGGATAGAAAGCATAGACCTCCGTGCTATCGTCGTCCGAACAATACAAGCTTACAACTTGGCATTACATTATCCCCCCACCCCCAATTCCTCTCATAATAATTTGGCAATCATGCAATATAGTTAATCAGCGATAAACTGAAAACAAAGGAACTATACAACAAATAACATCACATGCAAGAAATTTATATTTTCTACCACCCTACAGATATATTAGCGTTAATGCAATTAATAAGAATCTGGAATTGGAAAAAATCAAAACTTTTGGGGTATCAGAATTATTATTAGTAAAATTTGTGCCAATTTTCCGATGCCAAAAACGATTCTTTTAATTGCTTTTCATTTCTTTTGTTTTAAGCAAAATCTTTTACTGCTGGTAATAATTAGAAAATTATTTTTATTGATTTTAAACTTCCATTTAAACTAAAATCTAAAGATAAACCTCCACAGGTGTAGTTTTACATTTGAGAAAATATATGCATATATAACAAGTTTTTATGGTGATCGGAGGAATAATAATAATAATAATAATAATAATAATAATAATATATATATATATATATATATATATAAATAAATATAAAAGCGAAAATGTATGTATGTATGTGTGTTTGCTTTTTCTGTATGGATACAAAAGGCTTTTTTTAGAGAAGCGGTAGCTCGCTTCACAACTTTTTAAAACTTTTTATATCACATATAAATCGTAATATCTCACAGTTAACAACGAAGCTCGCCTGTCTATTGAATTTGCTCGATTTCGGGAAGATAAATATTCAACATTTGTCGCTCGCCGCATGTGGGTTAGTCTTTTTCCTATAAAATCTTGCGGGGAAAAAAAAGCGTTCAGTGGTAAATACTATCCCGCAGTCAAACTTGACCTCATTAACTCATTGAAATGGGCACCTGCGAAATCCAAGTAATTAAATAAATTCAAACGTGTTTCCGTTAGCATCTCGCAGTGGGGCAATGGTTAACGTCGCACATTTTTTTTTTTTCACACTTTAATTTACAACTTTGCCTCAATGGTTCGGGTTCGATCCTCATACTTATTTTTTACCCCCCCCCCCCGGGAGTTTCCACACACACCTCCAAACACCCGGGCAACGCTGGGTACCCCTCGCTAGTGTATATATAAAATGAATAAATGACAAAAGTCTATATTCTAAATTTCATGATGTTCACCATCTTACAATTTATTCTTTAATTCAGTTGACATTTATAATTCTTGACAGTATCTGTTTCGTAGCACAAAATCATTCATTTAATCAGTGAATCTATTTTGCCCTTAACTCCTCAGAAGAAATATCAACAATCAATCTACCAAAATGGAAGTAAAATGCGTTTTGACATGATTAAAAAATCCGAAAATTGGAAGAGAAGCTGCAAATACTTTTAGTTTGCTTCCATTACGCCATTTTGAACTATGTATTGAAAGATGGTCAACATCAAGAAATTTGGAATATAGACTTTTGTCATTTATCCATTATATGCTCTGTAATTACATTGAGCTTTTTAAATAAGGATTGGTTTATCTAAAAAGGAAATATAAGTGAATAAAGAATATTTCCAAAGAAATATATATATATATATATATATATATATATATATACACACTAGCTTGACGCCTGGCATTGCTCAGTCATACAATACGCTTACATATGATATTTGAATTTATGCAGATTGTGCATGTCTCATAGAATCAATCTTCAATTGAATATTATATATTATGAGGAATAATTTGTACAGTGGACTAATTTGCAATATATATATATATATATATATATATATATATATATATATATATAGGATTGATATGTAGGCCTCACATAGCTACACAACTTCCGGCCCTTCATCCAGCATGCTTTGAATCGACCTGTTACGCACACCATTTGAAAAGGGAAAATTTTTCCGAAATTAATAATGGAATATGTCGCATGAAAACAAGTAAGACATTTTTCCATACAACTGAATAAATATATATAAAAAAAAAAAAATAAAATAATAAAATATATATATATATATATATATGTACTTATTGATTTGTAAATCGCCCCTTGTTCTCATCTCCTCTTACCAACAGCGACTATAATTCATTCCTCGCATTGTGACAGCCTTCTAAATCTCTTTTACATATATATATATATATAAATATATACATATTCTAGTTGCTGATTTCAAAAGGCGAAGAATATGCCTATACTTTTAATGCTAGCTTTATTTATGGTGTCTTTTACATATAATAAAAACCCTTCCCAACACTTTGCTGATGAGGAAACTTTGTTTGTTAAAAATACTATATGTAAAAACTATTGTCCGTGGCTTAATGTCTACCACAATAAAAACATTTTCCGAAACGATCGTACAAATTATTGATTTTGTTGTTGTTCCTTCTTGTGAAACGGATTTTTAATTTAATTCTAATTTGAATTTTAAATTATCAATCACATTACTGTATATATTTCAGAATAAAGTTATCCAACAAATCAACTGGTATGGAAACCTGTCATTATAGGTCTTACCAAATATTATTGGCAGTAATATTCTATAAGGACTATCCCATCTAAATAAAAATTGCTCAATATACAAAATAGAGCAAATAAATCAAATTTTAGTAATTCTACAAATTTAAAATTTATGACGTGAAATGGTTAAATTTCAAATCAAAAATATTTTTATTATTATATGTAAGACAAAGAATACATTTGAAATATTATATCTCCTTATCCTATAGGATTTTGATATTTCAAATATTTTCTCCCCTGAAGAGATAGTAGACATCGAAATCCTATAGGATAAGGAGATATAATATTCCAACTCTATTCTTTGTCTTACATAGAATTATAAAAAAATTTTGATTTGAAATTTAACTATTTCACGTGTTAAATTTAAAATTTATTGAATTACTAAATTTTATATATATATATATATATATATATATATATATATATATATATATATATATATATATATAAATACAAACACGGTAGTGTTTGAATATATGGTTAAGTGGCGGTTTTAGTCATTTAAAACTGCTTTAAAGCTTCACCGCTCACTCATTTTTCAACCAAATTTCAAACAATTATTACAGTTTATAGATCACCTTCTCAGCTGAAAAATTGTTTTTCAATTTTTGTTCAGTAAAACAAAAGTTATGATGAATTTTCTGGTGCTCAAAATCGTAAAAAAAAAAAAACATAAGGAGGTGAGCGACATTTTTTATAACTGGTTTTCATAGCAACTACGTTGCTTCAGCGACTACTGTTGCTACCAATCCACCACTTTCACGAAAAGAGAAGTAACAAGTGAAACAGAAAGTATGAAAGGGAGATAATTGGGGGAGGGGGTTATTGAAAGCAGACGAGTGCCGTACATTGTTATTACATATGTGTACGTTATATTTATGGGGGGAAAATATAAGACTGAAATTAAACAAAGAACAAGTGAATTTACTGGAAGCCTAGAAAAATCATGAACTACAATAGAAAAATGCAAGCATGAAAAGTAATATGGTTAAGCTTAAACATGGAAAAGTAAAGGACTAGTTGTTAAAACTGGAAAAGAAAAGGACAAGATATTTTAGTAAAAAATATACTCCTTCTTTGCCTATTAGTCAAGCGCAGACACACTATCTCGGTGATTCGACAGAAACACCCAGCGGTAGATCTTGTTTTCTGGCTAGGGCAACGAACGCCGTTTTTCCCCATTCCCAGCATGCCCCACCCCTAAAACTGAACATTTGGGAGGGCTTGAGTATAAGATATGCCTGAGCAATTAGATTGGGTTGACCTTCTTCTAATGGGTTGAGGGTACCGGATTGACAGTTCCTGGCTGCTGTTTCCGACTGGTAGTACAGGAGCCCTAACTCTTTGGTAGCGCTTAGAGCGGCTGCTCCATCAACAGTTGAATAATATCGGGTTGTTTGTAGTGCCATGACGCGCATGGAAAGGGACCCTGCACTCATCCCCGGTGGGCTTTCCTGAGGCCACAATCCTAATTGGAGAAAGGTCAGCTGATGGTCTACTTGTGATGCATGTCTGAAGCTCTGCATAACCTCTTGTTTAGCTCCCCCTTACCGAAACTCTTAAAAAAAAATATGACGACAGTACAATCTAAAAATAAGCTTAAACCAGGATTAGGGACAAACAAATTCAACTTGCCTCCTCCTTTGAGGCTTGCATTCACGAACATCCGTAGGCTTAGAACTAACTTAGCTGATGTTGAAGCATTTCTCTTAACAAATACCCCGGATATCTTAGCACTAAGTGAGACTAACCTACACTCCTCCATTCCCTCTAACCACTTTAACATGCCTGGATATCTCCCACTCTGCCGTAAGGACTCTGACAGACATATGCACGGACTTGGAGTTTACATTCGTAATACCCTTCCCTTGACTAGAGAAACAAACCTAGAAACAGATGATCAAGCCTTTATGTGCTTTAAACTAAACATGCAACACAATATTAGCTACTATTATTTTCTCTAGCTCTCCCTCGACTCAGGACTGCTCCATAATAAACAAAGTATCTGACAGCATAGACACGGCACTGTCCCTCGGCACTAGCGCACAAATACATGTATTTGGTGACTTTAATGTCCACCACAAAAACTGGCTTGGATTCTCTACTCACACAGATGCAGCGGGCAGCACAACCCATAGCTTCACTATATCTCACTCCCTATCACAAATTGTTACGTTTCCAACCCGTTTCCCTGACCAGGAAGAACAACACGCATCACTTCTAGATCTGTTTTTGACCACAGTTCCCGATGACTGCATAACGAAGGCCCACAGCCCACTCGGGAACGCTGATTATGCAGTGATAATGGTTGAAATCGCCCTAAACTCTAGACCCAAAACTGAAGAGCCAGTGCTCAAAACAACGAGCTATTATAATAAGGCTGACTGGGAAGCCATCAGGGAACTAATTAGAGATGCTCCATGGAAAAATATTTTCTCTCTCCCTGCTGAACAATGTGCAAATGAGACCACTGACTGGTTCAAAACTGCAATCGAAGCGCATGTTCCCATGCGGAAATTTTATAGTAAGCCCCACTCTCCCCAATGGTTTATGTCGACTTGTGCAACTGCCATTGCTCAAAAGCAGCATGCATACCGTAGGTTTAACCGACATAAGTCCAGTTCAAACAGACTGAAGTATATAGAAGCTAGAAATAACGTTAAGAAAGAAATAGCGACAGCTAAGAGAGAATTTATGGAAACCACTGAAAAGCGCATCGAAGCACAAAAACTAGGAACTCGAGACTTCTGGAAAATCTACAACAGTGTAGTAAATAATGGGCAATCAACAATTCCCCCACTAACCAACAATCACGAGGTTGTCTCCTCAGCAACCGACAAGGCTAATATGCTTGCCAGTCGGTTTGCCTCAAACTCTACATTGGACCCTTCCAACCACCCCCTACCTGACTTTCCTATGCGGACAGACGCCACACTAGACGATCTGAAAACCACCCCTGCTCAGGTGCATGCTATCATAAAAAACCTTGACACCTCAAAAGCATGTGGACCCGATCTTATCCCAGCTGAGCTATTAAAAAAGTGCTCAGCCGAAGTAGCTCCAGTTCTCTCCAAACTCTACAACAAATGCCTTAATGAAGCTTGCTTTCTGGGCTGTTGGAAAACTGCTTCTGTTGTACCAGTATTCAAGAATTCTGACGAAAGGACAGACCCATCAAATTATCGCCCCATTAGCCTCCTCCCACTTTTTGCCAAAATATTTGAGACCATAATTAACCATGCTCTAGTCCATCATCTTACAGATGCTAAACTACTGACTGACAAACAATATGGATTTAGACCAGCCCGTTCCACAGCAGACATCCTAACTGTGATCTCTGAACGTATATACCATTCACTGGACAAAGCGGGGGAGGGCAGAGCGGTAGCTCTAGATATATCTAAGGCTTTTGACAGGGTATGGCATGAGGGTCTCCTCAGTAAAATCAGATCATACGGTATCACTGGTAGAATACTTAACATAATTAAATCTTTCTTAAATAAGAGAAAAATCCAGGTTGTCCTCGACGGTCGTACATCTAAACAATATGATATAAATGCGAGGGTGCCCCAGGGTTCTATCCTTGGACCTCTATTGTTCCTGATATTCATAAATGACCTCCCCGACAACATTGCCTCTGAGATGGGTATATATCCTGATGACACTACACTCTATGGCAGGCACGACAGGAAGACGAATGAACACATTTCTAAAGAAATGGCAGAAACACTAGAGGAACACCTCCAATCTGTAGTGGAATGGGGACAAAAGTGGTTGGTCGCGTTCAATGCTGCCAAGACTAAACTAGTTTCATTCAATAATTACAAGAAACCCTCTCTACCACCCATAGCAATGGCCAACGACTCTTTATCTGAGAGTCCATCTTTCAAACTCCTTGGCCTAATGTTCACAGGAAACATGAGTTGGAACAATTACATTGAAGGCATTGCCAGGGCCGCTGCAAGAAAGGTGGGCTCTCTCTACCGTGCTAGAACTACTAATACCCGAAAGTATCCTGTACCTCTATAAGGCCACCATTCGCCCATGTATGGAGTATTGCTGCCACATCTGGGCTGGTGCATCTGCTACTAGTCTCTCGCTCCTTGACAAGGTTCAAAAGAGAGTCGCAAACCTGATAGGCCCTGAACTGGCATCTAAGCTTCAGCCTCTGTCCCATCGACGAAATGTTGCATCCCTCTGCCTTTTCTACAAGTATTTTAGTGGTGAATGCTCTGACGAACTGCAATCACTTGTGCCCCCATGACGTGAGCACCCTCGACAAACCCGACAGGCTGCTAAATACCACCCCCACACTGTAGAGATCCCTAGATGTAAAAGATCTTTTTACTCCAATAGTTTCTTCCCCAGAACCGCTAGATTCTGGAATTCCATTCCAGGTCCCTGCTTCCCCAACAGTACTGACGTGCAGAAGTTCAAGTGTAACGTGAACCGACACCTTGCTGCCCAAATCCCTACATAGTAACCCAGTAGTTGCTGCCCCTGATAGTAGCCCCCTACACCAAAGTGGCAATTTGCCTTGTTTGGGGTGAAAATGTAATTAAAAAAAAAAAAAAAAAAATTTATAACTTAAAATATTGCAACATTAAGAATTTTTTTTAAAATTCGATTTATAACATTATATAATCAATTCTTAATGCTGCAATATTTTAAGTTATAAATTTATTATATTTTTTACTAGAATATCTGGTCCTTTTCTTTCCCAGTTTTAACAACTAGTCCTTTACTTTTTCCATGTTTAAGCTTAATCATATTACTTTTCATGCTCACATTTTACTATTGTTTATATATATATATATATATATATATATATATATATATATATATATATATAAATATCATCAAATTCTGTCTGCATGTGTTTATCATGTCAGCTCATATTTGGGCTTAATGATGAATGCCCTAGAAACTCACCTTTTATTGATGTTTAGTTTCAAAATATGCAAATAAAGAAATGATTTGCAGCGATTCTAAATGGTACCTCTCTTTATCGTAAATTGTATTCATTAACTAGCGGGGGGTACCCGGCGTTGCCCGAGTGTTTGCTTCCGAGACGGGGGGGGGGGGGGAGTTTTAAAAAATGTTATGGTAGGTAAGTAGGAAGGATCAAACCCGGAGTCATGAGTAAAAGTAGGAAAATAAAGTGTGAAAAAAAAACAAAAAAAAAACATCTGCAACGTTAACAGTTCGGCCACCAAGAAAAGTCCATTCCAGTTGTTTAGGAAACAAAAAAAAAAAAAAAAAAAAAAAAAAACCCACTACGGTAGGTCGGCGCGAACGTGAAAATATAATGTGAATTGTCCAGCACGCTAACCACTACGCCACAGAGCACTGCAGCTTAGTTTAGTGATTTTAAATAACTTCACATGAAAGAACTACGAAGCCAAACCGGTGTTCTCTTCTCAACTGTTCCTTGTGAACGATCCCCAAACGGTGTTAAGTGGTGGCAGGGGGAGGAGGAATTTATAAGAGAGAAAATATTTTACCACTTCCATTGATCTTAACCGATTTTGGCCGTGACTTCTCAGCAGAAAAAGTATAGAAATCTAAGATTATCGAGGAATTTGAGAAATAATAAGCCTATAACACACCTCAGATATTGTTCTGCCGTTTGTGCATATTATATTAGCATGAAATATCTTGATTTTTAATCCTATTAATGTCAAAATCAGACGGGGGAAAAAATGAGTTCATTTCATTTATATAGAGATAAGAAAAACTTAAAATAAAATGGTGAGGTAAACCCGGGCTTGAACACAGGATCATTCGACTTGTAATCGAATACTCTACCACTGAGCTATATTTCCAGATGTAAACAAATCTGTTTTTGTTTTTTTCTAAGAAATTGTTTGTCGAGATTTTATTATCTCCCTTGCAGGTGCAGCCTAAAAAAATATACCCCAGTAAAAAATTTTCTTCATCTGTAAGAAAGAAAAACTATTTTTACGATCGGATTTTTTTTTTTTTTTTTTTTCAATACTTACTGTACGAATTTCTGTACAAAACATATCTAAGAATACTGTCAGACATATAAATTACGGAAATATTATAAGGAAGGAACTTGCACAGACATAAGGTGATTTTTATATAAGAGTAGATATTATATATATATATATTTATGAGAGAGAGAGGTAGCAGGCTGCTCAGCGTTGTTCGGTTTTAAAATACGCTAAAATATCATATTTTAATTTATGCAGATTTCATATTTATTCTTATAGAGCCAATTTTCTATATTGTACCCAATATAATAAAAAAGAGCGATTTCAAAAGTAGAAAAAAAATTGTCTTGAGTAAGATCAGCTTGAACCAAAATTGAAACCAAACCATAGTACACCAAACTTAGTCATTACTGTTTGAGCTATTGTCAGTAGCTGGTTGGTTGGTTTTGTTTTACGGCATATCAACCCTTTTCAGGTTATTTAATGCCGAATACAAAGATTTTGAAGAAACATTTTTTTTAATAGAATATATTTGTTGTTTTCACATCGGTTTCTATTTAACCCATAGTTGGAACCCTAACAGGTACTACCACTCCGGGTCAGAGTGGACCTGGGGGCAATGGTAATTAAAGGGTGGCTCCACACTCCCCAAAGCCCACAAGCTGGGGCCTCACCACTGGATATAGTTTAAGGTCATATCCAGGACCTCCATTGAGGGACTTTTACCCTCTGCAGAGGGGCAGTCGGCGTATTCTAATGCCCCACTGACAGGGCTCTATTGTCAGTAGGATATGAAATAGTTAAAAATGAACTAACGTTACCGTATGAATGTGTGCATGCGCATATATATATGTGTGCATATACGTACAAGGGAACTTTAAGTTGACTTAATTATGTCGTTTCAATATTTTTGCAATTTTTATCTCTTTAGCGGCTACTTTTATTGGCTAAAGACCTATAAAAACGAGTCACAAATAATGGAATCATTTGACCCAACTCGGGCTGCTCTGTGACCTCACGTCTTGGAGGAGATGCGGTTTGAAAAAAATGGAGACAAGAAAACATAGTAAGTTTTATAAATCAGACTAGTAGAGGGCACTGCTTTGACTGGTCATAAAATATGCTTAAATATATTTTAATTCATGCAGAGCCAATTCTCTATTGAATATTATATTGCACCTAATACTGTAGTAGTGATTTCAAAAGTTAAAAAAAAAAAAATAGTTTGGGTGTCATGAGCTAGAATCGAAACCAAAACATTTAGCACTCCAGCCACATACCCTATCATTTGAGCTATCGACTGATAGATAAGAAAAATTTTAAATTAAACTACTTCAAGTTATGAATGAATTTGCGCATGCACAAAAGTAATAGAAATATGTCGGCAAATTGAAATGACCATTTGGCATTTCAACTTCTGTATGCATTATTAATCCAAACAAGCCGTGCTGCATTTGAGATGACGTCACAAAAAATAGTGCAGAAATAATGAATGTGAGAAGTGTGATGGGCCAACCTTGCCTTCACATTTTCGTCAAGTTTCAGAAAAATCTAATGGATAAGGCAAAAGTTATGGGGTAAAAAGTGCCATTTTTTGCAATTCTGGGGCATTTGTGATGCCAAATTCCAGTTAAAATG
The DNA here is from genome assembly GCF_053919585.1 of Euprymna scolopes. Lineage (NCBI taxonomy): Eukaryota > Metazoa > Mollusca > Cephalopoda > Sepiida > Sepiolidae > Euprymna > Euprymna scolopes. The sequence continues at coordinate 5,999,766 of NC_136525.1, read as the reverse complement.
GACAAACGGTGCAGTCTCACGCCTTAAGACATTCAGCATCATGGAAAACTACTATATCAAGTTTTTGAATAATATGAAAAAAGAGCTACAAAAAGGTGTGTTTTTTTTAGTCCTAAAAGTCCCAGAGGGATGCAAACCAGAATTTTACCAGGTTCACCCATACTGAATTTATATTAAAAACAATGGCCTCCACATTTTGGTCAAGTTTCAGGAAAATCTAATGAATGGATCAAATGCTATAGGGCAAAAAGTTTCATTTTGGAGCATTTTTTTTTTACCTCTTTTGATCCCCTGGGGATGCTGATTCCCAGTTTAAATGGATAACAGTGCAGTTTCAGGCCTTAACACATGTATAGTTGAATTGACCACGGTGAAAAACAACTATAAAGTAAGCCATATCAAATTTTTGTTGAGAAATATGAAAAAAGAGCCACAAAAAGGGTCGGTTTTAACACTAAAAGTCCCCGGGGACGCGAACTAAAATTTTGCCAGGGTCACCCATACTGGATTTATATTAAAAACAATGGGCTCCACATTTTGGCCAAGTTTCAGAAAAATCTAATGGATGGATCAAAAGTTATGGGGCAAAACATATCATTTTTGGCTATTTTGAGCACTTGGGGATGCAACAGGAATTTTTGCAAAAAAATTTTTTTTTGTTGTGCACATCTATTTAACGAAATACAATTTGTAGCAAAATTTCCGGAAAAAAACTAATGGACAGTTATCTGGCAATCGTCCGGAAAAACGGATGGACGCCACTGAAAATATAGGTCCCTCTCCAATAAATATATCGACCACAACATAACAGCCCCCACCTAACTCCGAGAAAAAGTTACACAGAGAAAAAAAGGAATAATTATTTGTAGTTGTTGTAGCTAGACAACCCCACTGGAAAGAAGATTTAATGAGATCGTTAGTTGGACGAGAAAAAAAAAAATAAATAAATAAAAAATCGATACAGATGATGTATCAAAGGGTCAGTAAAAAACTTGTTAACATTGAACTTAAAAACAACCCTGTTGTATTCTGCTGGAAAGCAACCCTGCAGTATTGTATTTGAAGTTTGGGGAAAGAAATTTTGATCATGGTCGATCTGTTTTCGGTTTTTCCATTATGAAAGAAAGAAAACTTCTTTGCTAAGAAAAGGATTAAAATCCAATATTAAAAGTATGAATTAATAAAATTTTCTTCTTTTTTTTTTTTCTAAATACAGAGGAGTCACCACTTATCAAGGCCGGGAAACCACTCAGGGATAAGGGTTGATGAGTGAATACTATGATGATTGGTAAAGGTGGAATTTGATTATTTAAAGAGGTCAGCTCGACAAGAATTTGTTTACATTAGACTTGAAAACTACAATTTTAGCCAACTGAGAAGCAGCCCCATGGTGTGGTGTTCCACAGCTGGGCAGCTCAAGGAAAGAAACTTTGCTCATGGAATTTTTGCTCAGTTTTTAGATACAGATAGAGAATAAGGGAAATTGTTAGCAATGGTTGTAGCTAGCCGAGTGTTTGCCGTGAATGTTTTATATGGGGAAGGGTGGGAGCATAGATCGAAGCACCTGCCATGAAAATAACGATAGAGCGGAGAAAGATTAGCAACATCTTTTCTGTGAGAAAAATGTTGTAGGGATGAGAATTAGATTTAAAGTGCGTAGGAGATGTCCTTTTCTCCTCCTTGCAACCTCTATCTCACAGAAGAGATGTTGCGAGTTTGTCTCTGATGTATCGTTATTTTCATGGAAAGTGTTCAACTGAGCTTCAATCTATGGTCCCCCCTCGCCAAACTTTCACAAGAAACACTCGTCTAGCTGTAAACACTATCAATAATTCCCCCCACTCTTTATCTGTGCCTAAACCTAAATGTAGATTCCATGAACAAAGCTTCTTTCTTAGAACTGCACGCCTGTGGAATTGTCTTCCGTTTTCCTGCTTTCCGGCTGACTACAATATGGTTGTGTTCAAGTCTAAAGTAAATAAGTTCTTGATGAGCCGTTCCATATAAGTTATTAAATTTACCAAATTTTCATTACTAATGATTACTATATTGACCAATTTCTACTGTACACTCTTTAACCCTTATCCTTGAGTGGCCTCTGGGCCTTGATAATGTGGTGATGCCTTTGTAAAAAAAAAAAAAAAAAAAAAAAAAAAATGAAAAAATAAGGATTGAGAAAAAAAAAGTTATTGGTATTAAAAACTTTGAATAAACAGACAAAACTGTTTTTGAAACATGTCAAGATGGAAATATTTTATTAAAAAAAAGAAAAAATTATTTAAATTTATTTTGCATTTTTTTTTTTTTTTCCTAAGTTTAAAAATTTCTTATAAATTTCGGACAGTGTCAGATTCATCATCAGAGAACAACACTTGCTTTGCTTGTTTTTCAATTTTTTTTTTTTTGTTTTATTATTTGGATTCTTCGAACTACTGTTATCATGAAGAGTTATTTTCACAACGATTCGGTTTATGTAACCTCTGACCTTCTTCAGGTGTATCTTGTCCAACTCTGGAATCTGTATGGAATTTTAAACGGAACCTTTTATTTAATCCACAGGGGTAACATGCTCTCGTTCCATCAGCCATGGCAAAGTAGCAGTGCTAAGTAATTCATGTTTGTATTTTTAGTGTCGTTCGCACTCTGGATTGAGCTTTCAACCCCCAGAAAAGTGTAACTTAAAACTGAATTTTACTAAGTGCTTTATCCAGACAACATGGATCCATACAGATTTCAGAGTTCGACGGAAAGACCCCCGAGTTCGAGTAAAAGACCCCCGAGTTCGAGTAAAAGACCCCCGAGTTCGAGTAAAAGACCCCCGAGTTCGAGTAAAAGACCCCCGAGTTCGAGTAAAAGACCCCCGAGTTCGAGTAAAAGACCCCCGAGTTCGAGTAAGAGACCCCAGAGTTTGAGAAAAAGACCCCAGAGTTTGAGAAAAAGACCCCAGAGTTTGAGAAAAAGACTCAATTCAGTAGTTCAAAGAATCCAAATAATAAGAGCAGCAAAAGACTAGCAACATTTTTTTTGTGAGAAGAAAGAAAAAACTGCAGGAAAGAAAACTAAATTTATATAAAAAAAAAAGCATAAATTAAAAATAAAAAAAATGGAAGAAAAAACAAGCTACTTAAGTTCTAAACCAAAAACCAACTAATATTTTGTATACTTTGAGAAAACATATCCAGTTTCTCCGAACATAAGACAGCCTCATTAATCAAATTATGAATTTTTGTCAGCATTCATAATTCAGATCAGATGGACTTCCCCCTCACCTCACAAGGAGAGGCGGAGAAGAGGGAGGGGGGGCATACCGGCACTTTACACCGACTTTATTGGGCATTACCATCATTAACATCATAATGATATTTTAATGACCTACCAAATATTGGTTTAATAAGAAAATCATAAAAAAAAAATTACTCAAATGTTCTCACACCCCTTCAACAACAACAACAACAACAACAACAAAAAAAGGCTTTCAAGTGTGAGAGACCCCACCCCAACACAAATAGAGGTGGAGGAATGAGATTAATTTCTCATCAAAATTCAATTCCAAGACTTTTTATATGATTGAGAGTTTGGGTGGGTTTGTGTCTGTAAGTATAACAAACCGTTTTGGACTTATTTAATAATTTGTAAACAATTCGTTGAATACAAGGAAATCCTTAAGAACCGTCAAGAAGTATCAAAATATTTCTGGAAACCTTTGGAAAGTTTCCTCATGCCTTTCCAGAAATCTTTGGAAACTTTCCTCACGCGCTTCCAGAAACCTTCAAGAAGTTTCTCAACATTTCAGAAAACTTTTGGGTAGTTTCCTAACATTTCTTGGTATCTTCGAAAACTCATGGGAACTTTCCAATCTTTTATGAAAGAAAACTCATTGGAAGTTTCCGAACAGTTCTAGAAGAAAAACTCATAGGAAACTATTTTCAAATAAAGCTTTCAATTTATTTAATTTAAAAAAATTTTTTTTTAAAGTTCCACTATTTTTCCACCAATACTATAGAAATGGGAATCTGAAAAAAATGAAGAGAAAGCAGTGTTAATGTTTGAGATATTTCAATGCACTGTTGCTTCTAGTGCCGCAATGTCAGAGGCTATGAGCTCTGACGTGCTCCTCCGAGTCCGAAGCCCAGAATCACGCTCCAACAAATTCCAAAGTCAGAATTACCCTCTAGAAAGCCCCCAAGTTTAGAATTGCCCTCCAACAAGCCCCAAAGCCCAGAATCACCTTACCACAAGGCCCAAAACCCAGAATCACCCTATCAGGAGCCCCAAAGCACAGAATTGCCCTACCAGGAGCCCCAAAGCACAGAATCGCCCTAATATAATCCTGAAAGCTCAGAATTCTCCTACCACAAGCCCTGAATCGCCCTACCACGAGCCCCAAAGCCCAGAATCATCTTACCACAAGTCCTAAAGCCCAGAATCGCCTTACCACAAGTCCCAAAGCCCAGAATCGCCCTACCACAAGTCCCAAAGCCCAGAATCGCCCTACCAGGAACCCCAAAGCCCAGAATCGCCCTACCAGGAACCCCAAAGCCCAGAATCGCCCTACCAGGAACCCCAAAGCCCAGAATCGCCCTACCAGGAACCCCAAAGCCCAGAATCGCCCTACCAGGAACCCTAAAGCCCAGAATCGACCTACCAGGAACCCCAAAGCCCAGAATCGACCTACCAGGAACTCTCAAAGCCCAGAATCGCTCTAACATGAACCTGAAAGCTCAGAATTGTCCTACCATGAGCCCTAGTGTTGGCCATAGTCATTATTGTCTACTTATTTATATACCAAACCCAATTTGAACTTGATAGAAATTAGCGGCTGATGAGAAAAGACAATTTTCTCGAAAGAATTTGTGTGCAAAATCAAAGCCAGAAGATCGCTTCACTTTTTAGATGTGATGTCAACGCAGAGTTTCATTAGGTCTCACACTCCAACCAAAATATATGACACAAGAATGGCGGGGTGGGGTGGGGGAATTCCATATTCAAATTTACTTAGGATTTATAGGGTAATGTGCAGACACAGCACCCTAAAAACAAAATGGCCGCAGAGTTTTTAGACTACATCTAATATTCAACAGGCATCGGTGAATGTTGATCGATTCAATTTTTTCTACATGGAGAAATTCAATGACGCGTATCTGCTTCTGACGCATGCCCATGACAGGTGTCGCTTTGTTGAGAGTCTCATACTGTCAATATCTGCAACAACGAGATGAGACATTCAAGCAATGAATGCATAAGTCTAGTCATCATAACAATGCAATTTACAAACTCTTTTGATCCGTTCGGAAGGAATAAAACAAAAAAATAAGAAGCATTACTTTTGGAGTGCGATTCGTATTTTAAAAATGAAAATACTGCAAAGAGAAAAGAAAAATAGACAGAAAATAGTTTGTTTTTTTAAAAATATTTTTTTATTCATAAACTTGTGTCATTTTTTTTTTAAATATTTTTTTATTCATAGACTTGTCATTTTTACCGTGCCACTTGCTTTATGGTGTCAGTTCTACACTAAGTTTTTATAATGGTCTATTGATTAAAATTTTACTACGAGTTAAAAAATCAATAAATATTATGTAGACACACTAGTCTATAAAGTAAATGGTTGCTACATTCTTAGAATGCGTTCTGTCATATATTATGTTATATATGGTGTTATTTGGTGGCTCTTTGTGATCACAGCGTAGTATTTGTGTTATGTTGTGGTGGACAGTGCCAAGGGTCAGAACGATTATTATGATTGTTAAATTATTTCGGTTAAAAAAATATTCCGAAAAATGTTGTAAAAAGAAAAAAAATGTAAAAGTTCTGAATTTTTTAGATGAGGGCCGATTGTTTATATTTCTTTTATTGATTGGACTATTGTTCTCATCTTGAGTTATTTGTGCAACGTTTTAGTCGGATTGTCCTTCAACCGTCTTCAGTCATGTTAGTTGTTGTTTGGAAAAGAAAAGGGAAAAGTTACTGGCTCTGTAGATATTTTTGTATTCTGTGAGTTAGTCTCTATTTTGTGGTTATAGTTTCGAATTTGTGAAAATAAAAATGAAAAATTTTATAAAATTACTTTGTCAAATTACTCTACCTGATTAATAAATCCAATTTTTGTGTTGCGCTAATTAGAACTTTTCATGTTTCATAGTTTTCTTTTTTGTTAAGCCTGCAACTCCTTGTGCTTTTTTAAACTAACATACCTGAGAACTGTCGAAGGACAATCCGACCGAAACGTTACACAAAACTCAAGATGAGAACATTAGTCTGATCAAAACAAGTAATACAATCAGCCTTCATCTCAAAAATTCAGTGACTTATGAAAACTATAGTGAATATGTAGGCATAGCTATATATCTAGGTATCTATATATGTCTCTCACTTATATAACTACTTCATTTACTCACATAAAATTAATATATGAAAGTATAGATTTATGCGTAAACTTTAAGTATTTACTTCAGAAGTGCTCAACACGTAGGTAGAGCTACTTAGTAATTTATAAAATATATATGGCGATTAAGCTACACTGAATATTCGGCGTTTCATGTTTTAGAACTAGGTTAGTGGTTTAAGGCAGACGATTTTCCTCCTTTTTTTTTAATATTTATATATATATATATATATATATATATATGTATATAAAAAAGAAAGAAATGAGGAAAATCGTCTGCCTTAAACCACTAATCTAGTTCTAAAACAGATTCTTTGTTCGATAAAATGCATGCCCATTGGCTGATAGGAAGGGGCGCGGTGAATACTAGAAAGCTGATTGGCTAACTAAAATCCTCAACATATATAAAAACGAGTAACAACCACAGAATTCGCGCATAAGCCTGACGAATCCTATAGTGGATGAAACGCCGAATATCAGTGTAGCTTAATCGCCATATATATATATATATATATATATATATATATATATATATATATATATATATGTATGCACATATTTGATATTGGCATGAGTAGGGATCACTGTTCCATTCAAGCAGGAATTATAAAATGCAACAGTGATACACTGTGGTATGGTCCTTTTTTTTTAAATTTTGACACTCTTTTTAAAAACATTTTGATGACCTTCCATTTTTATTTCACAATTTATACAAAATTTATCCTTAAAATCTATACCAGTGTGTCACGCTTGCCCTTAATAATGTCTGCCTGAATATATATATATATATATATATATATATATATAAACACGGGGCCTCACCCAGACGAGAGCCATCCATCACAATTGATGCCAGCTGGGGATCAGAGCATTGATGATGTAAGGATAGGAGTTTGGTTTTGGATGCATTAAAGGTAACCAGCCACATCTTCACCCACTGAACCACGCGCTCGAGATCAGAGGAGAGAGAATCAGAGAGAACATTTGTCATTACAGAGCATATTATGAACGAATGACAAAAATCCATACTCTGAATTTCATAATGTTGACCATCTTACAATTTATTCCTATAATGCAGCTGACACAATTCTTGGCAGATAATGTCAAGAAGTATAAGTGTCAGCTAAATTAAAGGAATAAATTGTAAGATGGTCAACATCATGAAATTTTGAGGATAGACTTTTGTCATATATTATTAAGATATATATATATATATATATATATATATATATATATATATATATATATATTAGTATATACTATCTAGGTGTCCAAAATTGTCCAGTTATAACTTTGGCGCCATCAGTTAGAATTGAAACCAAAATACATCCAACCTTAGTTGTTACCATTTGAGCTATGATGTGTTGGATATGAACTAAAAATGAACCAATGTTAACATATGAATGTGTGTGTGTATATATATATATATATATATATGTATATATGTGTATGTATATGCGCATACATTTTTCTTTTCATTTTGACCCCTTAGCAGCTATTTTTACCAGTTAAAACCCCTTGATAAAATGGTTTGTGAAAAATGTGATAATTTGACCCATCTTACACCGCTCTGTGACCTCACGTTTCTGAGGAGATACAGTTTGAAAACAACGGAGAGACTGACAGACAGACAGACAGACAGACATGTGGGTTTTATATTTAAGATATCTATGGGTAATTGCATATCAGATCATCCATAAATTTTCTTTTAACATGCACCATAGATAGACATTATAAAAACAAATCCTGAAAATTTGAACGCGTAACTCCAAACGGTTACGATTTAGAGAATTTTTCGTTTTGCATAAATCATGCGAGATGTCGCACTCAGGTGACATTTTTATAATCACATTTTTTTCATTTTCATTTTGGATGCAACCTGGTCAGTTTTTTGGGGGTGTGAGGAATCTAAGAATTTTAACAGATTTGCTAAAACCTGAAATCTTAGATGTGATTTTATGAAATTTGGTTTTCTTTTTACAGCATATCAATCCTTTTGAGGTTATTTAATGCCAAATCCAATGATTTTGAAGAATAATTTTTTAATAGAGTATATGTGTTTTTTTTAAAGTCGGTTTCTATTTAACCCGTAGTTGGGATCTTAACAGGTACTACCAGTCTGGGTCAGAGTGGACCTGGGAGCAATGGCAATTAAAGGGTGGTTCCACACTCCCCAAAGCCTGCGGATATAGTTTAAGGTCATATCCAGGACCTATGAAATTTGGGGTATTTTTTACATGTGCACTAATATAGGGGGAGAAAAAATGATGTGGTTGAGATGGCACCGGTTATTTCTCCGTTGTGGACATTCATACAATAATGAAACATGCCTAAATAAGACCACACGGATTTCTAATTGTAAATATATTTTTCTTATTGATCAGTTCATACAGATTTTCAAGGTCGATTTTAAAGGCCTCCACATAAAATTCAACTTTTAAAATACAAAATCTGATATATAATGAACTAGCCTGGGTGCCCGACACTGCCCGGGTAATTGGAGGTGTGTGTTGAGCAAAAAAAAAAAAAAAAAAAAAAAAAAGGTAGTAGGCAGGCGAAAGAGGAAAAGAACGTAAAAAAAAACAAAACCCTGACATGTTTGCTTTT
>NC_136525.1:5933274-5985774 GCF_053919585.1 Euprymna scolopes | reverse complement strand
AAACCATTGAAAATAGTTGACAATTGGTATGCAAAATAAGACGTTATAGGGACAGAATAGTTAACATGTTAAGAATGAGTTTCTAAATAACATGGTTGCTATTGAGGAAAGAATTTTTAACCCGAGAAGAACGGTTGGTTGGTTGTTTTTGTTTTACAGCATATCAACCCTTCTCGGGTTATTTAATGCCGAATCCAAAGATTCGGAAGAAAATTTTTTTAATAGAATACATTTGTTGTTTTCAAGTCGGTTTCTATTCAACCCATAGTTGGGACCCTAACAGGTACTACCACTCCGGGTCAGAGTGGACCTGGGAGCAATGGCAATTAAAGAGTGGCTCCACACTCCCCAAAAACCCGCAAACTGTTCATGTTTTTATCCTAAATTATAAAGATTTGATTATTTCTCTTGTTAAGATGATAAATACGCAGTAGATTGATTTGCTTTAATGCAAAAAGAAAAAGATAATAGAAACACCCTCAGATAAAAACGAGATTTTCTTTTAGTTCTAGGTGATTACATGTTATCACCTTGAAAAACTTGGCGGAAAGAAAAAAAACAAAAAACATTTTTAGAATTTAGACAGGAAGTTAAATTTCGTATATAAAGTTAATGTAAAATGATCATTTCTAGAATATTTTAACTTTGTAGGGATATTGGCTAAATTTTTAGCACTAACCCTCTGTCCGACTGGCAAGGTTGTAACTTTTCCTAAAAATGCACAGAATTTATCTCTTAGAGAAAACTAATACGTGTTTGTCAACTGCTCTAAAATGCTACAACGTCTGCGAAATGAAACTCATTTTATGTAAAATTAATATGTGGAGCAGATCCTCCCTCCTAAATGCTTAAATAATTGACTTCTTTTTTTTTTTGTTTGTTTTCCTTCCCGCCAATTTTATCATGATGTTGACACGTAATTTATTACTGGACAAGGAATACAAATTGATTTCTGAAGAACCAATAGATATCGTCAGAGGATAGTAGTTATCAAAATGATATCCATAGGCGAGCTATAAATTTTGCTGGTTTGCACATAAATTGAAAACTACAAATTATGAGAAAAGTCATCTATAACATAAATTTAATTACATACAGGTGAGATTTATATTATACTAGCGGGAGTACCCGGCGTTGCCCGGGTGTTTAGAGGTTTGTGTGCTTTTGGGTAAATCAAAACAAAAGAAAAATAAAAAAATTGTTGCCCGGGTGTTTTGGTAATAGGAAGGATCGAACCCGAAGCCTTGAAGCGAAGTTGGAAAATAAAGTGTGAAAAAAAAAACAAAAAACATGCGACGTTAACCGCTCGGCCAGCAAGAAATAGTTTGAATTTATTTAAATATTAAGAATTGGCAGGTGTCTACACTTAATGACTTTATGAGGTCAAGTTAACTTTCACTGCGAGGCAGTTTTTTTATTTACTGCGGGGCAGTTTTTTTTTTTTGTTTTCCCAAGATGTTGGGGGGAAACCAGCTCCCCATAAAAAGGGGATTGTCCAAATTGAATAGCAATTGTCTGATATAAGGAGAAACTCTGCATTGATCAAAGCTGATTGCTTTTGGACGTTCTCGGCGATCGCGACCGGAACAATGTCGCCAGTTTCGAATTAGTTTCGCTTTTATACGAAAAAGCTGAATCCACATGTGGCGATCCAAAAATGTGGAATATTTAGTTTTACAAAGTCAGGCAAATTAAATAGACACGCGACCTCCGTTCTTAACTCGTAGATATTATAATTTAGAAAGCATATAAAAAGTTTTAAGGAGTGAACCGAACGATTGCTTCCCGGAAAAAAGCCTTTTGTGGATATACACAAAAATGCACACACACAAACAAACATTTTCGCTTTTATATATATATATAGAAGACTAGCAGGGGTGCCCGGTGTTGCCTGGGTGTTTGGAGGTGTGTGTTATGTGGGGGGGGGGTAAATAAAAAAAAAATGGAAACTAAAGAATAAGCAAAGTAATAACCCTGTTTAAATATAAAATTTGAAAAAAAAAGTTAAACTTCTTAAAAAAAAATCGGAAAAGCAAAAACAAAAAAAAAAAAAACAGCGAACATGGTGAAAAAAAAAAAAAACGTGTAAGCAAACGATGTGAAAACGTCTTTAAAAAATTGTAAAAAAAAAAAAAAAAAACAGCAAGTGTGATGGATAAAAAAAAACGGCATACCCCTGTTTCAATATTAAAACTTTAACCCCCCCCCTCCAAAAAAAAAAAACAACAACATGTAAACGAACAATGTTAAAACTTCTTTAAAAAATCGGAAAAGCAAAAACAAAAAAAAAAAAAACCAGCGAACATGGTGAAAAAAAAAAAAACGTGTAAGCAAACGATGTGAAAACGTCTTTAAAAAATTGAAAAGAAAAAAAAAAACAACAAAAAAAACAGCAAGTGTGATGGATAAAAAAAAAAACGGCATACCCGTTTCAATATTAAAACTTTAAAAATCCCCCCTCCAAAAAAAAACAAAAAAACAACATGTAAACGAACAATGTTAAAACTTCTTTAAAAAATCGGAAAAACAAAAACAAAAAAAAACCCAGCGAACATGATGAAAAAAAAAACCTGTTTCAATATTAAAACTTAAAAAATCGAAAAAGAAAAATATTACATCACTGTTTGAACTTGCAACGTTAAGATAATGACAGCAGTCCTTTACTCACTGAGCTGAGAGACCGTCAGCGAAATTGGATCAATTTTTATAAACTTTAAATTCAAGAACCTTTTTTGCACATACGTATTTGCCTATCTTGTCATGAAGAAATGATTTTTTGCTACAAAAGTGTCTGTGTGCATCGGATCCACGCATCCTTCCGGCCAGAAAAAGAAAAATGGTACAAATTAATCTGACCAATGGAAAGCGTGCGCCAGAAGAGATAAAAATAGCCAAAGTTCTGTGAACTGAGAGACAGAAGAAAAGAGAATTAGAGAAAACGAGAGACAAGCACAGCGTCAAGTGAGAAAAAGATCTGTTTTTGAAGTTAAGGCTGACAACACTTCTCTTCTAAGGATTGCTACAAGACCACCAAAAACTGAAGATATTTTCCCAGCAAAAAGAGGAATAAATACTCATAAAACCATTCGTCTTTCAGTTCCTTCCTATCTCTTTCCTTCCAAGTATAAAACCAAACTTTTTAACACTCAAATTTAAACTAAACTTTTATTGTGCATAAAATCTATCCAAACGTTAAAATTTTCCTTGTCGAAAGATTCCCAGAATTTGGCAAAAAGATTCCCAGAGTTTGGCACAAAGAGTCCCAGAGTTTGGCACAAAGAGTCCCAGAGTTTGGCACAAAGAGTCCCAGAGTTTGGCACAAAGAGTCCCAGAGTTAGGCACAAAGAGTCCCAGAGTTTGACAAGATACACCAGAAAATGGTTGGATGTGACACTGACCAAGAGACTGAAAATGACACTCAAGATGAAAACATTAGTCCAAAGAATCCAAATAATACGAATAATCAATCCGCATCCCAAAAATTTAGAAACATAACATACTGTTTAAAAAAAAAAAAAGGAATTATTCCAACTACTAAAAGAATTGCCTACTAACCATTTTGGCTCGGTTTGTCGCAAGTATATTATAAAACACTTAAAAAGGAATTTCTCTCTCAACTGTGGAATGATGTCAACCCCCCCCCCCAAAAAAAAAGTTTCTAAGTGGTTCTGTTTGATGGGACGCTGTCAAAGGTGAACTGCCTCAATAGCGCTGAATTATTTCCTCTTTTTTCAAGAAAAATTGTTTAAGGATGCTCAAAGTTAAATGATGCGGTTATCCTCTATCATAACAGAATTTGTTGACCAAACAGTAACAAACAGTTTAGTACAGTGTGATACTATTGACGTTACCCGCCAACCACCTCATGTATTAAGAAATGTACACAAAAAAAAAAAAAAAAAAAAAAAAAAAAGAAAATTGAAAAATACATTAAAATAAAAAAATTTTTAAAAATGGAAATAAGATGAGCAGCAGAATAAGGATCTGGAAAGTTGTTCACTAAGGAACACAAAAGAAAGCTAAAATAGGATTGTTAATCAATGTGTGGGAATAACAGGATCAAAAGAAGATTGAGCAATATATATAAATATGACCAAAAAAAAGGAAATAGGTTTATCAGTAGAACAATGGAGAGGAAGTTATTCACTAAGGAACACAAAAGAAAGCTACAATAGGATTGATAATCAAGCTGTGCCAGTGAAAAGAGCAAAAGAGGTCAATATGTTTACAGTTAGCTTACGGGCAACTTGAAGAGTAACAATGAGCTTGGCAACAGTTTACGGACAGTCTTAGGTTTGTGACAGCTTGGACCAGATCGAGAGAGCTTTGAGAGATCGAGATGAGCTGATATCAACTGATGATCTAAGCCTTGACAGAACGTAGATACGTACCTTAGCGTAAGATCTTAGTAGATTGTCACACCAAGATTGCAACTGACACATGCAAAATATGTTGGAGTTTGTGTCTTGTTTTATTTATTTATTTTTATATACTTGTAAATAAGTGTTGCAGCCACCAATTTGAGAGATGATGATACGGCGAAAAGAGGAGACAAAGAAGAAATCCACGACACAATGTTGGAGTCAGCGATCATTGTCGAGCTAGGTAGTTTTTTGGTAAAGGGGCATAACTCTTGTATCCACGGTGCTATGCAATTTCAGAACAATTTATTTCGAGTTTATTTTCGTTATTGAAAAAATATTTTAATGGTATTTTTATTATTATTTAAAAAATAATTTTATAGTATTTATTTTGATTTTATTTTTAATATTTCGACACAAATTTTTTTTTTTTTTACTGAACTTATAAAGAATACAATTTCTAAGGCTTTTTCAAGAAATTTTTAAAACATTTTCCAGATTTTCCATTATTTTTTCGAGGAAATAATAAAAATAAAACCTTTTCAAAGCAAAATTCACGGATTTTTTTTTTTTTTTTTTAGTTTATACGAACCCTGATATATGGAGACCAACAGACAGACTAAAAGATGGAAAGCAGGGAGTTGATGGAGATATATTACATCTGTCTGTGATAGTTATGATGGACCAAGACTGATTGATATAATTTATAATATTCTTTATGTTGCGGCCTTGTAAATAAAATATCTATGTCAAGTCAATTGTGAGTATCATCATTCTTTTCTGCAAGGCATCATTAGTTATGATTAGGGCTATGACAACAGAATATTCTTTTCATTGTTTTGACTCGAGTATATATCTGACACAGTTAACCAACCGAGAACCACATCATCTTCTATATATATATATATATAATATTATATTGTTGGTATAAATCCTAACAACAACACAATATGTCATTCCAAAGAGTGCTCAATGCATGAAACAGAGCAATATATTGATTGTTGGAAAGCTATTGGCTACACATTAGCAAACGTGTTTCAATGACCCCCTAGCAGGGAAAATCACCTCATCAGGCCATCATCAGGGTGGATGGTTTTTGGCCTGATGAGGTGATTTTCCCTGCTAGGGAGTCATTGAAACATGTTTGCTAATGTGTAGCCAATAGCTCTCCAACAATCAATATATCTATATATATAAAAGACAAAAAATGTGTGTTTGTGCATTTTTTCTTTATGTCTGGCAAAGGCTTTTTTCAAGCAAGTTTTCGGGGGGGGGGGTACTATGTCTTAGAACTTTTTGGATACTCTTTAGATTATAATATCTAGAATTTACAAAACGATGTCGTAAATATCTTATTTCAGCGACTTTTATCTTACACAAAATTCGTTTTCTCTACTACTGCTATGGCGTTTATCTTACACAAAATTCGTTTTCTCTACTACTGCTATGGCGTGATATTTGACCTTGAAAATCATGCGCTGACATTCAACCACCTGCGTTTTTAAACGCTTATTTTCAACAGTTCTCTAATCCCTGCCTTCGTGACATCATGCTATGTCATCAGACAAGGCTTCGGTTCGAGTCAACCTCACTTCCAAAACATTTTTTGCTGTTTATCTTTTTTTTTAAATTTTGTTTTTATAATAAAGATGAGAATAATAGTCCGCTATAAATAAATTAATATAAGAAATTTGTTGTAAGTTTTTTTTTTTTTTTTTTTTTTTTTTTTTTTTTTTTTTGAATAACACACAAACAGCAAAAAATTTTTTTTTGAGATTTTACGATTTTTTTTGTTCAAATCAAGAAAACGATTTTTTTTTTTGTATGAAATACATATATAAGCCAAATTACAATGCAATATTATGAAAATTAAACATATATATTTCGGTGATAGATGCCATCCTCAGAATTTTAAACATTCTTTTTTCTGCGTGTTGTTCGTACGTTTGGCACACATGATATAAATTGTGTTTTTTGTGATAGAAAATTTTAATATAAAATGCGTATGAAAGAAAAACAAGAAATTCATTGTAAATTTTTTTTTTTTAATAACAAACAACAAACAAAAAAACAGCAAACAAATTTTATGATTTTTTTTGCTGTTCAAATCAAGATTTTTTTTTTTTTTTTAAATAAAATAAGTATGAAATATGTTTATAAGCCAAATAACAATGCAATATTATGAAAAATAAACAAACATTTGTTTAAAATTAATATTTCGGCAATAGATGCCATTCTCATATTTTATACAATTTTTTTCTTCACCATGAAAAACTGGAAGAAAAAGTTAAGAGTCTGCGTGTTGTTCATCTGCGGTGTTATTTTCAAATGTCAGAATACGTTAGGCGCACGTGATATGAAAGTCAGATTAGTTTGTTGGTTGATTGTTTTACAGCATATCAACCCTTTTCAGGTTATTTAATGCCGAATCCAATGATTTTGAAGAATAATTTTTTAATAGAGTATACTAGCATGGGTGCCCGGCGTTGACCGGGTATTTGGAGATGTATGTTGAGCAAAAAAAAAGTGGTCAATTTTTTTTTAACTTTGACCCCTATTATGACCCCTTCAAATTTATTGTTTTGGGTTCAAATCAAGTTATTAAGTTAGATCCATGTCCAAAGAACCTATATCTAAAGTTTCAAGTGTATAGACCCAAAATTGTCGGAGGAGTTTGGTAGAGTTCTCAAAGGTCAAATCGTTGAACTTTGACCCCTTAATCGCCAAATTTCTGTCCGAAAACCGATCACATCGATTTTCCCAAATCTCAGTACCCTGTATATCAAATTTCGAGTCTGTAGACTTAAAATTGACAGAGTTATTGCATAGGGAAATGTACACAGACACTTTCACTTTTATAGATATATAGACTTGTTTTTCTTTCAAGTCGGTTTCTATTTAACCCATAGTTGGGTCCCTAACAGGTACTATCACTTCGGGTCAAAGTGGACCTGGGAGCAATGGCAATTAAAGGGTGGCTCCACACTCCCCAAAGCCCACAAGCTGCGGCCTCACCACCAGATTTAGTTTAAGGTCACTTCCGGGACCATGAAAGTCAGAATTGTGTTTTCTGTGATATAAGCGTTGTTTAAATTTTAAAAATAAAATACGTTTATAAACCAAATCTATATCTAGAAAAGCGAGAATGTGTGTGTGTGTGTGTGTGTGTGTGAGAACACTTTTCAACCTACGACTGTAGATCTACAGATTTGAAATTTGATATATAGAATATTCAGACATGTGGAAAACTTTAACTCATTTTCTCTCGGAGTGGGGGGGGGGTCGTTGGATTTTTTATGTTTGTTAACTGTTTTATGAAATATGACAGCTTCCTTATGTTAGGGATAAGTAGGCTTGAAAACACATTTATAGATCATGTCAAGCTGGTCTAATGGTTATCGTACTTGACTCATTGTCTTTTGGGTTTGGTTTTGATCACAGCTAGAGTATTTGTTTTTTTTACTTACAAGAAGTGAAAAAAAAGAAGAAAAAAAAAGAAAAAAAAAAAAGAAAAAAAAGAAAAAAAGAAAAAAGAAAGAAAAAAGAAAGAAAAAAGAAAGAAAAAAGAAAGAAAAAAAAGAAAAAAAAGAAAAAAAAGAAGAAAAAGAAAAAAAAGAAAAAAAAAGAAAAAAAAAGAAAAAAAAGAAAAAAAAAAAGAAAAAAGAAAGAAAAAAGAAAGAAAAAAGAAAGAAAAAAGAAAAAAAAGAAAAAAAAGAAAAAAAAGAAAAAAGAAAGAAAAAAAAGAAAAAAAAAGAAAAAAGAAAGAAGAAAGAAAAAAGAAAGAAGAAAGAAAAAAGAAAGAAAAAAGAAAGAAAAAAGAAAGAAAAAAGAAAGAAAAAAAAGAAAAAAAAGAAAAAAAAGAAAAAAAAAGAAAAAAAGAAGAAAAAAAGAAAAAAAAGAAAAAAAAAAAAGAAAAAAAAAAAAGAAAAAAAAAACGTAATACTCGGATGCACATATCTCAATTTCTTTCCACATTTTTTTGTTAACATTAATTTTTTATTTTGAATTTAATGTAACATTTAATACCTCCAGTATTTCTGTTTATGATAAACAAGAATTCTGCATTAATTAAAATATAATATTCATGCGCATGCCGGGCGGACTGCTAGTTAATAATAAACCCAATAATAGCAAATGTTTTTTTTTTTTTTCTATGATATTCTTTATACTAGGGTTAAGGTGCGTTATGTCGCGGCACCTGATGGCGTTTCCTGTAAACAGTCCAGATTTCTATTATCTCACCTTTTTCTCAACTGAGCTGTACTGCTTCCTCAATAATTTTAACCGAGTGGTGGTGTGCGCAGTCATTCTGGGAGACTTAGAAACAGATCTGACATGTCCACTTAACAGTACATGTTAAAAAAAAAAAAAAAAAAAATGGAGAAGGGGGGGGGGTAGTGGCATGTGAAGGGTCATCTGGAGAGGAAAATTAAGAATGATATGTTTTGGCAATGCGGGGGACAATGTGAGAAAAGTCTATGGAGGTGACAACATCAGGAAAGATTTTTTTGGTTTTTTTTTTCTTCTGACTTATTTCTGTCTGTTTAACTTTGAACATGTGCACAGATTAAAAACAAACATGCGTATATATATTATATATACATTAGTGATAGAACGATTCCAATATGTTTTCCAGATTCCAATACAATTAGCGATTCCGATTCTTTGTATATCTCTAAATATTTAACCATAAAATTGTTATTTTGTCCCGATTACTGTAAAAACACATCTTAAATGTGCACGTAACGAAAAAACACACTTGTGATGAGATGATATAGAGACGTTTAAATCAATAAATATTTATTATTTTATTATTACGACAAGCAATGAAAGCGTTTTCTAAAAGCGAAATAAAATATATAATTAAAGGAATCGATTTCGGTATCAGGAAATAGGCTAAAATTTTTCTGATTCCAATACCCTAAAAAGCTCTGATTTTTCCGATTCCCAATCCCGATTAATCGTCCCAACACTAATAGATAAGATCCGTTGCTTATTTTATTTTTATTTAGCAATATTAATGGCTTCATAACACTGTTAATAATTTTTTTTTTTTCTACCTTAGCGTTTTTTTTTTTTTTTTAAAGAGCTATAAGCTCTTTTTGCTATCCAATATATAAAAGGCTACACATCTGTCTGTCTTCATATTTTCAAACCCTATCTCTGCCAAAACTAAAAGTCGCAGAGTGGTGCTAGGGGCCTCAAATGATTGGATTTTTTTACAGACCATTCTTTCAAAGACAGTTTTGTACCCTCTAAAGACAGGCAACGGTACTCGTAAGAGCTCCTCTCCAGATGTGGTAATACACTCCATTTTTCCAGTGACTTTGGTAATGGATCTGATACATTCCATTTCAGATCAGGGGTAAAGGTCGGTTCCAGAAGTTTGTCCTAGCAGGGCCCCTTCCTCAAGAGTAAAGTCCAGATTGAGGGATTAAAAGAAACTGTTTTCGTTGACCCCAAATTACAGGGATAGACAGAATATATTAAAATCACAAAATGGTGTGCTTACCTTCGGTCTGAGGATGCCAGTTCCACTGATAAATTGCCAAAGACTTCGGTTTGCAATTCTAAAAAGACAAAATCAAAAAAACATAAAATAAATCACTAAAAATAAGACA
Source organism: Euprymna scolopes (assembly GCF_053919585.1). Classification (NCBI taxonomy): domain Eukaryota; kingdom Metazoa; phylum Mollusca; class Cephalopoda; order Sepiida; family Sepiolidae; genus Euprymna; species Euprymna scolopes. The sequence continues at coordinate 5,975,792 of NC_136525.1, read as the reverse complement.
TATTTCAAAAAAAAAAAAAATAAATAAATAAAAATAAGACATTTTTTTTTTTTTAAATATTAAAAATAAGACATATTTAAAAAAAAAAAAAAAATTATTTGTGTGTAAGATCTGATCTTTACATCAAATCTGTCGCTATGGTTACCGGAAAAATGGTTGGATCATTCTGCCACGCCACAAAGTATTTCACTTCCGATACAAGCCTCTATGAGAACCAAATAATGTTGTATGGTAGGCCGGTATATAAACAGGGTCTATCTAACGTGTTTCTTTTAACGTGATATATATAGCGTGTGTGACGTCTAGTGGTTGAAATGTTCTTCTATTGTTGTGTGTTTCACATCTGCCTTTTTTTCTCTTGTTCTTGGTCTTTGGGCAGGGATCAAAGTGTAGTATCTGTTCTTCAGATGCTGCACTTAAGATAACTTGTACGAGTCAATGGAGGGGAAACCCTCTATACTGGGACAATTATTATTTTTGGTAATCAGAGTGCCCCCTTTTTGCCTACTTTTAGGGGAACTGGTTTTTACCCCCACATTAAAAACGGGCTTGTGCCTAATTTGCTTTGGTGGGGAAGCAAATGAATACAATAAAACAGTTCATTAACATTCAGCCTGTGTAGCGCACGTGCAAAGAACATACATCTCTACGTTGTATCTTCGTCTCTTTTCATTATTCAAGTTCATTTCCCTCTGAGAACCCATATATTTCATGCAACTTTATTCTCGACTTCCTATCGCAGCTGCAAAACGTTTTCATTTTCTACATCATCACATTCCTCCCATATCCCAAAACGCGGAGACGATATCTTTCGTGTTAACTTGTCCAACTATTCTCTCCAAACTCTAAACTAACTTATTACATATATATATATATATATTATTCCTTAATTGGAATTCATTTTTTGAGATGAGCATTATATATTAATTTATTTTTATTTCGGACTATTAGTCCTCATCTTTATTAGTTGTTTTTTGATCTTTTATTGGTTTTGTTTATTTACAACGTTTCGGCCAACTATTCCTCTGGTCTTCATCAGGTGGTAACCGCAACGGATAGGAACTTCGAATCTCCTAACTGCATTCTCAGCCATCACTGCCATCCGGAGATTCGAAGTTCCTATCCGTCGCGGTTACCACCTGACGAAGGCCAGAGGAATAGTTGGCCGAAACTTTGTGAATAAACAAAACCAATAAAAAGATCAAAAAACAACTAATAAATATGAGGACTAATAGTCCGAAATAAAAATAAATTAATATAACTTATTACATGTATTACGAAACTCCATTAACTCCACGTGACCAAAAACACAAATCGGATGATCCACCTCCGCCTCCGTCACATATTTCGTTTATGTTTCTAACATTCTTTTTCAACAAGTTAACATGTTTTGTGGAACCATTTTAACATAAATAATTTTATCTGTAAATATTTATTTAGATTTGATAACATTCTTTCTGACATTCTAATTTTACACTAGGCGGTTGTTTGGCCTAAAAATTCAACGGGGGGACAGGGGGGGGGTCAACGACTGAAATTCCCCCCCCCCGGTACATGAGAAAATTGCCAATGAGAACCTTTGCTCTGAGGAAAGTTACCTGATTGGAATGTAGGGGGGGGGTCCTGATTATCCAATCAGGAAGAACCAAGATGTAACAGATTGGACAATGATTGATTAGATGAAAATCCCATGTCTGCTCTGACACACGCCACTCCTTCATACATAAGGCACTGCAGAACAAGGAAAATCATTTTTAGTTCAATTTTGGAATCTGGTTGAACTCCAAGGGAGACTGTCCACCACCCCTTCACCACCCTGCGAAACACCAGTCCGATAAGCAAGAAATCATTGATAAAAAAAAAAAAAAAAAAGAGCTGTTTGAATACTACCAGAAAAAGAAACTTATAATCGATATTTTTATTCTTTTATTTTTAATTCTCCTATGAAAAACTGTACAGTTATTTTTATTTTTCTCTTCTTGTGAATACTTAATTAGTACAAAAACAACAACCAGAGTCAGCGTCGATTTATTATTATCACTTGCAACTGAAATTGAGGAAAAACAATCAAGTTGAATGATCTCTGAAACTACTCAACAGGTTTTCTTCAAAATTTACAGAACTTTAGTGTATAAGTTTGGAAGTGATTTTAGTTAAGTTTTGTCTCAGAATACCCCCGATAATCGAAACCGTTATTTTAATTTATCTATCATTGGTAATGCCATTTTTTCCATGTCATCGCTTAGCAACAATGATAGAATAACGGGCTGTGAAAATTCTACCTTGGGCAAGTTTTTTTGCATGACGTGGTTTGTAGGTTTAAACTACGCACATAATTTCTTAATTTTTTTTTTCATTAACGGCAACGAATTTTATAAGACTTGAAAATTTATCTGTTTTTTGTTTTTTTTTAATTTTTTTTGCATGATGTGGTCTGTAGGTTCAAACACTGCACATAAATTACTAAATGTCTTTTTTGTTAACTGGAAAGAAGTTTATATAAAATAATTTAATAAAAGAAACAGTAGATTCTCTACAGTGCAGCGGAGAATAACACATATTTTGGACTAAGTTACTGCATGGAAGCATGTGAAGCTTCCTCCCAGGCTATTTCACAGATTTCGATGGCAATAAAAATAATATTTGTTAATCATTATTCAATCCCGGGCAACGTCGGATCTTCCTGCTAGTGTGTGTGTGTGTGTGTGTGTATATGTATATATATATATATCTTATACATACACACAAAGTAGTCCATCCCAATTAATCTCTTGACATGACAAAAAATGAGTAGAACAAAATTAAAAATGTCAATCAAAATTACTTGGATTTTTTGTTGTTGTTTTTATGAGAGAAAGAAAGAAAGAAAGAAACAGATTGACAGCAGGAGACCCAAAAATAAATATGAAACCCCAAGCAAACCCTAAAGACTCAACCAGATCTACAGTAGAATACCTTTCTTCTCCTAAGGGGTGGAAGGGGGGGGGTCAGTCTCCAGTTAGACTACAAATAAAAAATTAAAAAAAACATAACTGACAATCTGAATTAATTCCAAATGATATAAGCCAAGCTGTTGATCCCAGCATCGCAGACATATCCCCTAACCCTAACCCTACCTTCTGCCTGACCCTGCTGTGACTATCTGGTATCCCCCACACCTCCAAGCAATAATGCCCTGGCATGGGGCTGGGAGATTTGTGTGGAATGAAATCCCCAGACAACAGAACTGCAGGTGGTAAAAGTCTGGAATTTTTGGAGTTGTTAACTGGTTATTATCAATCTGGGGGTCTGTTGAATGGAGTGGGATTTAAGGGGGTTAGAGTATGGGGCTGGGGGCTCTCTCAACTAATTTTCTTCTGACCTACTGAACTGTTATTTAACCTGATTGCAAAAAAGCTAAACAGTTTATGAAATAAACCTTAGTTTAGAAAGATAAAAGCTTCTATTAAAGGCAATGGATAAGAAAGGATTATCAGCTAATTAACACAGTTAAATGTGTAAACAGGGTTCGTACAGATTTTCAATGGCCATTTTTAAGGACCTTTCAAAGTTTTTCAAGGCCTTCTCCGGAGAAAATTCAAATTTTCCAAAAAAAAGTTTGGGGTATGCTTTACAATCCACAGCGATAGGTGTATCAGAATTTTTGTAGGAATTTTTGACACCTCTAACACGAAACTGCGAATACAATATAAAAATCTCGTAATTTCTCTGTTAAAAGTGGGTTGTTTATTTTCTTTAGTGATTATACTTCCAAAATAAACTATTAAAGTTGTTTTAAAAATAATAGAAATATTTTTTTTTTTTAAAACAGTAATGAATTTTCCGAACTCAATATTTTTCAATTTTTAAACTTTAAAAATCTATCAAATTTTTTCTATTGATTTTATTTTTACGATATTTTCAGGGTCATTGTGAAATTTTATGTTCTTTCCAATAAATCGAATATAATATTTTAGACAAACGTTTTTTTTTTTTAATTCACGCCCCCCCCATTTTCAAGTGTCTATTAAAAAGTAAATAATTAATTTACTCACAAATTGAAGAGAAAAGGTCAATAAATAATATATTCAAATTTAAAAAAAAAAAAAAAAAAACAGTGTTTTTTCAGAATTTTACCTGTAAAGTTTGAAGTTTAAAACCTTTTTTTTTAAACCATGTTATTTGTTTTTTCTTTTTTTTTTTTTTAATGAAACCTTGGTCCTTGCTCCTTTAATTGAAAAAAAAATTAGGGCTTGAATTGCATTCTTCGAGGAGTTATAAGCTTGGAAAGATGGGGTGGAATTATTCACTATTTTCACGAAATTTCTGACACACCTACGACAGCGATTCAAAACAGTGGTAAAAAAATCGAATATACAACAAATAAATGTTACCAAAGGCAATAAAATGTTACTATGCAATCTACTTACATCATTGTTTTAAATGTTTTTTTATTTGATCTCTAATATTAACTCTCTTTACATACGATTTTTAATTTCTAACGAAGATGGTTGCCGTCTTGTCCATTGGGAGGGGGTCTAATTTTACATTACCACATTAGAGTGGGGGGGGGGTCCGCCATTGAAGAGTCCATTCCATGCAAGAAAAGTATGTTTTTAGAAAGGTGGGGGTAATTTTATGCATGATTGCCACCACTACCCCCCCCCCCTTAAAAAAAATTATAAAATTAAATTATAAATAAGAACAAAAATAGACTGAGATTTCAATCGTTATTACGAAACTACCTGAGGTAGTTTTGTGACAAAGGGACATAACTCTTGTATCCACAATACTACTATGCAATTCCTGAACAATGTATTTCGATTTTATCTTCAATACTTTAGTATTTATTTCGATTTTATTTTTATATTTCAACACAAATTTTGACTAGAATACCATTTTTAAGGCCTTTTCAAGAAATTTTCCATATTTTCAAGGATTTTTCAAGGTAATAATAAAACTAAGGTCTTTTCAAGGTAAAAGTCAAAATTTAAGGATTTGATATGGTACGAACCGTGATAAATGTACCTAGAGTATAAGAAAATACAGTACGTCAAACTATGCCAGCCAAATTCCAATTTTCACCTCTTAGATATTTTTTGTCAAAAAACCAAACTGCATATGTTCTAAAGGTCCGAATCTCCTGCATATCAAGTTTCAAGTTTGAAGACCAAAAATAAGCAATAGTTTGGTAAAAACTGTTCCACGGACATAAAAGGCAGTTTTCTGTGTGCATGTTTGGCTAAAACTTAAAAACAACAAAAGAAATGCCTACAAAGTTAGTATTTGCTTTTTTTGATCGTGTTGCCTAGGATAAATATCTCAAATTTAGAAAAAATGATTCATAGCCATAAGCTGACACAGATTTAATAAGAGCCTGTTTTCCACCTATATCATGTATTAATGGGAAACAATTTTGATTTCTTTTAATCAAGAACTTAATTCCCTTATATTTCTTGAGGAATCTATATATAAAAAAAGAGTTGCTTTTGTGTACACGCGTGGTTAGTTGTGCGTGTGTGTGTACACGCGTGGTTAGTTGTGCGTGTGTGTACACGCGTGGTTAGTTGTGTGTGTGTGTACACGCGTGGTTAGTTGTGTGTGTGTGTGTACACGCGTGGTTAGTTGTGTGTGTGTGTGTACACGCGTGGTTAGTTGTGTGTGTGTGTACACGCGTGGTTAGTTGTGTGTGTGTGTACACGCGTGGTTAGTTGTGTGTGTGCGTACACGCGTGGTTAGTTGTGTGTGTGTGTACACGCGTGGTTAGTTGTGTGTGTGCGTACACGCGTGGTTAGTTGTGTGTGTGCGTACACGCGTGGTTAGTTGTGTGTGTGCGTACACGCGTGGTTAGTTGTGTGTGTGCGTACACGTATGGTTAGTTGTGTGTGTGTGTGTGCATACACGTGTGGTTGGTTGTGTGTGTGCGTATGGTTGTGTGGGTGTACATGTGGTTGGTTGTTGGGCTAATATATATTTTGAAATAAATATTAATGTTCATAACTACAGACACTAGTGTTTCATGCTTATGCAATAATCAGTGCAGGAAGTCATAATTACTGTTGGGTAGAAGATTTGAACCCAGCCAACAAAGCTACCCTAAGCTTAGCAGGCTAGTGTCTTTTCTCCAGGCCACCGGCAACTAACACATGAATACAAGAAAATTAAGTATTTATGGATGACATTTTTGGTAAGCTTTCACAAATGACGGAGTATTCAACGACAGGAAGCTGGAATGATGAAGTAAATATATACGTACACATACACATACTTAACTTTATATATAAAGATACACACACCTAACTTCATACAGGGTTTGTGTACAGATTTTCCATGTCTTACTCAAGGGGGCGGTTTATCAGGAATTTATTTATGTTGGACTTGAAGACATCCAGGTTGTAGTCAGTTGGGAAACAGGCAACTGGAACAGAGTTCCACAAGCGTGCACTTCTAAGAAAGAAGCTTTGTTCATGGAATCTACGTTTTGGTTTTGGCACAGCTAAAGAGTGGGGAAAATTTTTGGCAGTGGTTTCAGCTAGACGGGTGTTTATTGTGAAAGACTGGCGAGGGGGGGACCAGAGATTGGAGCTCAGACGAACACTTGCCATGGAAGTAATGATAAAACAGAGACAGGCTATATATACATATACACACACCTGACTTTATATATAAAGATACATGTACCAAACTCCATAAATATATAGGTTAGACACACCCAAACTAACTAAATAATCGTTTTTGCTGCTTTATTAATTTTATTTACTTTTTTTTTTTTCTATTCCCCCCCCCCAAAAAAAAGGCGAAACTTCATCTGTACGTGGATTTGGTAATCAAGGAGATCCTCACAGCAGGAATTTCCAAGTCATCATTAAAATCCGCCGAAACCGTTTCTGTCTTTAGGAATCAAATTTCAGAGGAAAGAATAACTGTGGAGAGCAATCATATTAAATAGTTTTTGCTCAATACGAAACGTCATTAATAGACCTCGGCTTCGAAAAACGCACACCAAAAAACAAAACAAAAAAATATCTCATTATATAATGCAATGAAGCCATTCAAAGAAAATGTCTTCAACAAAGAGAAACTAATCAAAATAGTGAGAGCTTAACACTGTTTAGAGGAGCAATTAAATAAAAAAAAAAAAGAGGAATAAAAGTTATATACAACTTTATTATATCATCACTTCAATAAAGAAAGAATATATATTATATACTAGCAGGGGTGCCCGGCGTTGCTCGGGTGTTTGGAGGTGTATGCTGTGCAAAAAAAAAACAAAAAAACAAAAAAAAAAAGGTTAATTTTTTAAAACTTTGACCCCTATTATGACCCCTTAAAATTTATAGTTTCGGGCTCAAATCACTTTATTAAGTTAGATCCAGGTTCAAGGAACCTATATCTAAAATTTCAAGTGTCTAGACCCAAAATTGTCGGGGGAGTTTGGTAGAGTTCTTAACGGTCAAATCGTGAAATTTGACCCCTGAACAGCCAAATTTCTGGCTGACACCCGTCACATCGATTTTCCCAAATCTCAGTACCCGGTATTTCAAGTTTCGAGTCTATAGACTAAAAATTGACAGAGTTATTGCGTAGGGAAATGTACACAGACACACAGACAGACAGACAGACACATTCACTTTTATAGATATATAGATATATAATATATATAATATATATATATATATATATATATATAACCGATAACTGTTTTGTAAAACATGCACATTTGTAATGCCGTTGTTCGACCTTCACCTGGCAAATTCCATACTTCTGCACTGATTTTCCCCAGCTAAACCCCAAATATAAAGTTTCGCATGGGTTTGAATACCCTATATATTAAGTTTCATGTCTGTATACCAAAAACTGACAGGAGTTTAGTAGGCAAAATTTTTTAAACAAATAAATAAATATATACAGGGTGTCCGTAAAGTTACTATACAGTCTTATTGTTTTATTGTATTATATTTGTATTAATAGTTAATATTTATTTTTTTACAGGTTTATTTAATCAAGCATGACTGTATAGTAACTTTACGGACACCCTGTATATAAGTGAGATAAGACACTTATTTGAAATCAGATGAAAAATCCTGATAGATATTACTTGAAGTAATACTTTCAGAGAGATCCTAGCCAAAAAGGAGAAGCTCAATATTTAAGAATAGAGCAATATATAAGTTTTGTGGTTCAATTTTAAATTCTGAAAAAAAAAAAAAAAAAAAAGGAAAACATATAGAGACATATATTCGATTTAATGTCAAGCAATAAATTCTTAAATCGAATATATGTCTCCATATGTTGTTTTTTCAGAATTTAAAATTGAACCACGAAACATATATATATATATATATATATATATATATACATACATACATACATACACATAAATATATATAAAGAGGGTTTGTGTTTACTATAACCTTTTTACGCAAATATTACTAAAGTATAAATCATGTAGAATATCTGCATGAATACAATTACACATAATAGTTAACTAAAGATGATCATCCCATAAGAAAACCGAAAAATCTAATAGGGAATTAAAATGAATGTTTCAAAGAATATGCAAATTAGCTAGATCTTTTGCAGATGAATACAATACTACGACCCATATATAACAAAATTGTATTTTCTTTTTAAATAAATAGAAAAGAGGGTTTTTAGTATGAATATCAATGCACAAAGAAAACCCAAATTTATAGAAGCATAGGTTGTGCGTGCACGTGTGTGTGTGTGTGTGTGTGTGTGTATATATATATATATATATATATATATATATATCCTTTTTATCATTTTTCTTTTAACTCCTATTCCCCTTACCTCACCCTTTTTTTTAACCAAGTAAGATCTGTGACTTACTTGTAGTTTCATTAAATACTTTTATATGCAAAATCCGATCCCGCATTGTGCTAATTCCTGCCCTCTGATGAGAAGGAGAGTATTTCTTTGAAACTCCGCGGATTAAGGACTATCCACTTATCTTGTGCTTCCTTTTTTAAAATTAAATATGTTTTTAACTCTTTTTCAAGATGTCTTTTAACATGTTTTATTAATCATTTGTTCATATATATATATATATATATATATATATATGAATATAATGTGTGTGTGTGCGCACATATATTGCATGTGAATACATACATATATTGTGTGTGTGTACATATATTGTGTGTGTATGCACATATAATGCGTGTGTATACATACATATAGTGTGTGTAGGTAGACGAAAGCTTATGCACAATATATGCAAACAAGCAAATAGAAAATTTGCACCACAAGCAAAAGCTTTCTCTCATTTCCGATCCATCGAATATATTTTCTTTCCATTGCCAACGGAACGGATTGTACGAACAAAAGAAGGAGAGAGGCTGGGGCATGGAAGAAATGGATTAATTACCAGAATGTGAAAGCGGATCCAGTATAGTTCCGCCTCGGATCCATTTGCAAAGAAAGTGATGATTATTCATCGACGCCATGGTCTGGTGAAAGCAGAGGTCCTCATTTTTCTATGACACCTCGGATCCGAATTGATACAATCCAGAGTGGACCAGGATGATCCCAGAGGGGGCAGGTGACGGTGAGAGTGAGTGGGATGAAAGAGGAGATAGAGCAAAATCCGACAAATCAAAACAAAAGGGGGACAAAGAAAGTCAGCAATCATGAGCTGCGGGTGTCTTTAAAACTCGGTACCTTTCTCCTTTTGTCCATTCGACAGAATCTGCTATCATTCTAATCCGGAGTTTGGAGATACGATTCTAACAGCTTACAGGATTAGTCTGCGGGTGGTTGCCAAATCGAGGCACAGCGGATATTCGACATACAATACTTTGTGTATCGATCGCAAAGGGACAAAGAGAAAAAGAAAGATAAGATGATGATCTAGAATTCCCCCTATAATAAAAAAACACGAACAGAAAAATTTTTATGATGTACATACCTGTGACAAAATAAAAATATCAGATTCCAAAAATCATGTAAATTGATCCAGTAGTCTGTATTTATTATAAAGAAAAACGACTTTAAGTGATTAATAGGAAATCATAGTCGTTATAAGGCTGATATCGTAAGTTTTAACTCATCATGGAGTTATCTGCCCTTATTTTTTTCAAGATGGCGATGTGAGAGTCTTTTGCTTTCTCGTGAAATTCGACCATTTTTAAAGGTCAAGGTATTTATACTCTCCTACAGCCCACACCACTGAAGTGACCATGATCAAACTGGACATGATGATGGTCGCCGACATAGGAATGGTGAACACTATTTTTCAAGGTCAAATGTTAAGGTCGGGACTTTACTAGTAGTCATCATAAGACTAACACCGCAAGTTTTAACTCATTGTGTAGTTATCTGCCCCTGTATTATTATTTTTTTTTTTTTTTTATATAATAAAATTTGATTTTCTTAGCTAAAAATAAAACTACTTGAGCAATTTACGTAATTTTTGGAATATGATATTGTTGTTAAATTACAAGTAAATATACCAAAGATTTTTTTTTTTAATTTTTTGTTTTTTAATATGGGTATGATTCTGAACAAGTACCAAACAAAGTGCCATCCACCAAACGCCTACAAGAGTTTTTGGTCTACAGACATGAAACTTAATATATAAGGTATTTGAACCCATGCGAAACTTTATATTTGGGTTTTAACCTGGAAAATTCGGTACAAAAGTGTGAAAATTCAAAAATACAAAAATAAAAAATAAAAATAAAAAAAATAATTAAATTTGCAAGGTGAAGGTCGAACCCCGGCAGTATGAATATACATGCATAACGTTATTGCTATTGGTTCATTGTATTTTTAGATGGTTACTACACTGTAGAAGCACATTATTTAAAATTCATGCTACTCAAAAAATGAATATTTAAACGCGCAGTTACTGATTAGGCAACACTTGCTTTACAATAAACTAATCAAGAAGCTGGATTGAGAAACAGATACTTAATGTTAACTAATACTAAACAAAAATAGAGATAATACATGTCAGTTTCTTATTTAATAAATTGTTAGGTGAAAGTACAGAATAGTTAAATAATACCTTCCCCTCCCCATATTAAGCATGGCTTTCTACATAATAACGTTATTATTTCAGCACGGTCCGTATTTCGTGTGGTTTCCCCCCTCTCATGTCTTCATAGTTCAGTCATATACGGCAGAGGAAAAAAAAAAAAACAATCATAAGCTGGACTTTCTGGTTTCGATTCTCGGTGGTGGCGCATGAGTCATTTTTTTTTTTTTTTCAATAACTTTTTAAATTATTAATATATATTGGGTCCAATATATATTAATAAATACGAAATCTGCATTAATCAATATATATATATTTTAATTACATTTTCACCCCAAACAAGGCATATTGCCACTTTGGTGTAGGGGGCTGCTATCAGGGACATAAGTTACTGGGGTACTATGTGGGGAGTTGGGCAATAAGATGTCGGATGCCAGGCAATGCAAGGCGCCTTGCTAGTAAACCGTATCGAGCTGGCCTAATGGTTATCGTACTTGACTCACTGTTTTTAGGTTTTGGTTTTCGATCTCAGTTCGAGTATTTTTTTTTTTTTTCTTACTTACAAGAAGTGAACAGTTTAAAAAAAAACAATACTCGCATGCAAATGTGTCAGTTTTTCCTGTTTTTTTTTTTAATTAATTCATTTTTTTTAATTAATTAATTTTTTTTATTTCATTTTTTTTTATTAATTCATTTTTTTTTAATTAATTCATTTTTTTTTAATTAATTCATTTTTTTTAATTAATTCATTTTTTTTTAAATTAATTCATTTTTTTTAATTAATTCATTTTTTTTAATTCATTTTTTTTATTAATTCATTTTTTTTAAATTAATTCATTTTTTTTTTAATTAATTTTTTTTTAATTTATTTTTTTTTTATTAATTCATTTTTTTTTATTAATTCATTTTTTTTTATTAATTCATTTGTTTTTTATTAATTCATTTTTTTTTATTAATTCATTTTTTTTAATTAATTCATTTTTTTTTTAATTCATTTTTTTTTAATTTATTTTTTTTTATTAATTCATTTTTTTAATTCATTTTTTTTAATTCATTTTTTTTATTAATTCATTTTTTTTTAATTCATTTTTTTTATTAATTCATTTTTTTTTAAATTCATTTTTTTTTATTAATTCATTTTTTTTATTAATTCATTTTTTTTTATTAATTCATTTTTTTTTATTAATTCATTTTTTTTTATTAATTCATTTTTTTTTATTAATTCATTTTTTTTATTAATTCATTTTTTTTTTTAATTCATTTTTTTTTATTAATTCATTTTTTTTTATTAATTCATTTTTTTTCAAGGAATTTAACGGGTACATCTAGTATATCTATGAAAGCGAGAATGTGTGCGTGCGCGTGGACACTTCTCAACCTATATACAACAAATTTATTATCTACAGACTTAAAATTTCGTATATAAGGTATTCAACCATCTGAAAAACTTTTTAAACGGTTTTCGTCTAGAAAAAAAGGGCTGCTAAGAGTCAAAATTGAAAAACTGGTACTTGGAGTCATTGGATTTTTATCTGTTTGTCTACTGTTTCATGGCTGCGCATGTGTGAATCGTTCACATGGCAGCTTCCTTATGTTAAGAATAAGTAGGCTTGAAACTCATTTTAAAGATTGTGGTAAAATAGCCTAATGGTTATCGTACTTGACTTGCTGTCTTTAGGTCTTGTTTCTGATTTCATCTGAAGTTTTTTTTTTTTCTTTTTACTTACAAGAAGTGAACTGTTTAGAAAAATATACTTGCATGCATATGTCTCAGTTTTTTTCCGTTTCTGTATTTTTTTTAAAGTAATTTAATGTTATATTACTAAGTAACACTAGTGTCTGTAGGTATTTAAAAATTATTATAGTAAAAATTATGTCAGCCCATTTAAGAACTCGGTTCTTATTGTTGAGCAGTTTAAAGTCGAAATGTAAGTCGGGCACTTAATCTCGAATGAACAGATCATGACGTTACAAAGATAAGATCATTCTGAACGGACATCTCGATATGCAATAATAAATGTTAAATTTCAACTTAATTTCTCGCGGTTAATGTTGGCCGTATGGTTTGTTGCTTGCTAATGGAGTTAGAGATGTCATCCTTTCCCGGTACATCTGCTAGTCTATATATATATATATATATATATATATATATATATATATATATATAAAAGTATTATTTAAAAAAAAACGCACCACAATTCAGTTAAGCTGACATAGGTCAGATAATATGAAAGAAAATAGAATTACTTTGTTCAATAAAAAAAAAAAAGAAATTTAAATTGAAAAAAGAAACAAAATCAAAAAAGAAACAAAACCAAAAAGGAAAAAAACAAAATTAAAAAAGCAACAAAATAAAAAAAAGCAACAAAATGAAAAATGCAAAAAAAAAAAAACAAAAAAAAAACCCCAAAAAAATCGAAAATATGAAAAAAAAAAAAAAAAAAAAAAAAATGCAACTCTATTCACAATGTGTTTCTGAAGAAACGGTAAAATGTAAACCGAAAAGAAATTTCCATTGAAAGAAAATGCAAAGAATTTATTTCTATCCAAACTTTTTACTAAAACATGCAATCGACAAAGTCCGCAGAGATTCGGAAAAAAAAAAAAAAAAAAAAAGAATTAGAACGGCAGGAAATTACTTAGTGACGAAAGCCGGGGAAAAAATGTTTACATTCACTGTTAGATGAATATTCGGCCATCTTTTTACCCGTTGAACGTATTACGCGCTGTCAAAAGTCCAACAAATAGTTCCATTGTCAAACAACCATTAAAGACGGACGGCACAATTTTCCAACGAAGGATAAATTTATTCTTTTCTATTTTATCTATAAAATTAAGAGTGTGTGTGTGTGTGTGTGTGTGTGTGTGTGTGTGTAAGAACACTTCTCAACCTATATACTCAACGAATTTTTAATCTACACACTTGAAATTTCATATATAGGTTACTGAGACATGTGGAAAACTATAATCGGTGTTCTTTAGGAAAAAAGGGCTGCTAAGAGATAAAAATTGAAAAATTAGTATGCAGTGGTCGTCAGATTTTCATCTGTTTGTCAACTGTTTCACGAATGCGCATGCGTGAATGGTTCATATAACAGATTTTTTTTATGTAAAGAATAAGCAGGCTTAAATACGTTGCAAGCCTGTCTTTTTTTGTTATTTCCATGACAAGTGCTCGTCTGAGCTCAAATCTCTGCCCCCCCCCTCGCCAATTTTCACGATAAACACCCGGCTAGCTGAAACCACTGTCAGTAATTTTCCCCACTCTTTATCTGTGGCTAAATCAAAACGTAGATTCCATGAACAAAGCTTTTTCCTTAGAACTGCACACCTGTGGAACTCTCTTCCGTTTGTCTGTTTCCCACCTGACTACAACTTGGATGTCTTCAAGTCCAACATAAACAAATTCCTGATGAACCGCCCCCCTTAAGTAAGACACTTTGTCAAATCTCCAATACTAACGATTACTATGATATTATCCCATTGATTACTGTACACGCAATAACCCTTATCCCTGAATGGCTTCCGGGCCTTGATAAGTGGTGACCTCCATGTAAAAAAACAAGGCCAATAGCCATTAGTCGTGTGTTCTCGTGTAATGAATGAATGCGTGAATGTAGGATTGACATGAAATTCTTAAAAATAAACTAAAATGACCGAAAAATGGGCTGAAATGACTTAAATAAATAAAAAGTAAATGACTTAGAATGACTTTAATGAACTTACGGATGAATTGAATGATCTTAAGAATGACTTGAATGCTTAAAAAATAACTGGAATCCTTCAAAAATGGCTTGAATGATCTGGAGAATGACTTGAATGGCTTTGAGACTGACTGGTTGTAAAAAGGGTGATCATTTTACATTAAATTAATACAGAAAAGTGATCCCCCACTTTATATCACAAAGTTACAAACATAAGTACACCATGTAGTAAGAATAGATACTACACTTTGATCTTGACCAAAAGGCAAGGAAAAGGGTATTTATTTGCTCCTCCACCGAGCAAATTAGGCACAAAGCCGATTTTTAATGTGAGGAGTGAAGGGGAAATGGGGATCAACTCACCGGAGAGTAGGGGAGCTGGATAGTGACAATTGGTATGAAGGGTTGCCCCTACACTGACCAAGGTCTTATATGTGGAGTCACCCTCAAATATGGTCTTTGCTTGAAGTATCTGCCGAAAACTACACTTTGATCTTGGCCAAATGCCAAGAAAAGCTTAAAAAGCTAAGAACAGCATCTATTAATAACAGACTTTTGATCTTAACCAAAAAGGTCAAGCACAAAAGTGTTACGGACAGACCGACCGAGTGACTTAGTCGCTTGCATGTGACTAAAAAAACAAAACAAAAATACACTTTGTTAATATCGTGACAATCTGTCCAAATAGTTATCGTACTTCACTATCTTCAGGTTTTGGTTCCGGTCTCACACAAGGAGTGAACTGTTTATGAAAAAACATAATACTCGCATGCACATGTCTCAGTTTTTTCTCAGTTTTTTTTTTTTTTTTTTTTTTTTTTTTTTTTTTTTTTTTACTTCATTTTGTTGCAAAGAAATTTACCGTTATGTTTAACATCTTCGTAGTTGTTGTTCCTATTTACAATGTCTCCCCACGGGACAGAGTTAGACACCAGGGTCGTTTTTTTAACGTGGAGAAAAGGAACAAAAATAAAAATCATCTCAGTCGTGAAGGATTTCTCCACTAAAAGAGAACGAGAAATGGAAGTGCCGCATCTGAGGAACAGATACTACACTTTGATCTTTTTATTTATTTTTTTTTTTTTATTTATTTGCTTCCCCACTGAGCAAATTAGGCAGGAGGCCGTTTTTAATGTGGAGATAGGGGGAAGGGGGAGGGAAAGGGGGATCCAGCTCCCGAGAGGTGGGAAGTGGGAGCCGGATTAGAAACTGTTGGTATGAAGGGTTGCCCCTTCAGTGACCAAGGTCAGATATGTGGGGTTACCCCCACATATGGTCTTTGCTAGTCATAGCTGGTCTGTGCTAGTCATAGCTTTGCAGTATCTGTCGGAACAGATGGTATTTATTTGCTCCCCCACCGAGCAAATTAGGCACAAGGCCGATTTTTAATGTGAGGAGTGAAGGGAGGGGGAAGGGAAAAAGGGGACCAGCTCGCGAGAGGTGGGAAATGGGAGCTGGTTAAAAGTCAGGCATGTGGGGTTGCCCCCACATCTGGTCTTTGCTAGTCATAGCTTGCAGTATCTGTCGGAACAGATGGTATTTATTTGCTCCCCCACTGAGCAAATTAGGCACAAGGCCGTTTTTAATGTGAGGTAAAAACCAGCTCCCCTAAAAGTAGGCAAAAAGGGGGCACTCTGGTTACCAAAAATAATAATTGCCCCAGTATAGAGGGTTTCCCCTCCATTGACTGGTACAAACTATCTTAAGTGCAGTATCTGTCGGAACAGATACTACACTTTGATGGTATTTATTTGCTCCCCCACCGAGCAAATTAGGCACAAGGCCAATTTTTAATGTGAGGAGTGAAGGGAGGGGGAAGGGAAAAAGGGGACCAGCTCCCGAGAGGTGGGAAATGGGAGCTGGTTAAAGGTCAGGTATGTGGGGTTGCCCCCACATCTGGTCTTTGCTAGTCATAGCTTGCAGCATCTGCCGGAACAGATGGTGTTTATTTGCTCCCCCACCGAGCAAATTAGGCACAGGGCCGATTTTTAATGTGAGGAGTGAAGGGAGGGGGAAGGGAAAAAGGGGACCAGCTCCCGAGAGGTGGGAAATGGGAGCTGGTTAAAGGTCAGGCATGTGGGGTTGCCCCCACATCTGGTCTTTGCTAGTCATAGCTAGTCATAGCTTGCAGTATCTGCCGGAACAGATACTACACTTTGATCTTCGCCAAAAATTCTGCACGAATTAAAATGTAATATTTATGTTAATTTTACGACCGGGCAGCCTGCTGGTACATACATAGTTTTTTTAAAGGTAAAACAAAAAAAAAAAACAACACTTTCAAAACTATGTATGCAAAGTTTTCTTTTCTCTTATTGAAATACGGTAAGAAAAAAAAAAAAAAATGAAAACGATAAAAAAATTTTGCGAATCGCTCCTCGAAAAATAAATAAATGAATAACAGCCTAAGTAAATTCAATATTGTCTACTGCCCTCTAAAATTCTAATCTTATATGTTGACCATACGTTAAAAAACTCAAAATTAATCTTCAATTTTGTTTTGTTGTTTTAATTTTTTAATCTAGCTTACTTAACTCAGTATTTGGTGTTG
This sequence comes from Euprymna scolopes, assembly GCF_053919585.1. Classification (NCBI taxonomy): domain Eukaryota; kingdom Metazoa; phylum Mollusca; class Cephalopoda; order Sepiida; family Sepiolidae; genus Euprymna; species Euprymna scolopes. The sequence continues at coordinate 5,958,556 of NC_136525.1, read as the reverse complement.
GTCATTCTGTGGCCGTTTAGCATGAATGAAGCCACCATCATATTATTCTAACCCTTTTATTAAAACTATATCGCCCCCCCCCCACCACCACGCCTTACTAAAATAATAACTTTGATATATTGTTTCATCTGATTATTTCATTACAAACTCACCAATCCATTAACTCACATTTCATCATTTTTCATAATTCTTGGATATGTTACTAATTTCGACTATCATTTTTCATAATTTTAACCCAGATTATCGCCCCCCCCCTTCATTACAAACACATCAATCAATTCCGGGTATTCTCATTGTATATATGTTCTACCTATCTTATCCAATCCCGGGTGACACCGCATATTCTACTAGTATATATCTTCCACTTATCTCACTCAATACCTGGTGATGCTGGATATTCAGCTACTATATGCTTTCCACTTATCTCATCCAATCCCGGCACTGACTTCATGTCCGCCACCCCACTGTTAAAAATATACATAAAATAAAGTAATGCTTAAATCGTAAACTGTTCAGCCATTTTCGGGTCTGACTTCATATCCCCCACCCCACTGGTAAAAATATACTTGAAATAAAGTAATGTTTAAATCATAAACTGTTTCAGCAGCTTTTCGAAATTAATACATAAAAACATTAACATGGTTAGGGATTAGGCAACCATTACTTCAACATGAATTTCTGAGTGTAGTATCAGTCTCAGCATTACAGTAACTTTAATTACCCACCCCCTCCTTAAGAAGAGTTTTTGCAATTACTGCCATGAGGACATTAAGGACGAAAATATAAACTCAGGATTATTTGATATATTTACTTGATTTTTGGAATGTTACAAAATAAGCCCCTAGTGTGCACTGATCCATTTACCTGATTTTTGGAATCAGCAGTACATACATGTTATTGTTGGAATATGACATCTTATGTAAATGTGGTAAATCATAAATATATTATATGCATCTTTTTTATCAGAAGATAATGACGTCATCACCGGAATTAAACATGTCAGACTATCACCCCCCCCCCTACTCGAAAAAAAGGAGATTATGCTTGGGATCTCATTAAACACTCACCAAATCCATTGACTCACATTTAGTATAATCTATATATTAATACGATAGCGTGTGTGTTCTTAAATCTCAACCAATGAAATTTGACGGAAAGCGGACACACAAAATAACACACACGCTATTGTATTAATATATAGATAATACAAAATACATATAATCGTTTACAAACAAAAAAAAAAAATAAACATTTAAAACACAGATCTCCCACAAAAGTCCTGTTTTAAAAGGAATCTACAGTTCAAAAAGAAAAAAAAAATATCTATGGATCACAAAACGTCCACGTCAGCAATTTTAGGGGATCGACTGAAAAAATACTTTTACAGAAAATCATAAAACATTGCAACTAATAAAATTCCGGACTCGTTTCTATTATCTAACACATAAAAAAAAGTTCTAATTAATTAATAACAAAAAAACTTTGCTAGACAGCACGTCATTAAAAACACCTGTTTGAACGGGAATCCACGATTTCTTAAAAAAAAACATCAAAACACGATAAAAACATTTAGCTTTCCAAAAACGAATACAAACATATCAATACATCAGAAAATTACATTTGCATACATTATGTTTCCCAGTCCATTAATGAAAACAAAATTTCATAAAACTCAATCCCAAAACCGAGACCGATCTCTGTTCTATTAGCAAGGCGCGTCCTTTGTTTTTCTTTTTGTACTCAATAAAGCCAAGAAATTCACTTTGCAAACAATCCCAAGAAATATTTGATTAAACAAAACCATAAGAACAACGCTCTGAACCCTCCTGCAGATTTGTTTTCAGTCGTCATAGTCCAATCAATATAAACTCCCTATTTTCTAAAAAAAAATGATACTGTCACAATTGACAATGATAACATTTTTTTTTCTTTTTCTCTTTCCTATTTACATATATTTTTCTTTTTTTTCTAAACATAAAATTTGACACAATCAACAATTTTTTTTTTCCAAACCGATAACAGCATATCGTTAATTTTTTTAATTACTTAAATACATTTTATCGCGTGTGCGTTCATGTTATTTTCTTTCTTTTTTTTTTCCATACATATAAAGTACTATTTCTTCTCTTTTTTTATGTATGCATATGTATATTTTTTTTTCTTTCCTTTCTTAAATTACAGTTTAATATGTAAATACTGGGGGGGTTTTTTCCTGCTTATTTGATACACATTTTTTTAGACCCTTATTTTGTTTGTGTGTGTGGATTTTTTTTTTTTTTCACAAGTTTACTAAATTCCTGGCCATTTTTTTTTCCCTCCTCTTGTGTTCCTAGGCTCTTTACGCACAATTGTGGGAAGCTCTCGTTTAACACGGCATCAGAACATATTTTACGATGAGGGGGTGGGGTGTTGTATGACAGGGATGAGTGTATATACTACGTACGTGTGTCTAATACGTGTAACGTCGAATAACATATAAAAATTATGACAACAGATACATTTTTACAACGGACATGTGACAAAAAGGACATAGACCATTTCTCTGGGATTGTAACAACGGGCCAATCAGAGAAAAATACCTTCCCAATGAATCAACAAATCTCGCGTTGTCTTTTCAGCAACTTTATTTACCGATGTTTCCTCACTGAAAATCTGCCGCTGATTCTAGACTAACGCATTCTGATCCCCTATACTGGGAGCCATCACCGTTCGACTCGATCCGCTCTTTTTTACTCCTGATCATTGACCGAGTCTGCTCTCTCTTACTCCTGACCTCTGACTGATCAAATCATTTATTCTTTTCCAAAAATTCTACCTTAACTCCATGTCACTTTAAAATGACCTCTAAGTAGGACTACACCAGACTCTAGAGGTCAATCTATTTTAAATTATTGTTTATGTTCTAGATTCTTTAATTAATTAAACATCTTAAATAATTTTCTTTGTAAATATTTATTTTGTTATGATAATATTCTATTTTTACAAATTTTACACGATCATAACAATCATCAACTAGCAATGCCTTCGGTGTTGCCCTGCTAATAACTAATATGAAAAAAACATGTGCCAGCCTGTGGAACACTGTTCCGCTAGCCTGCTTCCTGGTTGAATACAACATGGTAGCTTTCAAATCCAATGTAAACAAATTCTTGTTCATCTGTCCCCATAAATAATTAAATTCTAATCAATTTACACCATTAACGATTACTACACTATCATCTTACATTCATTAACCCGTATCCTCAAGTAGCATTCGGGCCTTGATAAGTGGTGACTCCCAAATAAAAAAAAACATGCAAAAGATATAAATCAAATATGACAAAAACATGCAATCCCGTCCATAATCATTCAACGGAAGATTTCTCATGTAGGTTACAAAATTTAGTTTACCTGTTCTGCAAAAATGGTAATCTACAATTTTGATATATATATATATATATATATATATATATATACACACACACACAATTATATAAATGCAACTTTGTGTGTGTGAGTTCATTTCTTATGAACTCCAAAATGGCTGAACAGATTTTCTTTAAAATTTGCAGAACTTTAGTGGATAAGTCTGGAAGTGATCTTAGTTAAGTTTTGTCTTAGAATACCCCCGATAATTATTGATAATCGAAATCGTTATTTTAATTTATCTATCATCGGTAAAACCATTTTTTCCATGTCATTGCTTGGCAACAATGATAGAACAATGGGCTGTGAAAATTCTACTGTGGAAGTTTATATAAAATAATTTTTATAAAAGAAACAGTAGGTTCTCTAGAGTGCAATGTAGAATAACATTTTGGACTAAGTTACAGTATGGAGGCATGTGAAGCCCTGGGCGATTTCACGGATTTCGATGACAATAAAAATATAAGAGTGTTGATCATTATTCAATCCGGGGGCAACGTCAGGTCTCTCTGCTAGTATATATATATGTTATTTTATTTGTTTTTGTGATACGTTTTGAATGAATTCAATTATTTATACGAAAGTGCATTTTTACCTAAATGCGAATTGGGAATCATTTTCCCCTTTTACCAATTTAGGTAAAAATGCATTTTCGTATAAATAATTGAATTCATTCAAAACGTATCGCAATAACAAAAAAACAAATAAACATCTACATAAATCGCAATATATCCAAATAGTCATGTGAGGTGGTCCAGTGGTAAGAGTTCAGGCTTCTTACCATGAGGTCCCGATTACGAATCTCGCTAGATTCAGCCACTCTGGGATTGAATGATGATCAACAAATGCCCCCCCCCCCTATTTTTATCAGTGAAATAACTCATTTTTTCTTTTTTTTTTGTTTAATCAAATTGATTGATTGCCTGCCCTTGTTAGGGACCTCCCATCCACAGTGTACCAGGAGAAAGCTTCACCCACCCACCCCCGCAGTAACATAGTCCACAATACATTGTAGTCTACATTGCACTGTAGAGAATCTACTGTTGCTTTTATGAGATTATTTCTGGTTTCATTTGAAGTTTAAAATGCAAAAGTCAAATATCATGGTTCCATTGTGCTGTAAACAGACATTCATTTCGAACGCGCCTTTTTTTATATCGTAGACGACGAAACACATGTCAGTGGATAATTATATTTAAAAAAAAAAAAATATATATATATATATATATATATATTTTTTTTTTTTTTTTTTAAATATAATTATCCACTGACTTATAATGTACTAGCAGGAGCCGTTTCCCAGCATTGCCTGGGGCAAAGTATCTAAAAATATTCCAAGTAAATATATGAGAGTCATTAAGAAATTTAATATGTTTTTAATTGACGCAGACAAACATAACACCGAGTGCGTACAAAAAAGAATGACAAACATTCCATTTACCTCCTCCCCAAATGGGGTGGGGAAGAGGAAACAGCACAATTTATTACGAAAACATTTTACACCGACGTAAATGAAACCAGCATCTTCAAGTTCTTCAAGTGGCGCCACTCAACAAAGTCAAGTATGCATCAGTTTTCGGAGGAAATTAACACTCCACCGGCAACCTGAAACAACACAATCCTACTTCTACTTTTTTGCTTCCACTTAGATTCCACTTCTATTTAGAGAGTAACCTGCTTGTTAGGACGGCCATTACTAGTATTTATTTATCTATTTTTTTTTTTTTTTTATAAATTGATTTAAAACTAGCAGGAAGACCCAACGTTATCCGGGATTGAATGATGATAAACAAATGCCCCCCCCCCCTATTTTTATCAGTGAAATAACTCATTTTTTTTTTTTTTTTTTGTTTAATCAAATTGATTGATTGCCTGCCCTTGTTAGGGACCTCCCATCCACAGTGTACCAGGAGAAAGCTTCACCCACCCACCCCCGCAGTAACATAGTCCACAATACATTGTAGTCTACATTGCACTGTAGAGAATCTACTGTTGCTTTTATGAGATTATTTCTGGTTTCATTTGAAGTTTAAAATGCAAAAGTCAAATATCATGGTTCCATTGTGCTGTAAACAGACATTCATTTCGAACGCGCCTTTTTTTATATCAAAGAACCTACTGTTTATTTTATCAAATTACTTTTATATAATGGCTTTAATTAAAGTTTAAAATACAAAGTCAAGTATCATGGTTCAATTGGGCTCTAAAAAGAAACATTCATTTCGAATGCACTTTTGTTTTATGAAAAAAGAAAAATCTACAGTTTATTTTATATGCTGGCCTTTCTGCTTGTGCAGAGACAAAACTTCAAATGCACTTGTAATGTTAAATTGTATAAAGGTATTAATTTTGGTCAAAATCAGATCGTTGCTTCTATAATCAGCTTTTTTTCTCAGGCTTTCTTACATCTCGGCATTTCTACTCTGTAGGGGTGAGATTTTGCTGCTTGTCAGGTTTTTTTTGTTTTACACAGGAATCACCATTTATCAAGGCCTGGAGGCCACTCGAGGATAAGGATTAATGGGTATACATTAGTCAATGTGATTATAGCGTAGTAAACATGAGTAGTGGGAATTTTGTAAATTGAATTACTTAGGAGGACGGTTCATCAAGAACTTGTTTACGTTGGACTTGAGGACAATCAGATTGTAGTCAGCTGGGAAGCAGGCAATCGGAAGACAGTTCCACAGGCGTGCTGTTCTAAGAAAGAAACTTTGTTCATGGAATCTACGTTTAGGTTTAGGTTTAGGTACAGGTAAAGAGTGTGGAAAATTATTGATAGTGGTTCTGACTAGAGTGTTTTTTTTGTGAAAGTTTTACGAGGGAGGGGCATAGATTGAAGCTCAGACGAGCACTTGCCATGAAAATAATGATAAAGCAGAGACAGGCTTGCAACGTCTTTTCTGTGGGAAAGAGGTTGCAGGGAAGAGAAAAGGGCATCTCCCCCCCCCCCACTTAGCTACAAAGTCTATTTTGAACTCTGTCAAGGAAGGATAAACTGCTTCTAGCAGCTTCTGCCCAGATGTGGCAACAGTACTCCATCGTTGGATGTATTTCCATCTTAGCATCCACCATTATAGAGCCAATTCTCTATTGGTTATTACATTGTACCCAATATATAGTACTTATTTCAAAAGTTAAAAAAATAAATAAAAATAGGACTTACGTGCCATCAGTTAGAAACCAAAACACATACTTCGCCAGCATTATTCGTTAAAATCTGAGCTAAGTCCATACGCATATAAAAACTTTAAAAAATAACATTGTTGAACATATGTATATTTGTGCATGCATAGATGTAACATGTTTAATCAACTTAGACCTATCAAATTGCAAATTTTTAATTTTGACCCCTTAGCAGCTATTTTTACCAGCTATGTATTAATACAGAGACGTTAGACTAGAATATAAGTACGTTAAAAGTACAAGTCATTTATGAAACCCTATAAGGAACTTCTCAAATTTTAAGATGCACTAAAGCAGAAGGTGTAAGGGTGTCGTCTGGCTGGCCCAACCCTATCCCCCAATTAAGTAATATCATATGACCTGTACATTTTACTTTATGGCAGGGATGGGAGTCGAAGGAAGAAGTGCCCCCCCCTTCTTCCAACTCCTACCCTGACATCAACACCAGAAAAAGAAGACAGATTTTGTTGGAAGTGTTTTCAAGAAGGATCAGCTGATCAAACGGATTTCCTTTAATTACATTCTTAGTACCCACCCACATTTGGGGAGGGGGGGGTGGCTTTGCCCGGTTATAAAATACACTTAAATATAAGATTTTAATTTACCTAGATTTCGTATATATTATTATAGAGTTGCGATTTAAAAAAAAAAAAAAAAAAAAAAAAAAAAAAAAAAAACGAATTTGGGTGCCATCAGCTAGAATTGAACCTGAAAGCAAAACTGTAGCATTTAAAGCTGGTGACGTTACCACTGTACCAATGTAACACGCATGTGAACTGATCAAAAACAAACTAAGCTGAATGTTGAAAATGTACAACATTCTTTTTCAATTTTGACCTCTTTTTGACCCCTTAAAAACCATTTAAAAAAAAAAAAAAGAAAAAAAAATTAAATTAGTTTATTTTTTAATTATTAGTATAACCAAGATCAGCTGTGATTAAAAAGGGCAGGTAAGTTTTCATTTAACCTATGAGTTATTTCCCTTTAAGCTATGAGATTTTATTTCCCCATTTGATTTTTATAGATGACTAGCGGTACAATTTTTTTCCAATCATATTTTCCCTTTTGGCAATGGTTTCAACCATTTGTTTGATTAAAAATTCGATAATATGCATAATCGCTTACTTTCTTAAGTGGTCTTATGATTTTGACCAGGACTATATATATATATATATATATATATATATATATATATATATATATATATTCATTCTGTAACTTTATGTATAACTTACTACTTATATATGCACATAAACATACAAATATATACGTACATAAACAGACACGCACATGTATACATAAACATACGTACACGCACTGCTCTGAAACCTGACAGTTACATGGAATAAGTCAAGAGCGAGTTGCAACCTTGGTTGAAGTGAGTGTCCCTAATGATGGAGGTCTGATCAGAGCTGAAACAGAGAAACAGACCAAATATCAAGGTCTCATGTATGATATGAAAAGAAATTGGAATCTTAGGGAGATATCAATCATACCAGTTATCATAGGTGCCACAGGGTTTATGAAGAAGAACATGAAGTCCTACCTAACTAATATTCCTGGTGAACCAAGTGCAAAAGAGATTCAGACAATTGCACTTAAGGGAAGAACGAGGATACTAAAAAGAGCTCTCGGTTGTTGGTTTCAATAAAAACCAGGGCAATGTTGGCAGCTGGTTTGGCTGCCCCATACCCAGCGTTACAATCTTCAAAGGAAGAAAAAAAAAATGCACATAAACATACACACACACATATGCATATACATACATTTATGCAAATAAACATAAGCACACACATGAATATAAACATATACACACACACACAGACATACACATGTGCACATAAATATATATGCACACAAACACATACACACGCACGCACGTATAAGACTTGTGTATATATTAAATAATGCCACACTTTTTATAATCTGATGAATTTTTTTATGTGCTCTCCTCAAAACAGAATCCATTCACTAATGGTCAATTAAAAAGTCATGAAAGAAAATTATCGGACAATAAATAAAAAATGTTTAGTGGAAATTTTAAGCAGTCTTCTTATATAAACATAAACTAAAATTATCTTTTTTTTGTTGTAGATTTTGTGTGATCCTAGCGACGTTCTCCCACCTCCTCAAAAGTGTTAGGAAAAAAAAAAAAAAAAAAAAAAAAAAAAAAAAAAAAAAAAGAGGAGAAAAAGAGAAGTAAAAAAGGGTGAGAAGAGAGAAAGAAAAGGAAAAGAGGGGGAAAGAGGATAAAAAGAGGGGGAAAGAGGATAAAAAGAGGGGGGGAAAAGGAAAAAAGAGGGGGAAAGAGGATAAAAAGAGGGGGAAAGAGGATAAAGAGGGGGAGGAAAAGGATAAAGAGGGGGAGGAAAAAGATAAAGAGGGGGAGGAAAAAGATAAAGAGGGGGAGGAAAAAGATAAAGAGGGGGAGGAAAAGGATAAAAAGAGGGGGAAAGGATAAAAAGAGGGGGAAAGGATAAAAAGAGGGGGGGAAGGATAAAAGAAAGAAAAAATAGGGGAAAACAGGGAAAACAGGAAAAAAAGGGGGTGGAAAGACGAGAAGAGGGGGAAAAGGATTAGAGAAAAGGAGGGGAAAGAGGAAAAGAGGGCGTATAAGAGAGAGAAAATAGCAAAGGGTTAAAAAGAGGAAAAAATGAGAAAATAAGTTTATCAGCAAAACAGCAGAAACTTGTTTACCAAGGCACACAAAACAAATTTCCTCATATCATGAAAATTAATTCTCTGCGCCATTTCTTTAGTAAACCTTCAAAAACCTATAGAAGCCGTGATTGTAAAGAATTTTTGGAGTTTGAAAGATTCTAGACATTGACCATTGTTTTTTTAGTTTTCAGTAGAATTACCCCCCACCCATATATAAAACGATGTGACTTTATTATAAATTAATATTATCAATAAAACTTTTGTACCATTTAAAAAAAGAAGAGCAAAATAAACTGAACCCCCACTCCCCACGTGAAAAGTTATGAATTTTTTTTTTCCAATTTTTTTTTTTAATCTGAAACTTAAGTCCGCCATCGATGATATTAACTTTTTTTTTTTTCATTGTACGAAAATAATGAAATTGCAAGACGAAAATTGGGTTTACATAATTCGCGCTTTAAAATAACGTTCCCATGTAGTAAGCATTTCGAAACATACCGGTGTTTAATAAATCTAGCAAAAATCAACTAATGATCAGATTTTCGTGAAATTTTCGATACTTATCCATTTTAGAATGAAATTTCTTATAAAATGCAGTTTCCGCAAAATCTGTTTTGCGACAGTTGCTTATTTGAAAAGAGATCATGGTTTCAACCACATTGAGATAAACTAACATGAACTGACAACCAACACGGAATGCAACTAATATTTGCGTTGGAGTTTATGTTTGTTGCGTTTTATTATACTTGTGAAGCTGTGTTCACTCCCCTCGGGAACCACCAATATGAGAGACAGCAACACAACTAAAGAAGAGGAAGTAGAAAATGACCACGGAAACAATGTTACGGCCAATATTTGGTGTTAAGTGGAGGAGCACGCAAGTATATTTCTATTTTCATGACAAGTGCTCGTCTGAGCTCCAATCTATGGTCGCCTCCTGCCAAACTTGCACAAAAACACTCGTCTAGTTACCACCATCAACAACAGTTATCCCCCCCCCCTGCCCCACTCTCTATCTGTGCCTGGTGGGGATGGGGTGCATACCACTCCCTTCAAGACCACAGGTACACTTGCTATATTGTGAACCACTCAGAAAATTTTGTCGACACGTCCAACTTTGAGATTCATGCTTAGAACATAGAACACCTGCGTTCCCACAATTTTCGCCACACGCTCCTCTAATATCATTATCACAGAGAGGGTAGGGATGTGGTGACTTTTTTCTTCGGGTGCTTCTTCAGAGAGGAAGACTGGGGGCTTCGTCCTTGCCTGTGCTTTCGTGCGCCTTTTCCTTACATAAAACTGGCATTGGCTATTTTCAGGCCCTATCCAAAGACACTTTTCGGTTACTAGTACATAGTGACTTTTATCGATATGTATAGTGGTTGGCTGGAGGCTTTTGCAGTCCCTAATAAGAATACAGAAATGGTGGTGCATCTACTGTTGGATGAAATTCTCCTCAGATTCGGGCATCACCCCAGCTGTTAAAAGATAATGGGTCGAAAAATGTTAACAAAGTGATGAAGAAAGCATTGGATGACCTCAACATGCATCATGTGACCACGTCATTCTATCACTATGAACAAAGAGTCTTTCTTAGAACTGTCTGCCTGTGGAACTCTGTTCCACTGAGCTGCTTTCCACCTGATTACAATATGGTCGTCTTCAAAATCCAATGTAAACAATTTGTTCAGCCGTTCTCTTGAATAATCAAATTCTACCCAATTTCAATCACTAAAGAGCACAACACTTATCTTAATGACCACCGTACACTCACTACCCCTCATCCTTGAGTGGCCTTTGGGCTTTGATAAGTGGTGACTCCTTTGTAATAAAAAAGAGGAATTATTACATATTATTGCTATATATATATATATATATATATATATATATATATATATATATATTACAGTAGAAAAATGCGAGCATGAAAAGTAATATGGTTAAGCTTAAACATGGAAAAGTAAAGGACTAGTTGTTAAAACTGGAATAGGACAAGCTATTCTAGTAAAAAATATAAATTTATAACTTAAAATATTTAAGCATTAAGAATTGATTATATAATGTTATAAATTGAATTTAAAAAAAAAACATTCTTAATGCTTTTCAGGCTCACATTTTTCTATTGTAATCCATGATTTTTCCAGGCTTCCAATATTCACTTGTTCTTTGTTTAAGTTCAGTCTTATTTTTTTGCCCCGATAAACACACATGTAATAACAATGTACGGCACTCGTCTGCTTTCAATAAAATCCCCCCAATTATCTCCCTTTCATGCTCCGCTTCACTTGCTACTTCTCTCTTCGAAATAGTAGCAACAGTAGTCACTGAAGCAACATGGTTGCTATGGAAACCAGTCATAAAGAAAACGTCGCTCACCTCCTTACATATTTTTACGATTTTGAACCAGTAAATTCATCATAACTTTTGTTTTACAGAACGAAAATTGAAAAAAAAATTTCACAATATAGCTGAGAAGGTGATTTATAAATTGTAATAATTGTTTGAAATTTGGTAAAAAAATGAGTGAACGTTTAAGCTTTGAAGCAGTTCTAAATGACTAAAACTGCCACTTAACCATATATTCAAACACGGTAGTGTTTGAATGATATATAATTTTTATTTTCTTTATTTGCAGACTGTTTCGATCATTATTGATCTCATCAGGCAAGAAAAAATTCTGTAAATTAAAAAAAAAAAGTTGAAAAACTTCTTTTAATTTTAGAGGAAAAAATATTTTACCATGTCTAACATGTAGCATGGTTTAAAATGCTTTAAACCATGCTACATGTTGGATATGGCGAAATAAATATATATAAGGTTTCTCTAATCATTTACATTTTACTTCAATTAGTCTTCAGTAATTAACAAGGAGGGGGGTGGAAGAAGGATTCCCGAGGTTGCCAGTTGCCCCCATCTGAAAATTAAAATTCGTTGAATGTTGAATTACTGAAGAAGTAAAGAACGTTTCTGAATTTTCGGCAAGACAATTGGTTATTTGTCCTGTTGATTTTATAGGCCAGGCCTTTCTGCTTGTGTGGTAACAGAACTTCTCAAATGCACTTGTGATATTAGACTGTATAAGGGTGTTAACTTTGGTCAAAATCAAATTGTTCTTTCTTTAATTGGATTTTTCGATTGTCGGTTAATGATTTTGTATCAGAAGCATTTCTGATACAAAACCTATCTAAGAGCATTCCCAGATATAAAATATATTTGTGTGAAATTTCATAAAAATCGGTCCAGCTCCGTTTCAAAGTTGATACGGAATGAACACACACACACACACAAAGTGCCATATGTATATAAGACAAAGAGATCATTGTTTTTCCTCTATGTTAGCGTTGTTTGAATTTTGATAAAATCTGTAATGTTAGGAAACCAGTACAACACAGGAATTTTTTTTTTAAACAAACATTTGTTTATAATGAACTGTTTAATTCTAAACCTCTAGCCTCCCCGTCCCACCCCCGCCCCACTCCCGTACCACATCTGGCTAACTAATTCGATATCTCCTCCTCAAAAAAAAATTTTTTTTTTCCAGGATTTAAAAGACTCCGCCACAGTACACAACGCATAAGAAATGTGCTAGATATACATATATATATATATATTTTTTTTTCTGGAAAGGTAAAACACCACAGGGGTCCGGAATGGCTAGCTCCTTAAATACTCAGCTTTTCAAGTAGGAGGAGGCAAACTCAAGGGGTTACAGCGGCAAATATTTTAAGTCAATTTTAATTTGTCATCCTTTAAGGCACATTAAAGCTAATCAATAAAACGAGGAAGTTTTTACTTACAAACATTTTACACACTAAGATGCTGCTTAAGAGGACTTGAGATTATATATATATATATATATATATATATATATATATATATATATTTATTTCAGAATAGGGTAATGCAATAGATCTACTGGTATGGAAATCCAGTGATTATTGGTCTTACAAAATATTATTGGCTGTAATCTATATAATTATAAAACTCAAATGACCTTGTAACCAGTGTTGTAACCCAACATCTGGTTTACGACTTCCTGTTGCGCATGCGTACATAAACAAAAAATCAATGCGACAATAAAACGTATTGTTTTGCTGTGTACGTTTTCAGTGTCCCAATTGTTTTTGTTTTTTGTGTTTAAATTATCCAAATAAACAATTGTTATTACTTTCTGCATTTTTTTTTTACATCGTTCATTTCCGTATTACGTTTAAGATATTTTAACGCAATTTTCTTACAAATAAATCTATTTTAACCCGTTGACAACCATAAGAGCATTTTACAACGGCAATTTACCCACCACCTTCCTTTTTTTTTTAATTTATTCTCCATTTTTTAATACACCTTTCTTAAAAACATTCATACATTTTCTTCTACACTACCAACATAAATAAATAACCCCAAAAATGTTTTTTTTTAAATTTGCATTACAAATAAATAATCAATGCAACAATAAAACGTATTGTTTCACTGTGTACGTTTTCAGCGTCCCAATTGTTTTTTTTTTTTCCGAGTTTAAAAATTATATCAAAATTTGAATTTAACTTTAATTATTATGGTATCTGTTCAGTGCACATTTACCTATAAGTATGGCAAACCCCTTATAATTCAATGGCTGTAAGGTTTTTTTTTTTTTTTCAAAAATAAACAATTATAAACAGAACAACTCATAGAAATCTATCTATATTCTTTTTTCATTTTAATATACTTTCATAGAAATGTTTTTGTTATGTCAAAAAAAAGTATTTTCTTTACGTCACAAGTGTCACGCTCATACATTAACTCCATAGCTAATATAACATACTGACCCAACGAGTCACGGTTAGTCTAGTATTTTATAGAGACAATCCCAGCTAAATAAAAAAAATTGCTAAATATACCAGATAGAGCAAATAAATCATAATTTAGTAATTTAAATTATATGATGTGAAATGGTTAAATTTCAAATTTAGAATTTTTATTATATGCAAGACAACAAATACACTTCAATATGTATATCTCCTTAATCTATAGCCTATAAACCTATTTTAAAACTTTTAATTATGACTTTCTATGTTTATTGTATTTAGAAAATTAGGTATAAACCATTTATAATTTGTTAATATTTTCTCCTCTGAGGAGATGGGTAGACATCGAAAACCTATAGGTTAAGGACATATACTTTTGAATTGTATTCTTTGTCTTTCATATAATAAAAATTCTAGATTTGAAATGTAACCATTTCATATCATAGAATTTAAATTACTAATTTATGATTTATATATATATATATATATATATATATATATATATATATATATATATATATATATATATATATATTAGTGTTGGGACAATTAATCAGAAAAATCGGAAGATTTGGTGGTATCGGAATCAGAAAAATTGATGTCTATTTTCCAATGCCAAAACGAATCTTTTTACGTGTCTTTTTTTTATTTTTTATTTGATTTTGTTTAAAGCAAAATCTTCCATTGCTGGTAATATTGATAAAATAATAAATATTTATTGATTTTAAATTACCAGTAAAGCTAAAATCGATAGATCATCCTCCACGAATGTATTTTGACGTCTAGGAAAGTATCTGCATATTTAACGTGTTTTCACGAAAATCGAGGGGAAAATAACAATCTTAGAGTTAAATAATTAGAAATTTATAAAGAATCGAAATCGGTAATTGTATCGGAAAAAGAGCTGCTATGGTGTAAAAATTGAAAAATTGCTATGTAGATATTATCAGATTTTTATCTGTTTATCAACTGCTTCACATTTGCGTATGCGTGAATGATTCACAGGACAGATTGCTTATGTTTAGAATAAGTAAGTTTGAAAACACTTTTTGGAGATCATGACAAGCTGGCCTTACGGTTTTATGGTCTTGGTTTCGATCTCAGCTAGAGTATTTTCTTGTTTTTACTTACAAGAAGTGAACTGTTTAGAAAACTCATACTCGTGTGCACGTCTGTTTCTTTTCATTTTTTTTGTACTTGATTTTTTTTTTTTAAAGGAATTTAACCTTAACACTTAATACCGGGCAATGCCAGGGATATCTGCTAGTGTTTTTATTTAGACAGATATTGCTGAACAGCACAGAGTGTTTTTGCTTAATTATCTTTTTCTTTGTAATTTCTCCATTCTTTATATGGTTGTTCTAATATCTCGGCAGAGTTTTTGTAAGAAAGTTCCATAGTCGTTTTCATTTTTTTTTTTTTTTTTTTTTTGCAAGTACTTTCAACTGATTTTTCTTCAGTCGTCTTCGGGCAGTTTTTGATTAGTTTATTTTGGATAGATGTTCTATGCTCTATTTCAAAGTTAGAAATTCCAGATTCTTTTTTTTTTTTTTTTTTTACATAGGCATCACCACATTATCAAGGCCCAGAGGCCACTCAAGGATAAGGGTTAAAGAGTGTACAGTAGAAATTGGACAATATAGTAATCATTAGTAATGAAAATTTGGTAAATTTGATAACTTATATGGAACGGCTCATCAAGAACTTATTTACTTTAGACTTGAAGACAACCATATTGTAGTCAGCCGGAAAGCAGGAAAACGGAAGACAATTCCACAGGCGTGCAGTTCTAAGAAAGAAGCTTTGTTCATGGAATTCTATTGAAGAAAGAACTTTCTTACACAAACGTGACGGAGGTATTAAAACGACCATACGGAAAATGAAGTCCGTGCTGTTCAACAGTATCTGCCTAAGTCAAAACATACTACCTAAATACACAATATTCAAATTGCACAGTCCAGCCACACAAAATGAAACTCATACTCAGAACCACAGACTCAACCTCATTAAGCACCAAATTACCATTGCTTAAAGGAAATTCAGGAACTAAAAAATAAACTAAAGCACAGACAGTGTCATTACGAAATCTAACCCTAACACTGTCTATCTGAAATGTATAATAACTTTGAAATAGCACATAGAACATCCATCCAAAATAAACTAATCAAAAGCTCCCTTAAGAAAAATCAGTTGAAAGTACTTAAAAAAAAAAATAAAATAAAAAAAAAAACAGACGAAAACTTTCTTACATAAACTCGACAGATATTAGAACGGCCATACGAAAAATGGAGAAATTATTTAAAAAAAAAAGAAAAAAAAAAGACAATTAAGCAAAAACACTTCGGGCTGTACAACAATATCTAAATGAAAACATGCTACCTAAATACACAATAGTATGTGTGTGTGTGTGTATATATATATATATATATATATATATATATATATATATATATATATATATATAGTACTACCTGCCTCATGGTCGGGTCACCTGCGACTAAACTGGTTCCCCCACCAGACTTGTTTGGTGAGGAGGGCGGCTAGTCTCCCTGAAGGATTAAAAACAAGACCTTCCAAAGGGCGAATGAACCCCCTTTTTCGGGGTCAACGGCCAACTAGCACCGTGTGTATGTGTGTATGTATGTGTGTGTGTGCTGGGGTGGAGAGGGCTCCCGTAAGCTGTGGTGAAGGCAACCTTTCTAGGAGAAGCAAATCTCTGATTTTAAAAAACCATAAAGCGGGAGACCAGTACCCGCATTAAGCTGGTCTGCAGTTTAACTTGTTGCTGGCTATCTTGCTCTTGCTTGTTGCTGGATCTCAACATTTTGAACCGAGAGAGAGACAGCTGTCATACAAAACTAAGACTCTGTAACATCATCTGTGTATAGATACTCATTCAGGCATTTATCTATAAAAAATGGTCCTGTGGCAATGGAAGTCATTTTTGGGCTCATGGACTTTAAGCGTCTGAGGGAGTGGCACTCGTCAGACAAGACGTTGCAATCATCATCATCAATATATACATATATATGATACAGCAAAACAGTACTGCATGTGAATGACTATAATGCTCCCTATCTTGGGTTGAGCATATTGGGAAGTGATATACAAACTGCCGTTAACGTATTAAGCGATGCTCTTTGTGTAAACAAATCGAGCTTCGGCATTTTGGACAATGTCAAAACAGTGTTAATTCACTACCTGCACCGCAGCAGCCGATTAACGTAATGGTAAGAAGCCTTGACTGTCATTTGGGCGGTCGGGTTTCGATCCTGGCTTAAGGTAGTTGCCTGTCTAGCCGCACTGATGAGCTGTGATACAGCGAAACAGTACTGTATGTGGATGACAAATATATGATGAGTCGTAGACGACGAATCATGTGTCAGTGGATAATTATATTTAAAAATTAATACATATGCCGCTCTCCATTTGGGGGTACCAAACTGGTCAAAGGAAAAATTATTCCCAACTCGCATTTAGGTAACAATGCGCTTCCATATAATTAATTGAATAAGTATCGCTAACAAAAAAAAACAATATATATATATATATATATATATATATATATATATATATATACATATTAATGAAACACAGGGATGTAGTGTTTACCCGCTATACGCAATGGTAAACTTCAAACTAATATAAATAACAGTATTTATATATAGAAAAGTTAATCCCAACTGAATTAAAAAAAGCTCCATATGCAACAGAGAGTAGAGCTTATATATTAGGCCTGATGATTTCTCATGAGAATGAAACGCAGAATATTCTGTGTAGCTTAGTTGCCACATATATATATTTATAACTTACTACTTAGCTCTACCTAGGTATTGAGCACTGTTGAAGTGAATACTAAAAATTTATGCATAACATATTTTCGTATATTAATTTATGTGATTAAATAGTCATATATATATATATATATTTTGGCCTTTTGGTCAAGATCAAAGTGTAGTATCTATTCTTCAGATGCTGCACTTCATTTTCTTGTTCTCTTTCGGTGGAGGAGAAATCCTTCACGACTGAGACAATTTTTATTTTTGTACCTTTTCTCCACGTTAAAAAAACGACCCTGGTGTCTAACTCTGTCCCGTGGGGAGGCATAGTAAATATATATATATATATATATATATATATATATATATATATATATATATACACACACACTAGCAGATTGCCCGGAAAATCTTTACCTTCATTTTTGCCCATAACGTCATCTGTGGGTTATCCATACAGAGGAGATATTATTTGGGCAGTGACTAAAATGTGATTTCGAATATTTTATCAGAGTTTACTTGTAGCGTAAAGTATCCTCATGCCAGGTTGTCCTGACAAATCCCTGCATAGAGAAACCCTAGACACTCAATGTGCAGTAGGTATTCAAGTTCTCGTGTGTGTATCTACTCAGATAAATCAAATACACTAGCACTTAACCGAAGTGAGAGATGCAAGTTTCCGTGAAGTACTTTTACGTTATTCGGCCTAAGCACGTAAAACTTGACATGAATGATTCCCTATTTTTGTTTTTGTTGTTTGGTTTTACGGCATATCAACCCTTTAATGCCGAATTAATTTTATCAATAAGTGTTCATGCTTCAAGTTCTTTATATCTTCAAATATTTATTTGTGGTGTTTGGTTTGGTTGTTTTGTTTTGTTTTTTTGTATAGGGAATTTTTGTTTTTGACTTTGTAGAACATGACTGAGTTTGTTTGTTTGTTTTTTTTTAACATAGGCAAAGGGAAAGGAAAAAAAACATTACTGTTCAGTGCATTTTTGGCCAGAAAGCCGGTCCTAGGAATAGTGGGTGGGAGAGAAAGAGAGAGGCAAGGGAATTTTTTTTTTTACATGGAGGTCACCACTTATCAAGGCCCAGAAGCCACTCGGGGATAAGGGTTATTTTGTGTACAGTAATCAATGGGATAGTGTTGCAGTATTCATTAGTATTGGAGATTTGATAAAGTGTCATTACTTAAGGGGGTGGTTCATCAGGAATTTGTTTATGTTGGACTTGAAGACATCCATGTTGAAGTCAGGAGGGAAACAGACAAGCGGTAGAGAGTTCCACAGGCGTGCAGTTCTAAGAAAGAAGCTTTGTTCATGGAATCTACGTTTTGATTTAGGCACAGATAAAGAGGGAGGAAAATTATTGACAGTGGTTTCAGCTAGACGAGTGTTTATCGTGAAAGATTGGCGAGGGGGGGGGCAGAGAGTGGAGCTCAGATACTTTAAACATGATTTTTACTAAGGAAAAGAAACAAACAACATTAATAGTTGGTGCATTTTAGGTTAGAAAGCCGGCCCACATGGTAGAGGAGTGGGGAGAAAGGTGAGGACGAAAGAAAAAGGTTGAGAGAGGAGGAAAATTGTTGCATTTTCTGTAAACATGATTGAGTTTCGCAAAAGGGAAAGAAAAAAAAAACACAATATCAATAATTTATAATATACGGGAGGCCTTCAATAAGTTTCCAGACTTTCTTTATTATGAGTACTTTTATTTATAGTACATATATGAAACTCTAGTCCACTTTGAAGTAATCTCCTCCGGCTGCGCAATGCACTTGCACCATTCCAACAACATCTGGAAAACTCCATGGAAGTCCTCTTACGTGAGCGTGTCAATGACCCCCGTCCACAGCCTCTTCCATCTCAATTGTCTCAAAATAGCCTCTAAGGTTTTCCTTGAGTTTGGGGAATAACCAAAAGTCACAAGGAGGAAGATCTGAATAATAGGGAGGGTGTGGAACTGTCTTGATGCCCTCCTTGGTCAAATAGTTTGTTTAAATAGTCTCCGATCTTCTTTGAGCTCCCTTGGGACAAACTTTGCACAAATCTTCCACATTTTCAAATCCTCACGAATAATTGTGTGTACAGTTCTCACACTGACATCAAACTGTGCACTTATTGTCTCTATAGACAAACAATTCATATCCATGAAATTCTTTATCTGGCCAATAAACTCTGATGTTCTGACTTCCTTACTCTTCCCACACCTCTCATCATCTCTCAGATTTCCTGTCTTCCTTGAATCTCTTATGCCACTCAAAGACTAGTGCTCAATTCATGCAAGATGGTCCAAAAGCAGTCTGAAGCATTCCATGCGTTTTTGTGGCATTTTTTCCAAGTTTTAAAACAGAATTTTATTACATATCATCCTTGTAAACTGTCGTCATGTCCAGATTGCATTTTTGAAATAAACCAGCTGTGACAATCAGGCTTTAGTAGGATGTATTCCAATTCCTGGTGGAGCTGTTCATTTGAACCTGAAATCATAAAAATTGGTCAGTCATCTCATAAGATGTCTAGCAATAACATACTAAATTTTCAAGAGTCTACGACAATTTTAAAAAGCTGTACATAAATCTGGAAACTTATTGAACGCACCTTGTATGTAGTTTTTAATATTTTTTTTTTTTAATTTCAATTTTGGGCTTATTAGTAGTGTGCTTGAGAATAGACGTGTTGTCCACTAAAGTTTTCTTTCTAGATTGGAGCAAGAGAGAGGAATAAATCAAGTGTTTAGCAATTGTGCTGTTTTAAGAATGATGCATTATGTCCTCGACAATGTCATGGTAGTGGATTCAAAAGTACTTGGGTGGACAATAAGTATGGCAATTACATCAGCCAGTTCTTGCCAGAAGCAAGAAAATTAATTAGAAAGATGGAAAATATTGAAACCAGAATTAATAAGCAATAAATGTCTATTTTATTCAATGAAATATGCATAAAAGAAAGAACGTGTGTGTGTGTATATATATATATATATATATATATATATATATATATATATATATATATATGAACAAATGATTAATAAAACATGTTAAAAAACATCTTGAAAAAAAGTTAAAAACATACTTAATTTTAAAAAGCAAGCACAAGATAAGTGGATAGTCCTTAATCCGCGGAGTTTCGAAGAAATACTCTCCTTCTCATCAGAGGGCAGGAATTAGCAAAATGCGGGATCGGATTTTGCATATAAAAGTATAAAAAAGTAAAAGATGTTTTTTAACATGTTTTATTAATCATTTGTTCATATTATAAGCTCTATTTCCTTTTCGGTTTTATTGAGCTTTTACATCTGGTTGAGATTGCTTTACTTGTAAATATTAACTCTTTAATATTTATAATATATTTTAAGTTTACCATTTTGATTACCTTGGTAAACTTATTGTAATTTATATATATATATATATATATATATATATATATATATATATATATATATATGTGATAGAATATTAAAATTAACAATAGAAAATACATAAATAAAATAAACATACATATACATAAATTATCACACACACATATATAACATAATATTAAAAAATATATAGAGAGACAAAAAAAAAACCCATTAAACTACACCTAGGTTTAAAATAGGTCAGATCACTAGATATCTATGCTTCCTGCTTAAAAAGCACACACAAAGGAAGGGTTGAACCTAAGGTCAACTGGGCCTTTGTCCTGTAAGTGCCTGCATATTGGCTGATTAGGAAAGGTGTGGTGGAAACTAGGAATCTGATTGGCTAAGTAAAAACTCAATAGAATATATAAACGCATGGCACCCACAACTCTCAGCATAAGCCTGATGAATCCTTGCGTGGATGAAATATGAAATATTCTATGTAGCTTAATTGTCATATATGTTTTTATAACTTACTATATATATATATATATATATATATATATATATATATATATAGTATTGTTGGTATGATTGATTAGAATCAGAAATCGGAAAAAAATCAGAATGGGGGAGGGCATCAAAATCAGAAAAATTTGTGCCTATTTTCTGATGCCAAAAATGATTCTTTCAATGGTATTATCATTTGATTTTGTTTAAATGATGAAATAATATTTATTGATTTTAAACAACCAGTAAAACTGAAATCGATAGATCCCCCACAAGTGTGTTTTGACATTTGAGAAAATATCATTTAACATGTCTTTATACGCTAATCAAAGAAAAAAAATAACAATTGGAATTGGTAACTTAGTACGGAACCGGCAATTGTATTAGAATCGTCCCATCACTATATATATATATATATATATATATATATATATATATATATATATTGTTTTTATCATGAAGATGAACAACTGAACGTCTGAGCTCCCACCGGCCTGACTTTCAGAAAAAACACTCGTCTAGCTGAAAACACTATCAATAATTTCCCCACACTCTAAACCTAAACGTGGATTCCATGAATAAAGTTTCTTTTATAGAACTGCACGCCTGTGGAACTTTCTTTTGTTCCCCTGCTTTCCAGCTGACTACAATATGGTCGTCTTCAAGTCCCATGTAAACAAGGTCTTGATGAGCCGTTCCCCTTAAGTAATCCAATTTACTCAATTTCCACCACTAACGATAAGTACATTTTCCCATTGACTACAGTACACTCATTAACCCTTATCCTCGAGTGGCCTCCGCGCCTTGATAAGTGATGACTTCTTTGTAAAAAAAAAAAAAAAAAAAGAATTCTTCAAAACACTAAAAATAAAAAAACTGAAGAAACA
Source organism: Euprymna scolopes (assembly GCF_053919585.1). Taxonomy (NCBI): domain Eukaryota; kingdom Metazoa; phylum Mollusca; class Cephalopoda; order Sepiida; family Sepiolidae; genus Euprymna; species Euprymna scolopes. The sequence continues at coordinate 5,935,990 of NC_136525.1, read as the reverse complement.
TTGAGAAAAAGATAGGAAAAAGATGAGACTAATAATGTGACCGTGAAAGGTAGTGAGGGGGGAGGGGGGGTTCAAAGAAAGATGAAAAAAAAGAAAAAAAAAAGGGGAGGAGCCAAGCGGCAGCAGTGGTTCTCTTGGGAGATTTTGGTAAGCATGGAGGAATTTAGATAAAATGTTGGAAAAAAGCTGGTACCTATTTAAGCTAACTACTTACATTAGATAAATATGATAAAAGCCTCTAATAGAACCCACACCTTCTCCTCCAACCCCAAATACCCATGTGTGTCAGGCTAGCAGGGATAGCCAGCATTGTCCGGAGCAAAAACCTAACATTTCTATTAAGACTGTCATCTCTTAACCCTTATGCTTTTTTTTTTTTTTTTTTTTTTTTAAATTTTCACCCCCAAACAAGGCATAGTGCCACTTTGAAGTAGGGGGCTACTATCGGGGACATAAGTTGCAGGGGTATTATGAAGGGAGATGAGTAGCAAGATGTCTGCTGACATTACTCTTGAACTTCGGCATGTCAGTACAGTTGGTAAAGGAGAATCCTGGAAGAGAGTTCCAAAGTCTAGCAGTTCTGAGGAAGAAACTATTTAAGTAGGAGACTTTCTTACACCTAGGGATCTCTACTGTGAAGGGGTGGGATTTAGCTGCTTGTTGGGTTTGTCGGGGGTACAATTGCTTGTAGTTCGTCATTCACCATTAAAATACTTGTAGAACCGACAGAGGGATGCAACATTTCGTCGATAGGACAGAGGTTGCAGGTTAGATGACAGTTCAGGACCTATCAGGTTGGCGACTCTCTTTTGAACCCTGTCCAGGAGAGAGAGACTAGTAGCAGATGCACCAGCCCAAATATGACAACGATACTTCATACATTTAATGAACAGCTACAGCAGCAATTGGAATACATCCTACTAAAGCCTGATTGTCACAGCTGGTGAATTTCAATCTATCTTTCATGTCCCTCTCCTCCACCCAGGGTAATAGTATAACATTTCTATCAAAACTGCCATCTTTTAGTAACTATCTTTTTTTCTTTTTTTAAAGAGAGTCACAACAAGGCCTAAAAGCCATTCGAGGATAAGGATTAATGAGTGTAAGGTGGCCAATAAGACAACAGCTCAGTGATAGAGTTTGGTGAGAATTCGGCAGAATTGGACTATTTAAGGACACAGGATAGCAAGAACTTGTTTTCATTGGACTTGAAGATGACCATAGCGTTGCACTTCACCTTTTCTGTCCTCGGTCAGTGAAGGAGAAATCCTTCATGACAGAGACAATTTTTATTTTTGTCCCTATCCAGAATGCCCCTTTTTGTGAAGCTGGATCTTCCCCACATTTAAAACCAACCTTGTGTCTAACTCTGCCCTTGTGGAGAAGCAAGTAAATAGGAACACTATTGCATGCTAAAGGTTGACACAAGGTTAAAGAAAGCCCAGATTTTGGGGAAATAATAGAATATGTTTTTATAGCGATATTGTAGACAAAAAGTAATTTCTCAACAAAGTAAAGTGGACATTTGGCCCCATGGAGTCTGGCTTGACATCCATGAAGATATCGGCAGTAGACCACGTGTTTTATGTTAAGCGACAGACCACCTTGCAGGTGATAAGAATTAACTTGAAAAATGAAAAGACTTCATATGAGAGAGAGAGAAAAAAGGTGGGGGGGGGGGATTAAAGAGAGAGAGAAAGAGAGAGAGAAAGAAAGAACAAAAAGAGAAAGAGAATAGAAGAGAAAAAATAAAAAAAGAAAGAGAAGGAAATGCTAATCTCCAAAAAAAAGAGCTAGATTGAAAAGCTTGTCCTTCCCCAACTGAGAAACCATCTGAAGGAATTGAAGTTAAAAAATTCAGTATTTTTTTACAACCTGCCCCAGCGTAGTATAAACATCCCCAACCACCCCATGTTAAGAACGACTTTCGGAGTAAACACCCTCCCAACCTCCTCATGTTAAGAATGGCTTTCAAGGTTGGGGGGGGGTGTTTTGAAAGCCATTCTTAACACGGGGAGGTTGGGGCATTTATAATACGCTGGGGCACATCGTAAAAATTTGCCACAAATTCTACATCTTGAAACCACTAAAAACCCGAGTAGTTTAACTTCCTTTGCACAAAGTGTACCTGAAATATCTTATAAACGAGAATAATTATTCATAAGAAAACTAGCAGGGGGTACCCGGCGTTTCCCAGGTGTTTGGAGGTGTGGATGTTAAAAAAAACGTTGACCGGGCGTTTAGATGTGTAAAAGAAGAAAAAAAAAGTTTTAGTAGGAAGGTGGGATTGGACCCCGAAGCCTCAACGCAAAGGTGAAAACGAAAGGGAAAAAAAAGCCAGCCACCTAACAATCTCGGCCACGAAGGAGAGGAATTTGATAAGTGTGCGTTCAGTTAAGGTTTATGAAGGGAAATATACAGGTGCGAGGAAGTGGCGTGATATTTGACCTAGTTTTGTGCTGCCAGCCAGCCGCCCCATCATTCGATTTTCGAAGACACGGCGAGCTAGTAAAAGTTAAATACACACGCGACCTCCGTTGTTAAGCCGTAGATATTATCATGTAGACAGGATATACAAAGTTTTAAGAAGGAGCGAACACCCCCCCATCCCCCCCGAGAAGGCCTCGGAAAAAAGCCTTTTGCAGACATACACAAAAAGCGAACATACATGCATACATACATACACACACATTTTTGCTTTTATATATATATATAT
>NC_136525.1:5858274-5923274 GCF_053919585.1 Euprymna scolopes | reverse complement strand
TTCCCTTCTGGGTTCCTGCTTCCCCAACTTTACTGGCATGCAGAGGCTCAAGTCTAATGTAAACAAACATCTTGCTGCTGAACTCCCTACATAGTATCCCTGCAACTTACGTCCCTGATAGTAGCCCCTACTTCAAAGTGGCACTGTACCTTATATGGGGTGAAAATGTTATTTCAAAAAAAAAAAAAAAAAAAAAAAATATCCCAACACTCCCAGTCAAAGTGAACCTGAAAGCAATCTATAATATAAATCTCATCTGTCTGCTTAAATGTATGTATGCATGTTTGCAAGTCTGCGTAAAACTTTTGACCAAGGCGACGGATTTTCACAAGATTGGTATCGTTTTGAAGCTCAACCCTTCGGACAACAAATATCGAAAAATTTGCTAAAAACATTAATTCTTTCACACTCAACTGGGCACTTTTCTACAAAGAGGAGGGTCGTTTTTTTTCGCCAATATTTTTGAAAATCATCCCCTTTTTTCGATTGACTAGCCTTAATTTAAACCTTCGTCACTTCCAGTTTGTCGATGGGCGCAATAGCAAAGACGTCACTTTTTTTTAAAACGTTTTTTCCTTTTTCGTGGTACGGGTTTGAGTCTGCCTGCTAACTACCACGTTTTTTATTTTATTTTTTTTATTTTGCTCAACACACACCTCCAAACACTCGGGCAACGACGGGCACCTAGGCTAGTTGTACCGAAGCGTTAACTTTACATTCCCCACAGTCCCCAAATGGGGCCTTCACCACTGGATGTAACTCTTTTTTGGGGCTATCTAATACCAGAAAAAAATACCTTTTTCAAACACTTATTCGATTGGTTTCTCTGCTTTACGGCATATCAACCCTTTTGAGGTCATTTAATACCAAAATTAATATCCATCGTAAAAAAACAATCAAACTGTAACACAACTACAGTAGATCCGATATCATTTGAACCCTGCATAGCTGTATCCACAGTCTGTGATTTTATCAGAAAGATTAACGCTATACTGGATCAAACCAAGAAATGTCTTCAGACTGCAGCTAAACATGTAAAGGCGGCTGGACTAGGGCAAGGAACAAGCTGGCAGTAACAATAGAGAGGGGGTCGCATGTAATGGAGAAGGTAAGGGAAGGGAATTGTACACCCAGTCAAAATGGATGTATTCCGCTCTTTTTACGTTTTGGTGAATCATAGACAAGAGATCGAACCCCCAGATTAAGATGCCAAATTGTGAAGATTTTGCCGGCACAGTATTCCCCTCCCTTGCCCTCGTGCCTTCCTTCCTTCCTACAAATATCAACTTCTGCGGAACATTTGAGACACCTTCAATCCATGCCAGGACAAGTGTACACACCACCATACCCGTCATCACTGGTTTTCCATCCATCGAAAGCTTCTGGGAAACGCTGTTCTACAAATAAATGTTTCCTTATAAACAAGAAAGTAGATCTAAAATAAGGGATGCAAATATCTATATCTATAAAACAGTAGATGCATATGTGTGTGTGTCTGTGTAAAAATATTTAACCGATAAACTCTTAAACTACTGGGTCACAGAACACTGAAATTAACAGGAAAAAAAAAAGGAAACAATATTACATAGCTATTTTGTTATGTCAATTTCAACACCGAGTTTGCGAATTTTTGTTCTGTCTGTCGAAAGTTTTTAGCAGACACACAAACATACATACACACATTTTCGTTTTTATATATACAGATTATTATTTTTGTACAGTAGAACCTCGGGACATGGTGGTCCTAGGCTGTGTTTTTTTTTTTTTTCAGGTTATGATGTGTAATACAATGTTTTTCCAGCCCCGGGCTACGGTATTTTCCCAACCTTACAGTGTTATTTATAATGTTATTTGATTAGATACCTGTGTATTATGTACCGTATTGTATTTTGTTACTAATTTTTAATGCCATATACCGGGGTTCTAGTGTACTTATTAAAAATTATAATTTTTGTACTTATTAAATGGGGTTTTTGTGGTAAATGCATACACACACAAAAAAAAACAAAGAAAAAAAACAAAGAAAAAAGCCAACCACTCTATGTTTAGAAATTTAAAAAGAATCAGAAACAATATAGGAATCGTCCCATCACTAATATATATATATATATATATATATATATATATATATATATATATATTTAGAGGAGATTAGAACAATAGTCTAAAGAGCTGAGTGTATTTTAATGTAATAGTGAAATTACTAGTTGAATTAAAATACCTTCACAATTTGCTAACGAGGAAACCTTGTTTATTAAAAAACTATATGTAATAATTATTGTCCGTAACTTGATGTCTACCACAATAAAAACACTGTTTTCCGAAACGATCGTACAAATAATTGATTTTGTTGTTGTTCCTTTTTATGAAACGGATTTTTAATTTAATTATAATTTGATTTTTAAATTTTAAATTATCAATCACATTACTATATATATATATATATATATATATATATATATAGGTTAATCATTTACTCGAAACATACAGAGCTTGTATAAACCAATCACAATGGATTAAAAAAAAATAGTGTTGGTTAAATGTCTAAAATGGTGTTTTTATACGTTTTTTAAGGTAAACATTGGATAATGGTACGTAATCTAATATTACAGACTTGTTAGTTGCAATAATCAGAAACGTTTTTAGAAACCAACACAAGAAACTGATAAGGTACATCTTCGTTGGTTTATCACCACCCTTATATTTAAAAGATGGTTTTCTAAAAACAAATCGTTGCCTTTACCATACAAGTCAGAGTCTTTATCGTTATTTCCATGGCAGGTGCTCGTCTGAACTCCAATCTCTGGTTCCCCCTCCCTCGCCAATCTTTCACGAAAAACACCAGTCTAACTGAATCCACTGTGAAAAATTTCCCCCACTCTTTATCTGTGCCTAAATCAAAATGTGGATTCCATAAACAAAGCTTCTTTCTTAGAATTGCACGCCTGTGGAACTCTGTTCCATCTGCCTGCTTCCCACCTGACTACAACTTGGATGTCTTCAAGTCCAACGTTAACAAATTCCTAATGAACCGCCCCCTTAAGTAAACACTTCATCAAATCGCCACACTAACGTACTGTACTTGCAATAACCCTTATCCCTGAGTGGCTTCCGGGCCTTGATAAGTGGTGACCAACGTGTAAAAACAAAAAAACTACCCCTCTCTCTATCTTCTTATCTGTTTTTTTTTCATGAACTTCTTTCCTTTTCGTTCTCCCCATCTCTAAAAGCTTCACCCTTTCTTTCAGTTTCAAATTCTAATTGATTACCTTCCAGTCTGTCTTGGTCCTTATTATATATAGGCCCCCAACAATAACCTCCCCTTATCTCGAAATTCAATCACATTTTTCCAATTGCAAATTTCAATTACTCCCTTTTTTCTTTCTTTAATTATTTACCTCCAACTATCCCCTTTCTTACTCCTACTTTTATTCATTTCCTCCAACTAACCCTTTTTCTCCTTCTTCCCCCTTCAATTCTTTACCTCTCCTTCCTTTCCTCTTTTATTTTTTTGCCTCCAACTACCTCCCTCTCTATTCTTTCCCGCCTTGAATCCCCCTCTTCTTGTTTTCACGAACTTGCTTTTCTCCTTTTCCTCCTCCCTCTATAGCTTTACCTCCAACTACTATCTTCCTCCTCCCTTCTTTCTCTTCTAATTATTTGCCTGAAACTACACTTCTCTCTATTCTTCTTTCTTCCTAATTTTTTTTTTTCATTAACTTTTCTTTCTTTTCTTCTCCATTCTTCCCACCTCTAAAAGCTTCACCTTTCCTTTCACAGTTTCAAATTCTAATTGCATACCTTCCTGCCCTTCCAGTCTGGCTTGACCCCTATTCCACATGGCCCCCAACAACAATAACCCCCACCCGAAACCAAACCACATTTTTCCAATTGCAAAAGAACGTCGTTCATCATTTTTGACAAGCAATTCAGGGTATTGGGTGAAATGGGGGGTATTATTATTATTAATAGTTACCTTTACCACCCCTCCTCCTCCTCCTCCGTCCCCTTTCCCTTATAAGAAAAAATTGGTGGGGAGGGGAAACCCGGACAAGAGAGGTTGTAAGGAGCTCGGTGGTCATGTCCTTTCGTTGGACATTGTTGCTTATTTAAACCAATTTTTTCTGATATATTTTTGTTGTTTTTGTTGTTTTTTTTTTTTTTTTATGGTTAAATTTGGAAGTTCTATATGACAACAATGACTGATGAGTCCCTGCGCTTGGAAAACATCATTTCGAATATTATTTACGCACACTGACATCTGCATGGGTCATGCACACAGACAAGCGTTTCCTTCGCTAGGGGTTGAGGCAAGCAACAATAACGAAATACTAGGTCTACCAGACAGCTTTTAGTTTGTGTTTTTTTTTCTCAAGAATTAAAATAAATAAATAAATATATAGATAGATTGATAGATAGATAGATAGATAAATAAATAAATAAATAAATAATAATGTGCTTGTATAACCAACGTCAACCCTTGCTCCTCCTCTGAGAAAAATTAAAAAAAAAAAAAAAAAAGGCGAGTGTTAACCTCACTAGAGATTATGCCCCTGAGAAAAAAAATATGGAAGAAATGTTATAAAACGTATATTATGTCATTAAAAAAGGGGGGGGGTGTATTACTATACATATAGATTCGAAAAAAGTTGTCAAAAAAACAAATATATAACAAATAAATGTTATCAAACGCAAGATAAGTTACTTTTCTACCTAACTGGATAATTTTCTAATGTTTTTATTTAATGTAACATGTTTATTCAGCTCGAAAAACATACAGTGTTTACCGATGTATTGGTAAATTTAAAATGGCGCCCGGACACGGTAAGTTCTGGAAAAGGAGTATAAAATAAAAAACTACACAAAATACTGTTAGAAACTTGCTCAATATATGTTACCGTGACATAGGCTGACATATATTCTGTGGGTTTTTAACAATATTTTGCATATTTTTTATTTTTAACTCCTTTTCTCAAACTTACCGTGTGAAAGAGAGAGTTGGCCGCCATTTTAAATTTTCCAATATCAGGAAACACTATGTTTTTCGAGCTGAATAAACATGTTACATTAAATAAAAACACTAAAAGCATATCCAGTTAGGTAGGAAAGTAACTTACCTTGCCTTTGATAACATTTATTTGTTATATATTTGTTTTTTTGACAACTTTTTCATACCTATGTGTATAGTAATACACCCCCCTCCCCCAAAAAAAATTTGAATTGTTCTTTTATTCAGTGTTTGTGTAGATTGATCTTTTTATTCAACGCATTTCAGGTGAAAACATTACGTACTTAAGTGTCGTGTAGAAATTAGTATAAATTCCAAGAATTACGAAAAATGATCCAGTAGAAAAATAATTACAAGTAAAAATAAAAAATTATTGAATTTAGCAATTTATAGTTTTATCGTATTGTGTAAAAGTGGAGAGTTCGAAAGATCCAGGGGAGATAACTGCAACAGATCATTTTTAAATACATACCACCATTTATAAACACAAGATTTCAGAATTTAATTGTGGCTGATTTTTATTTTGGTTAAAATACTTGTAGCACATTTTCTACTGGATCACATCTACTGGATCATTTTCCATAATTTTTTAATTTTGTACTAATTTCCACATGCCACGTAAGTATGTAATGTTTTCATCTGAAATGCATTGGTTTAAAAGAGCACTGATCTACACAAGCACCAAATAAAAGACTAATTTCGATATTTTTCATGTCATAGCACTTTCAGTGACATAATCTGTTAACCTTTTTCCCCCACCTTAGTTCTGAAATAGAAGGTAATTTTTAAAGTAGAATTCATAATTTTGTTTCAAAGTCGATTATTAACACATATTTGATTGACTAACTTGATTTCTTGTTTCCGCAAAAGTTTTAGCATATTATTTTCACATAAACTTCAAACATTGTTCATGTAGTCCCCAAGCTATTATCTATATATTTATACCGTGGTACCTTTAACGTGTCATGCTTACCACATAAATTATTCGATCGCGATATCCTATTTATTAAAAACTAGCCTGGATGCCCAGCGTTGCCCGGGTGTTTGGAGGTTGAGCAAAAAAAAATTAAAAAAAAAGAAAAAAAAAAGTGGTAGTAGGCAGGCAGGCTCAAACCAGTACTGCAAACGAGGAAAAGAATACAAAAAAAAAAAAAACGTGTCGTCTTTGCGGTTGTGTCCATTGCTAAACCGAAAGCGGCAAAGGTTTAAATTAAGGCTAGTCAATCGAAAAGAGGGGATGACTTTTGGAAATATCGGCGAAAAAAGCGACCTCTACCTGTAGAAAAGTGCCCAGTTGAGGCTGAAGTAATTAATGTTTTTAGCCAATTTTTCGATATCATCCGAAAGGCCGAGCATCAAAACAATACCGATCTCATGAAAATCCGCCGCCACTGTCAAAAGTTTTAGGCATACATACCTACATTTAAACAGACAGGTAAGACTTATATTATAGATAAGATTTGAACAACATACAAGGAACATTAAATTGGTGTATAGATACACCAATTTAATGTTCGTAGTATGTTATAATCTTGTAGGGGGACTAAAAATTAGAGGACACCGGGGAGGAGTAATCTGCCCCTGCTCTAACGCTGGTTGGTTTTTCCCTTTGGTCACAGGCAGACGTGTTGCCTTTTCCCTCTCAAGAAGAGGAGAACCTTTGTTCCACCACGAGGTGAGCTCTGAGAACTTTTTCCACCAGTCAGTGAGTCTTATCGAACTGTCGCTATTGTATTGTGTTTTATTGTTGTTTAAATGTTTGTCAGTGTATAATAAATGTGTAAACGTAATTGGGCAATTGAATAAACACAATTGCCCAATTACGGTTACACATTATACAAAAAAAAAAACTAAAACAGAACAAAAAAAAAAAACAGAACAAAAAAAAACTAAAACAGAACAAAAAAAAAACTAGAACAGAACAAAAAAACTAAAACAGAAAAAAAAAAACTAAAACAGAACAAAAAAAAACTAAAACAGAACAAAAAAAAACTAAAACAGAACAAAAAAAAAACTAAAACAAAAAAAACTAAAACAGAAAAAAAAAACCAAAACAGAACAAAAAAAAAATACTAAAACAGAACAAAAAAAAATAATGTAAAGGTTGAAAAGCTACTCTAAACTCGAAAAATAAATAATGGTACCTGTAAATGATTTTTTTAATTTTCTCGGGGCTTTTTTGGGAGGACGGGAGGGGGGGCTAGTTGCATGTTGGCACTTTGTGCATAGATAAGTGTAAGGCTACCAGTATTTAATTTTCTATTTATAAGCGGTTGTTATGTTTGTATTGTCTTTGTTTTTAGCACGATTGCTTCACATAGAAAGTGACACCATACTGGAAAATTTCTGGAGCCTTTATGTAAGAAGTGAATTCCAAAATAATAGAATTGTCAGGTCTCAGCCAATCAAAGGTCAATTAAAGATAAATTTGTCCGTAGAGCCCGGGTAACCGATGTGAGAACCCCCACCAAAAAAAAACTTTCATGGGCATATACAAACGCTCACACCCATTTTTCCTTTTATACTAGCAGAGGGTGGGGGGAGGTACCCGGCATTGCCCGGTGGTTGGAAGTGTGTGGTTTTGGGTAGATCAAAACAAAAGAATAATAAAAAATCGTTGCCCTGGTGTTTGTGTCGGGGGGTGGGCTGGGTTAAAATAATTGAAAAAAAAAGTTTTAGGAGGTAAGTATGAAGGATCGAACCTGAAGACTTGAGACAAAGTTGGAAATTAAAGTGTGAAAACAAAGTGCAACGTTAACTACTGGGCCACCAAGAAATAGTTACGGAAACATAAGAATTGGCAGGTGCCCGTACTTAATGCTTTAATGAGGTCAACTTTCACTGCGGGCCAGCTTTTTTAATTTTTTTTTTTGTTTCCCCAAGATGTTGGGGGTGGGGCCGCTCCCCATAAAAAGGGGATTGTCCAAATTGAATAGCAATTGTCTGATATAAGGAGAAGCTCCGCATTGATCAAAGCTGATTGCTCTTGGACGTTCCCGGTGATCGCATCGGGAACAATGTCTTTAGCTTCGTTTCACTTTTATTATACGAAAAAGCCCAACCCACACGCGGCAATTGAAAAATGTGGAATATTTAAATTTTCAAACTTGGGCAAATTAAATAGACAGGCGACCCCCGTTGTTAACTCGTAGATATTATCATTTAGATGTGATATAAAAAGTTTTAAGAATGAGGGAGCCAACCGATCACTTCTCGAGAAAAAGCCTTTCTCGGACATGCACACACACACAGTTTCGCTTTTATATATATAGATAATAGAGATAGATATCGTGCAGGTTAAAAAAAAAAAAAAAAAAAAATCGCAGTTCACGTAGATATGAAGTTGTGAATTGCATATTTTCATGGCTTTAAAAAAAAAAAAATAAAGAAAAAAAAATAAAGAAATTTATTAGAGCTGTTTACTCTACCATAACAGAAATCCCAAATGCGTCCAATGGCAGTTTGGCATAGTCCAATTTTAAACCAGAATAACTTGCCAATTTCTTCCCTTCACATAGCTCAAAAATTGAAAAGGTTGATGACCGATAAATCTAGTCGTGTCATCAAGATTAAGAAATTAAATACTTATTAAAACAAAACGAAATTAAACGGCTTCTAACTTTTGTCTTTTTGTAGCACACCCGTGACCATCCTGTGCCCACGGCATAGTGGTTGGGAACCACCGATATACTAGACCGTGAAGCGGTTTTTATTTTGCACATAGCGATAAATAACTGTTAGAACACGTGCGGCCATACACAGGTCACGTGATCCAGTAAATAGATTCATTCATAGAAAAAAAAAAAAAAAAAAAGATGAAAATATGTTTCCAAATGCAATACAAACATTAATATATGCGGACGCTTAATTAAAACGCATGTTCAAAATGTGATCCTGTCGACTTTCGCTTAGCTGGTTGTTTTTTTTTTTTTTTTTTTTTTTTTTCTTAAAATGGAATGTGCTTCCTGTTTTTGTTTGGCAAGAATGTGGGTGGGGGTGTGGTGGTGGTTCGGGATGAAGTCGCTCAACAATAAACCCAGTATCACTATCGATCAATAACAACAGTGAAATCAAATGAAACTGTAACTTCTGAAAACAAGCTAATATTTCACATAACCAAAGAATATGGAATAGTTTGGAGGTTGGTTTGTTTTGGGGGTGGAGGTGGAATAAGAGTGTTAGGGCGTGGCATTTAGAACTTAGTTTAAGGGATCAGGACAAGAAAAAAAAGACTGAGGATATGGTATGGCCCAGAGAATACAGGAAGAGAGAGAGAGAGAAGACAGAGGCAGATGGTATGGCATAAATAATGTAGTGAGAGATGGAAGGGTGAGGCAGATATTGTGGGTCAGAGGATATAGACAGATGGTATGATTCATATTAGACAGGGGCAGATGGTATGGCCTACGGTATAGAAAGTAGATGATATGGTGCATGGGACGCAGAGAGAGGTAGTATTGTGAAACAGTAACATTTTTTCTTTATAATGTCATATAGCCGTTAATATATTTTAAAAGATATGATGCAATTCATATTTTTTGGAACAAATATGTCAGTTATAATTCAAATATGAATGTGTAATTAAAATGAAATGAGTGTATTTTTTGTTATATAATTCATTGACTGACTTCATTACAGTTACGCATCCATATTTGGATTATAACTGACATATTTGTTCCAAAAATAATATAAATTGCATCATATCTTTTTAAATATATTAACGGCTATATGACGTTCTAAAAAAAAAAAAAAAAAAAAAAAATCTTACTCTCTTTCATAACGCTATTCCACCTCTCCTTTTTTGAATTTTCAAAGACTTTTCCGTTTCCGAAATGGAACAAGGTCATACATTTCATTACATAAAAAATATATTTCCAAATATTTGTATTGGTGTTTTGTTTTCTTAATTTCATTCATCCAGAGGAAGTCTTGCAATAAAGACGAAACGTTGATGGACACAAAACTTGGTTTGTTCCTTTTTCTTATCTCCCGCTCTCATATATATATATGTGTGTGTGTGTGTGTTTCACAAAAGTGAGTATACCCCTCACATTTCTACAGATATTAAAGTATTTAAGAGAGCAAGATTTTTTTATGACGTCATATAACCATTAATATATTAAAAAAGATGATACAATTCAATGTTTTCTTAATTTTATTCACCCAGAGGAAGTCTCAAAATAAAGATAAAACATCGATGAACACACAACTCGGTTTGTTCCTGTTTTATCTCTCTATTTTGTCGGAATACTATTTCCATTATATCTATATATAAAGCTGAATGTGTGCGTGTCTGGTCAAGAATAGGCTCCTATATGGTTGACTATTTTAAAAAACTGATTACATTTAATGATAGAAGATGTATCGAGACACAGGGATGGGTATGTTTGATCTGGCAGAACGGTGGTTCATTAAAATTGTGGGGTCTGCGTTTGCGCCTGGTTCACAAAGTATGGAAATAAAAAATTTTAAAATAAAAAACGTTTACAAGTGTTTTTGACATAGATGTAAATAATAATACTTTGATAAGTATGTTTTAACTTAAATAGGGATGGTATAATAAAATTGTGGGGTCTGCGTTTGCACCTGGCCTCTATGAAATGGAAATAGACACAAACTTTAATGAAGACTTTTCATATCTATCTGCGTAAGTATACTTTGATAATTATATTTCAGTTTGAAGAAATATGGTATAATAAAATTATGGGGTGTTCGTTCGCACATGACCTGCATAGAATGGAAATATGTCACAAAGTTTAACAAGGTTTTTTAATATAGATCCACAGAATATTGTGATAAGTGTTTCAGTGTGAACAGGTATGGTATAATAAATTATGGGGTTTATCTATTTTATTTTTACTTTCATCATATTTTGCTTTGGTTTTGATACCCCCCAAATTCAACCCAAATTTACAACCCTTCCTTTTCATAACCTATCATACTTTCGTAAATCAGAGTCCATTTTCTGTAGGCTTTTTTTGAACCCAGTCAACGACGGGTACTTTTGCTAGTGTATATATATATATATATAAATAAGATAAATGAAATTTAAAAAATTAAAAATAGTAAGAATTCAAAGGATCCATTGTTTAGAAATCGTTCTTTCACAAGAAAAGAGGGAGGACAACATGGCATTATGGAAACACCTGCACGGTATGTTTTTTTTATTTTTTAATTTTTGTTTTTAATAACATTTTATGCAATGTCAGCATTTTTGTGTTTGTGTGTGTAAGGATGAAGGAGTATAAGGAGGGAGAAGTGTTCTATTTAAAAAGAAAATAAAAATTAAGACAGAAAGAGGAGTTAAAATACAATCAAATATTATTCAGCTCATCTGACCTTTGTCCCAATACACGAAATGTTGAAAACATTCCCACAGACATATATGATGCAGGAATACTTCTGCATGCTTTTACTAGGAGGTCTTTTTTTTTTTTATAGTAGTCAGAACTTATCAAGGCCTGGAAGCCACTCGGAGTTATTGCGTGTACAGTAATCAATGGGATAGTGTCGTAGTAATCGTTAGCATTGGAGATTTGATAAAGTGTCTTACTTAAGGGGGCGGTTCATCAGGAATTTGTTTATGTTGGACTTGAAGACATCCAAGTTGTAGTCAGGTGGGAAACAGGCAAGCGGAAGGGAGTTCCACAGGCGTGCACTTCTAAGAAAGAAGCTTTGTTCATGGAATCTACGTCTTGATTTAGGCACAGATAAAGAGTGGGGAAAATTATTGACAGTGGTTTCAGCTAGACGAGTGTTTATCGTGAAAGATTGGTGGGAGAGGAGGTCACAAATATTTCTTTTTTTTATAAAATAGCAATGAACTAGAGAAATTTTTAGAAACACTGATTAATTTTATTGAAATCTAATTTCTTAGAATTGTTTATTTTCTCAGGACATAATTTTTTATGTATACACACATTTCGAAAACATACACATACACACATTTTGAAAACATGCACATACACACATTTCGAAAACATACACATACACACATTTTGAAAACATGCACATACACACATTTTGAAAACATGCACATACACACATTTTGAAAACATGCACATACACACATTTTGAAAACATACACATACACACATTTTGAAAACATGCACATTACATACATTTTGAAAACATGCACATTACACACATTTTGAAAACATACACATACACACATTTTGAAAACATACACATACACACATTTTGAAAACATACACATACACACATTTTGAAAACATACACATACACACATTTTGAAAACATGCACATTACATACATTTTGAAAACATGCACATTACACACATTTTGAAAACATGCACATTACACACATTTTGAAAACATGCACATTACACACATTTTGAAAACATGCACATTACACACATTTTGAAAACATACATATACACACATTTTGAAAACATACACATACACACATTTTGAAAACATACACATACACACATTTTGAAAACATACATTTACACACATTTTGAAAACATGCACATATACACATTTTGAAAACATACACATACACACATTTTGAAAACATACATTTACACACATTTTGAAAACATGCACATATACACATTTTGAAAACATACACATACATACATTTTGAAAACATACACATACACACATTTTGAAAACATACACATACACACATTTTGAAAACATACACATACACACATTTTGAAAACATACACATTACACACATTTTGAAAACATGCACATTACACACATTTTGAAAACATGCACATTAAACACATTTTGAAAATATGCACATACACACATTTTGAAAACATGCACATACACACATTTTGAAAACATGCACATTACACACATTTTGAAAACATACACATACATACATTTTGAAAACATGCACATTACACACATTTTGAAAACATACACATACATACATTTTGAAAACATACACATACACACATTTTGAAAACATACACATACACACATTTTGAAAACATGCACATACACACATTTTGAAAACATGCACATTACATACATTTTGAAAACATGCACATTACATACATTTTGAAAACATGCACATACATATATACACATTTTGAAAACATGCACATATACACATTTTGAAAACATGCACATATACACATTTTGAAAACATGCACATACACACATTTTGAAAACATGCACATTACACACATTTTGATAACATGCACATTACATACATTTTGAAAACATGCACATTACATACATTTTGAAAACATGCACATTACATACATTTTGAAAACATGCACATTACATACATTTTGAAAACATGCACATTACATACATTTTGAAAACATGCACATTACATACATTTTGAAAACATGCACATTACATACATTTTGAAAACATGCACATTACATACATTTTGAAAACATGCACATTACATACATTTTGAAAACATGCACATTACATACATTTTGAAAACATGCACATTACATACATTTTGAAAACATGCACATTACATACATTTTGAAAACATGCACATTACACACATTTTGAAAACATGCACATTACATACATTTTGAAAACATGCACATTACATACATTTTGAAAACATGCACATTACATACATTTTGAAAACATGCACATTACACACATTTTGAAAACATGCACATTACACACATTTTGAAAACATGCACATTACATACATTTTGAAAACATGCACATTACATACATTTTGAAAACATGCACATTACATACATTTTGAAAACATGCACATTACACACATTTTGAAAACATGCACATTACACACATTTTGAAAACATGCACATTACACACATTTTGAAAACATGCACATTACACACATTTTGAAAACATGCACATTACACACATTTTGAAAACATGCACATTACACACATTTTGAAAACATGCACATACACACATTTTGAAAACATGCACATTACACACATTTTGAAAACATGCACATTACATACATTTTGAAAACATGCACATTACATACATTTTGAAAACATGCACATTACATACATTTTGAAAACATGCACATTACATACATTTTGAAAAAATGCACATTACATACATTTTGAAAACATGCACATTACATACATTTTGAAAACATGCACATTACATACATTTTGAAAACATGCACATTACACACATTTTGAAAACATGCACATACACACATTTTGAAAACATGCACATTACATACATTTTGAAAACATGCACATTACACACATTTTGAAAACATACACATTACACACATTTTGAAAACATACACATACACACATTTTGAAAACATACACATACACACATTTTGAAAACATACACATACACACATTTTGAAAACATGCACATTACATACATTTTGAAAACATACACATACATACATTTTGAAAACATGCACATTACACACATTTTGAAAACATACACATACATACATTTTGAAAACATACACATACACACATTTTGAAAACATACACATACACACATTTTGAAAACATACACATACACACATTTTGAAAACATACACATACACACATTTTGAAAACATGCACATTACATACATTTTGAAAACATGCACATTACACACATTTTGAAAACATGCACATTACACACATTTTGAAAACATACACATACACACATTTTGAAAACATACACATTACACACATTTTGAAAACATGCACATTACATACATTTTGAAAACATGCACATTACATACATTTTGAAAACATGCACATTACATACATTTTGAAAACATGCACATACACACATTTTGAAAACATGCACATTACATACATTTTGAAAACATGCACATTACATACATTTTGAAAACATGCACATTACATACATTTTGAAAACATGCACATTACATACATTTTGAAAACATGCACATTACACACATTTTGAAAATATACACATACACACATTTTGAAAACATACACATACACACATTTTGAAAACATACACATACATATATACACATGTTGAAAACATACACATACATATATACACATGTTGAAAACATACACATACATATATACACATTTTAAAAACATGCACTAATATATACATATTTTGAACATCTATAAACACACAGACACACACACACATGTATTGAAAACAGATACACACACATATATACAGTGCTGGACAAAACATAAGAAATATACAAAAACGCATATTTTTTCAATATTCAAGAAACTTTTAGGCATTTCAGGTGCAGCAATACTTCTGCATGCTCTTACTAGGATGTCCCAAATATTTTTTTTTTTTTATAAAATAGCAATGAATGCAATAAATTTCTAATGAAGGAAACTTTCTGTAGTTTTCACTGGTAAATACTTAAGAAACATTGGTGAATTTTATTACGATATAAGTTCTTATGATTGTTTTCTCAGGACATTATAATTTTATATGTAGAGATGATAGTTACATCCCCTTCGAGAAGCCAGTTGTGCCCCTTTGATTCAGCTAGAAGTATGCTTGGGTTATCTTCCCTTTTCTCTATAAAAGAGGCAGAACACTGCCAGGGGACAGTCTGGAAACTTCTACACATCCAACAACACACGGAGTGCTGTAACACGAGAACCCCCCTCGAGTCTGTCAACTCACCCAGTGCTAGAACACGCGTGGCTGGATTATACCCTAACAACCCAATGTATAAACCATTTATTCCCATAAATCTGATAGGTCCTCAACTGTCATCTAAGCTTCAGCCTGACATGCAGAAGTTCAAGTGTAATATGAACAGACATATTGCTGCCCAACTCCCTATATAGTACCCCTGTAGTTTATGTCCCTGAATGTTGCCCCCTACATCAAAGTGGCAACGTGCCTTGTTTGGGGTGAAAGTGTTGCATTCTTCTGCCTTTTCTACAAGTACTTTAAACGGTGAATGCTCTGACAAACTGCAAGCACTTGTTCCCCCCCTCGACGTAAATACCCTCGACAAACCCGACAAGCAGCTAAATCCCACCCGTTCACAGTAGAGATCCTCAGATGTAAGAGAGCCTTCTACTCCAGTAGTTTCTTCCCCAGGACAGCTAGACTTTGGAATTCCCTGCCGGGTTCCTGCTTCCCCAACTGTACTGACATGCAGAAGTTCAAGTGCAACGTGAACCGACATCTTGCTGCCCAACTCCCTACACAGTACCCCTGTTATAGTAAGAAAAATCAAAAAGTATGAACCCAGCAATAAGTAGAAGAATCCTACGGACCGTGAAAGCTCATAAAGGCAAGTCCAGCTCGAAAATTGAAGCTGAAAAATGAATGCACTACTTCAGCAAAAACAGTTTTTTTTTAATAGAAATAGAGTGAAAAAAAAAAAAAAAAAAAAGAGGAAACAGAAGCCAAGACTGTTTAAACGCCACAAAGAAGCCATGTTCTCATTCACAAAGAGGTACCGTTATGGGTGTTAAATGGTAATAAAAACCGAAAGGAACACAGGACTTTTAGAAACAAACATGTATTTACATATGTTACAGGCAAGGCGGGTTGAGCAATGCCATTCCTCAATTGTTGGGCATTTGCACACGACCTGCTTAGCTGTGTACCAATCTCTGACTCCAGGCACCGGTACTCGTTACCGGAAGTGACGTCATGAGACAGTCCATGGACCCCATGGAGGGGCGTCTCCAACAGATACCAAACTTGGGACAATGAATGGAGCAATGTCTTGTTCACTGATGAAAAAAACATTTAACTTAGATGGTCCAGATGGTTTTCAATATTATTGGCATGATCCAAACATTATTAAAGTCGTTTTCAACCAGAGTTCCTGGAGGTGGAGGAGTAATGGTTCAAGTAGTAACGTCAGCAAAAGGAACTACAAACTTTCAGGTGATCAAGGGTAGAATGAACGCATCTGGATGCACAATGCATCTCTTAAAGATGAAGAAAAGTTACGTGGAGGAAACTGGGTTTATCAGCATGATAATGCCCCAATCCATACTGCTCGTTGTCTTACTAGCAAGTTCTTCGAGGATGAAGAACTCCCAGTTTTGCTTTGGTCAGCGTGGTTTACCTGACTTGGAGGTCATCGAAAATTTGTGGGGATCTCTAGTAAGAATTGTTTACGAAAATAGAAAACGATACGATTCCACTAAAGCAATATTTGATGCACGGACGAACGTGCTCATGGGTTACGTTGCAAATCTGGTTTCCGGCATGAAAGACAGAATTGGTTAAGTTCTAATTAACAATGGGGGAACAACACATTATTACAGGGCTCTACGGACACATTTGTATTTACTTTCTTTGCAGCATCCTTTGCAATGTCCTCAATATATTTGTTCAAATTCATGTTGCTTTGTTTTCTAGGGTTTCAGTCATCAACTTGGATATGTGTACTTTGTTTTTTTTTTCGGTGTCCCCCCCCCTCATATTTACTATCTAACGTGATGTCATCGGCAAATATACCCATCTTAGACACAACTTTATAAGGGAGATCATTTATGAATATCAGGGATAATATGGTGTGAGTGGTTTTCTGGCATGGTAGAAGGAGCCCACCTTCTTTGCAGCAGCTTTGGCAATGTCCTCAATATGTTTGTTCCAATTTATGTTGCATCTTGCATCTTTTTAAACATGGCCGCAATGCATTCCATGTTGTTTGAAGATTATTCATCTATGGTTATTAGCAGGAATAAACAGATAATATTGAAGCTCCAAAATGACTTATCAGCAGCGCCATCTATTATGTAAGTTCGTCTAAAAGATTAAAAAAAAAAATTCTTGTTAATCGCTGAACAGACCACTCATTAGAGGCACATTTTTGCTGTTATCAACGCTCATTAGATAACAGTCCAGGTCTTAACAAGGGCAGATAAGTCCTTTACTTTACCTTCTTTGCAGCAGCCTTTGCAATGTCCTCAATATATTTGTTCAAATTCATGTTGCTTTGAATGTTAATATTAAGTTTGTCGACCAATCTACTATTTATTAACTTTGAATTTGAAAGTTCTTTGCAACATGATTTGTGGCAAGCTTTAAATGTATATCATGGTTAAAAAATGAAACCCGATCATCTAAATAATAATCTGTATATTAATATCGTAGTACCTTTAACAGGGCTCTACGGACATATTTGTATTTAGTTGACTTTTAACAACCAAATATTTTCGTTTACTAACCAAATATAAAAGTTACTAGCCAAACCCACATGATTTTTAGAATATGACATCTTCGTTCTATGACAAATACGTACCAAGATTTTTCTGTATTTTTTTTTTAAATAAGTAATTCTAAATATACAACAAATTTTATGTTGATACTTGAAGGTATATAAAAAAGAAGGGATTGTTTTGTTAAACCTTTTACTGTTTAAATAATTTGATTTTTCTCGTTTCATTAAGAAAAAAAAAGTTGAAAAGATATTTTTCACGCAGTAATGAGCTTTTGAAAGACTGCCAGTGAAAGAAATACAATTGCCAAAAAAATGAGCGTTTCATTATTTCTAGTCGTCACTTTGAAAAGTCACTCGCAAATGCGACTGTTTCACTCGCAATGTAGAGCCCTGTATTAGAGTGAATTTGTGTCGATGATTTTGTTTTGAAAACTTTTGTTGTTTTTTTTAGTTTTGACCAGCTCTTTTTTGTTAGATTTTACATAATTGCTATGTAAATGTAATCGGTTCAATTCTATGGATTTTGTTCATTTAATAAATTAATAAAAATTTCATTGTTTCAAATATGCATTCATTAAACATAACGGTGTTCAACAAAAAACATCTGCTGAAAGTGTGTTTCTAAAGTTATGACCAACACTGTATATACATTTTTTGAAAACATACACACACACACATATATATATATATATATATATACATTCTAAAAACATATACACACATATTCATTTTAAAAACATGTACATTCATATGTACATTTTAATAAACGTGTACACACACATACAATAAGTCAGAGAGTTGCAACCTTGGTTGAAGTGAGTGTCCCTAATGATGGATGTCTGAACAGAGCTGAAAGGGAGAAACAGACCAAATATCAAGGTCTCATGTATGATATGAAAAGAAATTGGAATCTTAGGGAGATATCAATCATACCAGTTATTATAGGTGCCACAGGGCTTATGAAGAAGAACCTAAAGTCCTACCTAACTAATATACCTGATGAACCAAGTGCAAAAGAGATCCAGACAATTGCACTTAAAGGAACAGTGAGGATACTAAAAAGAGCTCTCGGTTGGTTTCAATAAAAATCAGGGCAATGTTGGCAGCTGGTTCGACTGCCCCATAGCCAGCGTTACAATCTTCAAAGGAAGATAATTAAAAAAGAAAAAAAGAAAAAACATTCTAAAAACATATACATACACACACATATACATTTTAAAGACATGTACGCACACATACACATTTTAAAGACATGTACACACACACACACATTTAAAGACATGTACACACACACATATACATTTTAAAGACATGTATACACATATACATTTTAAAGACATGTACACACACACACATATACATTTTAAAGACATGTACACACACACATATACATTTTAAAGACATGTACACACATAAATACATTTTAAAGACATGTACACAGATAAATACATTTTAAAGACATGTACACATACATTTTAAAGACATGTACACATACATTTTAAAGACATGTACACATACATTTTAAAGACATATACACATACATACATTTTAAAGACGTACACACACATACACACAGAGTCATCCGTGTGTGTCTGTGTGTGTGCAAAGTGAACTTTATCATTTTTTCGGGGGGAAAAATAGCTAACCTGTCTGAATAGATTAAGCTCCACCCGATTAAGAGAAGTAATTTATAAGATAGGCAGATAAAAATGAAAGTTACATTAAAACTTTATTACATTATCACCTCAATAAGGACGAGGGTGATTACAATAAGTGAAAGGGAAATGAGGGCAGAAAACCTCTTTAGGCCATGGCATTTCAAAGCTACATGCTTTTCATCAGAAGGGGGAAAAAAAAGTCAGCATTGCACAAGAGTAAGGGCAAATACAAAACCAATTTTATATTTATTTATATAGTTTACGACTTAAGCTTAAGGGATGTTAAGAAAAATTTTGAAAATCTTTCCTGATGGAATTTGGTGAAATTTGGAATAAAGATTCTAGACATAAGTGTAACAGCAAGCGTATAAACACGTGTGAGAAAAATCAGCAGCAGTGTAGGATAGATGGCTATCAAAAATAGTAGTAGCAGCAACTGTTAAAGCACGTATGTAAATTAGCAAATATGGCTGAGCTTGCCTCACAAGAAAAAGAGAAAAAAAATGTGCCATGTAGTCGAGAGATGATGTAAGTTGCGTGCTGGGGAAGATGGACATGTAAATACGAGGGCGAGAAAGCACTGGCTGGTGCTGGCATGAGGTGGCGAGGAAAGAGACTTTTAAAAAGCATGTGTGTGTCTGTGTGCAAAAAAATCTCTGGAAAAATAATGAAATGCATTGTTTTTTTTTGGAAGAACCATGAATAAATGCATTTCATTTGTGTTAAAAAAATAAAAATTCTTTTTAAATTTGAAAAAAAAAAAAAAATTTTTTTAAATTAAAAAAAAGAAAAAAAAAAATGCTGACTCCGATTTTTTATTCTTTCCTATTTGCCATTAATGACCTCCCTGATAAAATTGTCTCTGAGATGGACATATTTGCTGATGACACCACGCACGCTCTATAACAAGCACGAGGGGAAAATGAATGACCACATATCCAAAGCAATGGCGGAAATCCTAGAGGAAGACCTCCAGTCTGTAGTGGAATGGGGTCAAAAATGGATGGTAACGTTCAATGCTGCCAAGACTAAGCTTGTTTCCTTTAAGAATTGCAAGAAACTTTCTCAACTACCAATAGCTAAAGATACATTACCTGAAAGTACATCAAACTCCTTGGCTTAACGTTCATAGGGATACATCGAGAGCATTGCCAAGGCTGCTGCAAAGAAGGTGGACTCTCTCTACTACTTATAAGTTACTTACGCCTGAAAGTATCCTGTACCTCTATAAGTCTACCATTTGCCCATGTATGGAATATTGTTGTCACATTTGGACTGGTGCATCTGCTACTAGTCTCTCACTCCTGGACAGGGTTCAAAAGAGAGTCGCCAACCTGATAGGTCCTGAACTGTCATCTAAGCTTCAACCTCTGTCCCATCGACGAAATGTTGCATCCCTCTGCCTGCTCTACAAGTATTTTAATGGTGGATGCTCTGATGAACTACAAGCTCTTGTATCCCTTCGATGTAAATACCCCCAAGAAACCCCACAAGCAGCCAAGTCCAACCTTTAACCCTTGCCCCTGAGTGGCTTCCGGGCCTTGATAAGTGGTGACCACCTTGTAAAAAAAAAAAAAAAAATAAAAAAAAAAAAAAAACCCTCTGCACAGTAGAAATCCCTAGATGTAAGAAAGCCTTCTACTCTAATAGTCTTTCCCAGAACTGCTAGACTTTGGAATTCCCTTCCGGGTTCCTACTTCCGCAACCGACATGCAGAAGTTCGAGTGTAATGTGAACAGACATCTTGCTGCTCAACTCCCTATCTAGTATTCCTGTAACTTATGTCCCTGATAGTAGCCTCCTATATCAAAGTGGCACTATGCCTTGTTTGAGGGTGAAAATGTAATAATAATAAAAAAAAAGATAAAAAATAAATGAAAAAAAAAAAAATTTTGTTTGTTCCTTTTGCGACGGTAACCCATGTTACATAAGCTTTAATATCGATATATTTTGATTTTCATCCTTAATAGGGGACAGAAAAAGAGTACAGAAATTGTTCTGTTCAAGGAATTAATTATACAGGGTCTGAGACGGGTATTTTACTAGTGCGTGCGTGCGTGTGTAAAGAAAACACCGGTTTTCGCTAGCATTTCGTTTATTTTTCACCATAAAAGAAAATATTTTTTTAAATACTTTTTTGTGATTTCTTTGGAATCCTATCGACTTTAAGAATTACGTAAAAACAAATCCCGAATAAAAAATTAAAAAAAAATTCTGAATAACGTGATAAAAACAAAATCGTTGGTGTTAACAAAAAAAAACAAAAAAAAAACAAAATCTCTTGTTCATTCTATGAGGATTTTTGCATTCATTTCATATTGAAGAATATTGAGAGACAAAAAAAAAACGATGTTTAGATGACCATTTTTGTTGGTTTGTCACAGCTGAATTTGAAATGTTGGGTTTGGTGTTAAAACTAATGGATGCATCGGAATAGACGTTTTTATTAATATTTATTTTTAAAAAACGAAAGGAGGAAAGAGAGGGAATGAAGGAGAAAAAGAGATAGGGAAAGAGACAAATACAGAGAGAGAGAGAGAGAGAGAGAGAGAGAGAGAGAGAGAGAGAGAGAGAGAGAGAGAGAGAGAGGGAAGAGACAAATACAGAGAGAGAGAGAGGGAAGAGACAAATACAGAGAGAGAGAGAGAGAGGGAAGAGAGAGAGGGAAGAGACAAATACAGAGAGAGAGAGAGAGAGAGAGAGGAAGAGACAAATACACAGAGAGAGAGAGAGAGGGGAAGAGACAAATACAGAGAGAGAGAGAGAGGGGAAGAGACAAATACAGAGAGAGAGAGAGGGGGGGAAGAGACAAATACAGACAGAGGTGGGAACAGACAAATACAGAGAGGGGTGGGAACAGACAAATACAGAGAGGGGTGGGAACAGACAAATACAGAGAGGGGTGGGAACAGACAAATACAGAGAGGGGTGGGAACAGACAAATACAGAGAGGGGTGAACAGAAATACCGAGAGAGGGGGGAACAGAAATACCGAGAGAGGGGGGAACAGAAATACCGAGAGAGGGGGGGAACAGACAAATACAGAGAGAGAGAGAGTAAAAGAGAGAGAGAGAGAGAGTAAAAGAGAGAGATAGAGAGAGAGTAAAAGAGAGAGAGAGAGTAAAAGAGAGAGAGAGAGTAAAAGAGAGAGTAAAAGAGAGAGAGAGAGTAAAAGAGAGAGAGAGGGGAAGAGTCAAATAGAGAGAGAGAGAGAGGGGAAGAGTCAAATAGAGAGAGAGAGAGAGGGGAAGAGTCAAATAGAGAGAGAGAGAGGGGAAGAGTCAAATAGAGAGAGAGAGGGGGGAAGAGTCAAATAGAGAGAGAGAGGGGGGAAGAGTCAAATAGAGAGAGAGAGAGGGGAAGAGTCAAATAGAGAGAGAGAGAGAGAGAGAGAGAGGGGAAGAGTCAAATAGAGAGAGAGAGAGGGGAAGCGTCAAATAGAGAGAGAGAGAGAGAGAGGAAGAGTCAAATAGAGAGAGAGAGAGAGGAAGAGTCAAATAGAGAGAGAGAGAGAGGGGGGAAGAGTCAAATAGAGAGAGAGAGAGGGGAAGAGTCAAATAGAGAGAGAGAGGGGAAGAGTCAAATAGAGAGAGAGAGGGGAAGAGTCAAATAGAGAGAGAGAGGGGAAGAGTCAAATAGAGAGAGAGAGGGGAAGAGTCAAATAGAGAGAGAGGGGAAGAGTCAAATAGAGAGAGAGAGAGGGGGGAAGAGTCAAATAGAGAGAGAGAGAGAGAGAGAGGGGGGAAGAGTCAAATAGAGAGAGAGAGAGAGGGGGAAGAGTCAAATAGAGAGAGAGAGAGAGGAAGAGTCAAATAGAGAGAGAGAGAGAGAGAGGAAGAGTCAAATAGAGAGGGACAGACAGAGAGAGAGGAAGAGTCAAATAGAGAGAGAGAGACAGAGAGAGGAAGAGTCAAATAGAGAGAGACAGAGAGAGAGAGGAAGAGTCAAATAGAGAGAGAGAGAGAGAGAGAGGAAGAGTCAAATAGAGAGAGGAAGAGAGGAAGAGAGGAAGAGTCAAATAGAGAGAGAGAGGAAGAGTCAAATAGAGAGAGAGAGGAAGAGTCAAATAGAGAGAGAGAGAGAGGAAGAGTCAAATAGAGAGAGAGAGAGGAAGAGTCAAATAGAGAGAGAGAGAGAGGAAGAGTCAAATAGAGAGAGAGAGAGAGGAAGAGTCAAATAGAGAGAGAGATAGAGGAAGAGTCAAATAGAGAGAGATATAGAGGAAGAGTCAAATAGAGAGAGAGAGGAAGAGTCAAATAGAGAGAGAGAGGAAGAGTCAAATAGAGAGAGAGAAAGGAAGAGTCAAATAGAGAGAGAGAGAGGAAGAGTCAAATAGAGAGAGAGAGAGGAAGAGTCAAATAGAGAGAGAGAGAGGAAGAGTCAAATAGAGAGAGAGAGAGGAAGAGTCAAATAGAGAGAGAGAGGAAGAGTCAAATAGAGAGAGAGAGAGGAAGAGTCAAATAGAGAGGGGAAGAGAGAGAGGAAGAGACAAAGTGAGAGAGAGTGAGAGGGGGAGAGACGAAGCAAGTGACAAAGTATATCACTTCAATTTGGTATTAAAACAAAGTAGGTCAACGAAAAAATTACAGAAACCAATAAACTTCCGTTTTAAACTTCCAAAAGTTGACTTCAGAATCCATTCGCTATTCAAAAAAAAAAAAAAAAGAATAAATAAAATTTCATAGATAAAAAATAAAGCTCTATTACATAGTTTGCTTCAAATTTTAAGTCAAAATTGGAGCTGTCGCTCTCAGTCTCTCTCTCTCTCTCTCATATATATATATATATATATATATATATATATATATATATATATATATATATATATATATATATATTTCCCTCCAAACCTCTGACCTTGATGAAGGAGAGACTAAAACTTGCTGCTATGGTTTCAAATGATCTGAAATAGCAGCAAGTGGAGACTTGATTCCAAATATTTATTTTGGTAAAAAAACAAAAAAAAAAAAAAACTAGGCACATCCGCAAAAAAGCGTCATGTGAGATATTTTGAAACAGTGAAGTGCGTTGTCGGAAATTAGTGAAATAAATATTTTCCATATTCACCTATTAAAAAAAAAAAGGAAAGAAAAAAGAAAGGAAAATGCAGAGCCGTATTTTTTTTTCTTTTTATATCCTTCCTTCCGTGTTTGTTCCTGCAACGATACCAGACAAAGTGTGGGTTTGAGTGGTTGAAATATAACAACACGGTTCAAATGCAACGGGTCATAATAGGGGTCAAAGTTAAAAAATTGACCTTTTTTTTTTTTTTTTATTTTTTTTTTTTTTTGCTCAGCATACACCTCAAAACACCCAGGCAACGCCGGGCACTCATGCTAGTATATCTATAAAAGTGAACGTGTCTTTGTGTGTACATTTCCCTATGCAATAACTCTTAATTTTTAGTCTACAGACTCGAAATTTGATATACCGGGTACTGAGATTTGGGAAAATGTGATCAGTTTTCGGCCAGAAATTTGGCTGTTAAGGGGTCAAAGTTCAACGATTTGACCTTTCAGAACTCTACCAAACTCCTTTGACAATTTTGTATCTAAACACTTGAAATTTTAGTTATTGGTTCCTTGGACATGGATCTAACTTAATGACTTGATTTGAGCCCAAAACAATAAATGTTAAGGGGTCATAATAGGGGTCAAAGTTAAAAATATTGACTTTTTTTTTTTGCTCAGCATACACTATCAAACACCCGAGCAATGCCGGACACCCATGCTAGTATATATATATATATTAAAGCCAACCCAAATTAGAGTTTAAAAAAAAAGGAAAAGAAAAGAAGCCGACTGTGTTTGTTCAAAATAAAATTAAACGTTCATGTTTGCTTTCACATTTAATAAACGCACGCACGCACACACACACACACACACATACATAATAAAAAAATTATTAAAAAACTATAGTATCAGCCTTGAGGATGGAATAGCTGAAGAGAGAAAGCACAAACCAGACCACCACTGGATGGGTGCAGAGAGTATTGGAAACTTGGGGAGTCTTATTGATACCCAATTCCAGTGAAGACCAGTTGTTGTTGCCAGTAAGAAATTAATGGTAATCAGCTGTTGCCATAGTGCAAAGTCATTTACAAAAATTATCAAAAAAAGGTGGAGAGCATTAGAAATCTAGGGAGACTTGTTGTCATCCAGATTCCAGGGAACATCACCAGTTGTTATCAGTGAGCAATCTCTGGCGATGACTTGTGTGAAAAGTCCTAGCAAGTACACATAATAACAATGCCAATGTTTAAAGGCCACAGTCAGGGAAGCATGTGATAAAAATGTGATTTAATAATGGTTTTGTGTTGTTTTTTTGTTAACTCTTATTTTATATTATCTTCTAAATATCTTCTATCTATATAAAAAGGCAAAATGTGTGTTTGTGTGTCTTGCAAAAACTTTCGACAGAGGCGACAGATTTTCGCGAGATCGGTATCGTTTTGAAGCTCGACATCTTGGACGACAAATATCAAACTTGGCCAAAAACATTAATTCCTTCACCCTAAACTGGTCAGTTTTGTACAGGGAGGGATAACAAAAAATCGTTCCTTCATGACAAGATAGCTTCTACACATGCGCAAATGACGTCGGGACTTGAATTAGTTTAAATATTAAAAAAAAAAAAAAAAAAAAAAAACAATTTCGTCAACGTCTTTTTAGCTCAGTTAATCAAAGCGTGTCGTCATCAGGTTGTAAGTTCGAATCGTGATGTGAGAGGTCTTTTTTATTTTTTTTCGAGATTTAAAGTTTTAATATTGAAATAGGGTTATTTATGCCATTTTTCGCGTTCGCTGTTTTTTGTTTATTTTTCAGATTTTATTTAAGAAGTTTTAACATCGTTCGTTTTGTATCACGTCCGTTTTTTTTTTTTTTTTTTTTTTTGTTTTTCTTTTTGTTTTTTTTTTCCATCACGTTCGCATTTTCTTTTTTATTTTTCCGATTTAAAGAATTTTCAACATCATTCGTTTGGATCACGTTCGTTATTTTATTTTTTGCTGTTTTTTTTTTTTTTTAAGAAGTTTTAACATTGTTTTTTTTATATAATATTTAAACAGGGTTATGACTTTGCTTATTCTTTTTTTATTTACCCACCTCCAACACACTCACACACCTCTAAACACCCGGGCAACACCGGGTACCCCCACTAGTCTATATATATATATATATATATATATATATATATATATATATATAAAAGGCAAAACAGCCGCGTGCGCATTTTTGCATGTCTAGCAAAGGTTTTTTTTCGCTGGGGTTCTCGGGGGGACGGGGTACTATTTTTAACAACTTTTTATATACTCCTTAGATTATAATGTGTACGACCTACGAACGAAGGTCGTCTATCTTTTATTTGAGCGACTTTTACAAAATTCACGCTATTCTTTCCTCTCGCATGTTTCTTTGTGTTTTTCGTATAAAAGCAAAACTAATCGAAAGCGAAGGCAGATTCCTGGCTTTTGTTCCAGGGACATCCAGAAGCAGTTAACTTTGATCACTGTGGGGGAAACCCTTCATATTAGACAATTGCTATTCATTTGGACACATATCATTTGAAAATATTCACAAGAACGGCCTCTCTTCAGACGTTGAGAAAAAACACTTTTTTATATTGAGAGATTATAAGATTGGAAGAAGTACACTGTTTTACATCAAAAAAGAAAAAAGGAAATATTGAAGGCTGCTCCTTTCTCTTCAAATAAAAGACATGTCAAAAGAAGGACTCTCCGCAGACCAAAGCAAGTTGAATTCAATCGAATATTGCATGAGTGGTTTGTAGCAAAACGGAATGAGTGTGTATCAATATCTGGGGCCATGTTAATTGCTAAAGCAAAATCTCTTAAGAAAGAGTTGAATATCACAGAAGATATAAAATTCAGTAAAGGCTGATTTAGGAGCTTTAAGAGTAGACATGGTATAAGACAATTAACAATGTCAGGCGAACAACGGTCTGCTGATGCACATGCAGCATCAAATTATTGTGACAAATTCAAGACGATAATTGGCGATTACGGTTTAACACCAGAGGATGTTTACAACGCTGATGAAAGTGGCATAAATTGGAAGTGCTTACCTACAAAAACATTAGCCGGATCCGAGGAGCAGAAAATAAAAGGATTCAAATTAAATAAAGAAAGACTAACAGTGATGGTATGTGCTAATGCTTCTGGAACTCATAAACTTAAGTTTCTTGTCATCGGCAAATCAAAGTGTCCTCGAGCATTGAAAGGAGTTTTGCCTTTGTCAGTATTCTATTATTCTTTATGAAATGGATGGATGAATCAACAGTTGTTTAAAAAATGGTTTTTACAAGAATTTGTGCCAGTTGTCCAGAGGCGTTTTCTTGAATTATGTAAACCTGATTCAAAGTGTTTGCTTCTGTTGGACAATTGTAGAGCACATCCTCCTGAGTCGGAACTAGTGTCATCTTGCTGGAATATTTTTGTGTGCTACTTACCACCTCATGTGACTTTGCTCATCCAACCTATGGATCAAGAGATTATTTGGAACTTAAAATGTTTCTACAGAAATGATTTCATGATCAATATGATAAATAGTATCATGAGTATAAGCGATGTTCAGCGCCATTTTATGATCAAAGATGCCATATTTTCTCTCGCAAGTGCATGGAATCAAGTTCGAGCAAGCACATTAACAAAAGCATGGGGTAAATTATGTCCAGCGCCAAAGGCTTCTGAACTGAAAGAATCAGAGAATACATCTGGTCTAGAAAAAAATTCTTGAAACCAAACGGTTACCGACCAACAACGCTGTTCTTAAATCACTTAATGCAAATGATGTTGAAATGTGGGTGCAACAAGATGAGGAAACTACTGATCAATATCCTAAAGGCAGTAATGGTGATGAAAATAGCGACAGCTCCCATTCTCTTGACCCTAATGTAAATAACCAAGAACACTCTGATAAAGCAATATCATGGGATGACGCAGAAAAGTCTATGGAGACGGTTATAAAATTTCTAGAAAAAAGTCCTTACTTTAGTGACAACTATGTTTTGCAAGCAATGTCACTCCGAAGAGATATAATCATAAAGAAGCTACAGAACCAAGAAATTGTAGATTTTTGTGATCGCTTACGGAATACAATGGCAGCGCCCAAGAGCTCAATCGATGAAAATAGAAACTGCAATGAGACTCATTCAATGAATAAATAAAAAAAAACTGTATTTTAAATAAATGTATGATTTCTTTAGATAATAACAAGTAAGAGTAGATTTAATTTATTTTCAATGTTTTTTGTTCCTAGTAAAAATATTTAACAATTCTTACTTATCGTAAACTCAACTTAATATATACTTGAAGTATCATATAGTAATAAATTTCATTTACTATTTCATAAGAAAATTAAAGTTAACCACAGCACATTTTTTAATCACAAAACTTGAACAGCATATTGTAATTTGAACGAAGCGGATGTTCAAATTATTATAAGAGTTATACTGTATATATATATATATATATATTGTATAATATATACAGGAATTTACATTTATATCGGTAGTTGGTACCGACGGTTTCAAGCCCGGTAGTTGAGGACTGCTCTTAATGTCCGCCTCAGGCTCTCTTCACCCGACTCTCATCACTATTAGTTGGCGGAAGAGAGCCTGAGGCGGACATTAAGAGCAGTCCTCAACTACCGGGCTCGAAACCGTCGGTACCGACTACCGATATAAATGTAAATTCCTGTATATATTATACAAAAAATATATTGCTCTTATTTCGAGAAAGGTTTTTTCCCTAATAATAGAGCACTGTATGGGATTTCTTTTTCTACAAAAAAGTACAAATATATATATATATATATATATTTGATGCAAAGTAACATTGTTGTACGACAGAAGAAATTTGCTGGGCAAATATTTCACTAATATTACATAGCCAATGTAGGCTACTTACTATTAATGTAGTTTACTTATCGTAAACTCAACTTAATATATACTTGAAGTATCACATAGCAATGAATTTCATTTAATATTTCTTAATTCTTAGAAAATTAAAGTTAACTGCAGCACATTTTTATGACAAAACTTGAACAGCATCCTCAAATTATAGGAGTTACATTGTGTGTGTATATATATATATATATATATATATATATATATATATATATATATATATATTTCCTTCGTCTTTTCTAATATCGTCTTTCCAAATAACCACTTCTGCTCAAGTCTGACGAAGTTGCTGGATCGTTGATACGATTCGGTAACAGAAACATGTGTAACAAAGCAGATAAAACAGTAATAAAATAGGAAAATATGTGTGTGTGTGTGTGTGTGTGTGTGTGTGTGTGTGTGTCATCGACATACAGTAATGTTTTGTTATATCACAACTCATCAATGCTGCTAGACTAGCACGTCTCCCAAGCCGAGGATTAAACCTAGAACCATAATGTTGACAGTCAGCAGTTCTATCCATCCACCCAGAGGAGCCGTGCCTGCAAATAACCTCAGAATTTAAATAACCCCGACAAATGTCTATTTTAAACGAACATTCGTCCACCACTTTTATAGTGCTCAAACCACTTATTTACAAACAAAAATTCATGCGTTATTATGGCATGAAAGTCACTGAAGGATAAGAGTAAGTGAGTTCACCAGGTGGACGATGATTGGTAACAATGACTGAAATTGGCCAGAAATTGATTAGTCAAGAGGACAGCTAAACAAGAATTTGTTTACATTGGACTTGAAACCGACGCTGTTGTAGTCAGCTAGAAAGCAGCTTCGCGATATTGTGTTCCACAAGCGGGCAGTTCAAGAAATTCTGCTCATTCATCCAAATGAATTCGCAATCAGGTAGGCACAGAAGGTTTGTCAACACCCCTCCCACATCTACCTCCCGCGAAAAGAAAAAAAAAAAAAAAGGTGTAATAGCTAAAACACGACACGACAATCTTCGCCATTGTCGATCTCACTCCCACCCTCCTCCATATCCCGAACTGCCCCTCACCCGCCTCCTGCTAAGTAAATAAGAATAAAGAATGTGAGTTCGAATCTGGTTCGAGGCCATTTTCTTTTTCCGAACAATTGGAGAATCGAAGAATGTTACGACAACCAATAATAAAGGCGAACAATAAATGAGACAAAAGAGTGAAAAAAAACAAACAAAAAAAAAACAAAATTTAGACAATAAGGTTCTTATTTGTTTTTAATGTAACGGTCGGGCATTTTCGAGCGGCGAGAGGGGGGGGTGAGCTGTGCGAGGGGGGCTGCGGTCTTTTCAATTTCGAAAGAAAACATGCTTTTCTGTTTGTTTAATTTGAAAAGGATTTTTTTTTTTTACCTTTTCTTTTTTTAATTTTTTAAATTCAATTTTGTTCAAGTCTTTTTTTTTTTTTTTTTTTACTCCCTGCATAGTTTTATTGAGCGCGTAAAAATCAAACAAGTCCACTTGTTCGCCTCGAAGAGCAAGACGCGCGAAATAAAACTAATTTCAGAAACAAAAAAAAATTAATTATAAGAACTAATTAAACAGAAAGAAGAAAAAAATTGTTTTCCTTTTAAATTATTTCGTCGTAATGTCTTTGTTTTTTTTTTTTTTTTTTTGTTTTTTAATCGTAATATTTATGCTCTACAGTTAAACATTGTTTTATGAACAAACCCTTCGAAATGTTTTAATAAGCAAATTGGAATTTGTGTGTATGTATATAATTATTAGGGTTATAACAACAGCATATTCTTTTCATTTTTTTGACTCTCGAGTATATATCAGTTAATATATTATGTTTTTACATTTTCAATTTGTATTTACAGAAGCAGTAATTTGTTGCTACACAGTCATGAGCATGTTTCGGTCTTCTAACTTGCTCTACTTCCGTATTGAGCACTCTTGAATTAACCTCGTTATATTTCACTAGTTATCCTACTTTTGAAAAATAGCAACATCAAATTATGTTTTTAGATAGAGTAATGTGGTTCTCGATTGATTAACTGTGTCGGGTATATACTCGAGAGTCAAAACAATAAGAATATTCTGTTGTCATAACCATAATAATGATAAAACTCCGTGCACCGTCTGGCCGTGCTTGCTTGTATCTTGTCTACGTTGATCGTGCGATTCTATCTGTAAAAAAAAAAAAAAAAAAAAAGTTGAATATATGTGTGTGTGTGTCCAATCACACGTGTGTGTCCAAGCCTGTTTCAACTATATTTATCGCCGCGGTTAATGTTGGCCGTACGGTTCGTTCCTTGCTAATGGTGTCAGAGATAGCTTTGTGGTCAGGTTCATATATGAGAGAGAGAGAGAGAGAGAGAGAGAGAGAGAGAGAGAGAGAGAGAGAGAGAATAAATGACAGAAAAACTATATTCCAAAATTCGTGATGTTGACCATCTTATAATGTATTCCTTTAATTCAGTTGACTTATACAATTCTTGACAGTATCTGTTTCGTAGCGCCAAATCAATCACTTAATTATTATATCAATCAGTGAATCTATTATGCCCTTAACTTCTGATGAGTTAAGGGCATAATAGATTCACTGATTGATATAATAATTACATTGAGCTTCTTAAATAAGGATTGGTATATATTATAAGAAAATAAATTTCTACACACACACACACACACACATATATATATATATATATATATATATATATATATATATATATATATATATATATATATATATATATTAGTCATTCAATAAATTTTAAAATTACGTGAAATGTTTAAATTTCAGATCAAAAGATTTTTATTATTCTATGTAAGACAAAGAATACATTTGAAATATTATAACTCTTTATTCTATAGGATTTCGATGTCTACCTTCAGAGGAGAAAATAGTTATAATGGTTTACACCTCATTTGCTGACTTTATCAAATAAGGTGTAAACCATTATAACTATTTGCTAATATTTGGTTCTTAAATAAATTCAAGCATCTTTCACTAACTCATTCTGGCTGGCCGATTTTATTTTCAAACTTCGCCTCAAGGCTTTAGGTTCGACACCCCCCCCCCCCAGGTTCTTTTTTTATTTAACACCACACACACCTCCAAATACCCGGGCATCGCCGGGTACCCCCCGCTAGTATATACATAAGAGAAAGAAAATTAAAAATTGTAAGTTGAAATTTACAATCAAATTTATTGTTCGACTGAATACTCAAAAAAACAATTTACAAAGTCCTTATTCCGCGGAGTTTCAAAGAATGCTATTCTTATTCTTCGTCTCATCAGGGGACATAAAGGAATCAGCAAATTATTCCGCGGAGTTTCAAAGAATGTTATTCTTGCTATTCTTCACATCAGAGGACAGAAACAAATCGGCAAATTTCCTTTTTGTCCTCTGATGAGAAGAATAGCATTTTTTGAAACTCCGCGGAATAAGGACTTTGTAAATTGTTTTTTTAAGTATTTAGTCGAACAATAAATTTGATTGTAAATTTCAACTTACAGTTTTAATTTTCTTACTCTTATAATAAGCTCTACTCTCTATTCTGTGTGTATTATTGAGCTTTTTTTATTTGGTTTGGATTAAAATATCTATGCATAAATACTTGGTATTTATATTAGATTGAAGTTTACCATTGCTTATATCAGGTAAACACGGCATTCTTTTTGATTTCATTATATATATATATATAGTCATTCACATACAGTAGTTTCACTGTTTCACAGCTCCTCCGTGCGGCTAGACAGACGAACTGCCTCAAGCCAGGATATATATATATATATATATATATATATATATATATATATATATATATATATATATATATATACAGCGTTGCTCAGAAGCTAAAGAATGAGGACAGAGAGTTGTATGTTTTGGTTTCAATTCTAGCTGAAGGCACCCAAGTCATATACTCATATATTTTTTTGCAGTTTGGATCTTACTATTATATATTAGGTTCAATATAATAATCGAACGAGAATAAATAAATACGCAATCTGCATGAATTAAAATATATTCAAGCAACGCCAGGCAGCCTGCTAGTATATACACTAATATGGGAAACGCAAGATGATGATTGGTTATTCGTATTATTTGGATCCGTCGCTCTACTGGTATCAGGTTCTTCATGATGAGTTGCCAAACAAACTTGGACTCAAAATAACCAGTTACGCTAAATTAGACGCTTCTGGATTTTTTTAGATGAGGATTGGTTATTCGTACTATTTGGATTCATCGGACTACTGTTTTCATCTTGAGTGTCATTTTCACGTTTCAGTCGATGTAACCTCCAACCTTCTTCAGGTATATCTAGTCAAACTCAGGAATGTTTCTGTCGAACTCAGAAATTTGAATGGAATTTCCAACGAAACCCTTTATTTACTTCACGAAGGTATCACGCTCTTGTTCTGCCAGCCACGACCGGATAGCGGTCCTATGTAATTTGCAATTGTATTTTTTTTGTTCGCCCACACTGAGAATTGAACCTTCAACTTTCAGGAAAAGTTCACTTTTACAATTGATTTTTCCAAGTATTTTAACCCCTGCGCCATGGGTTCTTGTAAACAGAACAAGAGTATGCTACCCCCGTGAAGTGAACAAAAATTTTGTCTAAATTCCCGAGTTCAACAAGATACACCTTAAGAAAGTCGGAGGTTACATTCACCGAAACATTATGAAAACGACACTGAATATGAGAACAGTAGTCCGATGAATCAAAATAATATGAATAATTGTTTTTGTTTTGAAATTTAAAAATTTGTAAGACATTACACATTTTAAAGAACGTGTCAAGCTGGCCTAATGTTTATCGTACTTGACTCACTGTCTTCAGGTTTCGATCTCAGCTCGAGTATTTTTTTTTTTTTTTTTTTTTTACTTACAGGAAATGAACTATTTAAAAAAAAAAAAAAAAAAAAAAACATAACACTCGCACATGCACGTCTCAGTTTTTTTGTGTGTTTTTTTTTTTTTTTTTTTTTTTTTACTTCAAATTTTTTTTTAAAAGGAATTTAACGTTATGTTTACTACCTATCGTATTTATGTTTGTGATAAACTAGCCTCGGTGCCTGGTGTTGCCCGGGTGTTTGGAGGCGTGTGTTGAACAAAAAAAAAAAAAAAAAAAAGTGGTAGTAGGCAGGCAGGCTTGAACCCATACCGTGAAGGACGAAAATAACTTGGGGGGGGGGGTGATGTCTTCGCCATTGTGTCCATCACCAAACCGGAAATAGTGAAGGTTTAAATTAAGGCTAGTCAACAGAAAAGAGGGGATGACTTTCGAAAATATCGGCGAATAAAACGACCCCTGCTTGTAGAAAAGTGCCCAGTTAAGGGTGAAGGAATAAATGTTTTTAGCCAATTTTTTTTTATATTTGTCATCCGAAGGGTCGAGCTTCAAAACGATACCAATTTCGTGAAAATCCGTCGCCTCTGTCGAAAATTTTATTCAGATATGCATACATACATACATTTAAACAGACAGGTGATATTAATATTATAGATAACAATTCTGCATTTAATTAAAATATAATATTCATGAACATTTTACGACCGGGCAATGCTGGGCAGTCTGTTAGTATAATTTTTTTTTTTTTCGAATACAAACAACCGTAACAATTATTTATCTGTTAAATCAGTTTCCTAAAACCCTGAACAGTGTTTAGATAAAAAGGCATCACCGCACAATTTTGTCTTCCTATCAATCTGCACCCTATCTCCTAACCGTATGTATCAGCACACAAACAACCCCTAATTTTTCCTCTTCGTCAATGATTGCCTACAAAAAGAACTTGGCATCCAACTTAAAACCAGTGAGATCATCTTTCAAACCAAATCACTACCCTTCCTCCTTGTATCTCCATTTTTCAGGGTCCTATTTATCTTTATAAGGATCAAGGTGTTTGCATATGCATGCCCACAACATAAGCTCGAACTTGGCTCGTCTACATCAGCCCCCACCCCACCCTCAACATTATTTAGCTCACGGATCTTTTGACTGAGGCGATAAATAAGTTATGAAATCTTCTGTGACTTTGCATGGAATTTCTAGGAATCTTTTGAAATCCCTGAGAATCTCGCAGGGGGGGGGGGAAATTCATAGGAATCTCGCGGGGGGAAATTCATAGGAATCTCGCGGGGGAAATTCATAGGAATCTCGCGGGGGAAATTCATAGGAATCTCGCGGGGGGAAATTCATAGGAATCTCGCGGGGGAAATTCATAGGAATCTCGCGGGGGAAATTCATAGGAATCTCGCGGGGGAAATTCATAGGAATCTCGCGGGAGAAATTCATAGGAATCTCGCAGAGAAATTTACTGTAGAGCATTCAAAATTCATGAGACAAAAAATTTATGCGAGCAAAAAAAATTTTTTTTTTGTTGTTATCTCTGGGAATCTTGAAATCCTTGAGAATCTTTAATTCCTTTGGAATCTTGCGGGAATCTTATAAAGTTGTGCATTCATAAAGAAATCATTCAAGACATCAAATTCCAAATTTAGGCGGCAAAAAAAAAAAAAAAAAATTGTGATCAGGCAGATTTAATATTGATAATTATTTATCCTCATACAGATTTAGTGGTCACACACATTCTTGATTGTCTACAGGAAGGGTTCCCAACCTGACCAAAAAAGGTAAATAAGTTGTGGAACCTAATGTGATATTGTATGGAATCTCTGGGAATCATCTTTAAATTTCCAATATACATTAGTTTTTTTGTTTTTTTTTTTGTTAGTTTTACTCATTTCACTCCATCTTTTGATAAAGAGCCGAGGGCCGCTTGAAATATAAAAAAAAAATTCCAACAAATTAAAAATGTTTATCAGAAAAACGAATTTAATGGCTTTTAGAAAGCAAAAAATAATCCAAATCGAAAATGATTTGGTAACTGTAGGCTTTCTTCTCCATTCATGAACGACATTTTCATTTTATTTATTTATCTTTTTTTTTTTTTTAATCTTTAAAACGATTTATTTGCGATTGAATGAATCTGCCTCCTCGATTAAATAACATCAAAAGCAGAGAGAGTAACTGACCTGCTTAGAACTTTAACAGACAGTTTATAGGATGGTGCTTTCATTGGAATTCGATCGGGGACGGGGGGGGGGATACATAAAAATGAGAGGACAAGCTACACATACTAGTTGAAATACCTACTTATATATGTATATGATCAAAGTGTAGTATCTGTTCTTCAGATGCCGCACTTCTATTTCTTGTTCTCTTTCGGTGGAGGAGAAATCCTTCACGACTGAGACAATTTTTTTTTACTTTTGTACCTTTTCTCCACGTTAAAAAACGACCCTGGTGTCTAACTCTGTCCCGTGGGGAGGCATAGTAAATAGGTACTTATATATGTATATGTGTACTACAATAAAAATATGGAATATATATATTGTTTTTAAAATATAATTATCCACCGAAACGGGTTTCGTCATATATTATATATATATATATATATATATATATATATATATATATATATATATATATATATATATATATATATATATATAAAATAATATAAAATAAAATAAAAATTGCAATTAAATTTACGAAAATGATCCAAGATGGTAAAACTAAAATATATTATCAATATTAAAGAATTAATATTGATAAAATTATCTCAACCAGATAATAAAAAAAAGCTCGATAAAACCAAATAGGAGATAGAGCTTATAACATATTATGGATAGAGCTTATTATATATTTATAATATATATAGTCCATAGTTTTATTGTCATTCAAATCTGTCAAATTGATTGATTGCCTGCTCTGATTAAGGACACTCCCTTCTTCATACACAAAGTGTACCACAGTAACTTAGTCCACATAACATTGTAATCTACATTGCACTGTAGAGAATCTACTGTTGATTTTATAAAGTTATCTGTAAATAATGGCTCCACTCTAAGTTTAAACTGCAAAAGTCAAGTATCGTGGTTAAATTGTGCTCTAAAGAATTATTCATTTCGAATCCGCTCCTGTCGGGTTAGGGTTACTAACGATTACTGTATTGTCCAATTTCTACTGTACACTCTTTAACCCTTATCCTCGAGTGGTCTCTTGACCTTGATAAGTGGTGATGCTTATGTAACAAAAAAAAAAAAAATGGTTCAATTATACTTTAAACAGAAAACATTCATTTCAAACGCGCCCCTGTCATATCAAAGAATTAACTGTTGATTTTATGAAATTATTTTTGCATAATCGCTTGAATTAAAGTTAAACTCACAAAAGTCAAGTATCATGGTTCAATTGTGCTCTAAAAAGAAACATTGATTTCAGATGCACGTGTCTTACAAAAGAACCTACAGATGATTCTATAGGCTGATCCTTTCTGCTTGTGCGGTGATGAGACTTCTCAAATACGATTGTGATGTTAGGTTGCGTACAAGTGTTAATTTTGGTCAAAATCGAACTTCCTTCTTTAATCAATTTTTGATACTGATCAGACGAATTCCAATACAAAACCTATGTAAGAACACTCCCAGACACATCAAGTATAGCTGTTTCCAAGTTCATAGGGAACGAACTCACACACACAAAGTTCCTTTTATATAATAGTAAAATATATATATATACATATATATATATATATATATATATGTATACTAGACTACCCGTGACCCGTTGGGTCAGTATGTTATATGAGCTATAGAATTCATGTATGAGCGTGACACTTGTGACATAAAGAAAATAGGGTTTTTTTTTTTTACATAACAGAAACATTTCTATGAAAGTATATTAAAATGAAAAATCACGGACGGATCACTCAAACATGAAAAAAAAAAATCATTCCTATTCATGTAAAGTTACCTATTTGTCCAAATAATCGCTCAAAAATCGGAAATTAAACAGGATTTTCCTATGAATTGAACGCCGATGAAAGTCATTTAGCAGCAAAAAATGCACATGAACCTACCGATGAGAAATATAAGAATGAAAAACCCATATTGGAATCCTTCAACCAAGTTATAGAAACTTAAAATCTAAAATAAAAAAAAAAAATAAAACTTGAAGAAAAAAAAATAAAACCTAAATAAATAAAATAAAATAAAACTAATATTGAAACAGATTTTTAAATGTGTCAACAAATTCACCGTTCTCACACAATTATTTTGTATCTAGAAATGTAAACAAAAAATAAACAAGGAAGGAAGGAGGGAAAAGGGACGGATAGAGAGTAGTGGTAAGTAGTAGTAGTAGTAGTAATCTTAGCTTTACTACAATTGTTCTTATGTTTGTCAACGGGTTAAAGTTGTTTAGTTGTAAGAAAATAGCGACAGTATAGTTGTAATAAAGAATAGTTGCAAAACACCCCCACTCTTCCCATGTTAAATAATAATTTCAAAATAATAACGTTAATATTTCAGTGCGCAGGTCAAAATCTGTAAAAGAAGCGATTTGTGTTTATTTGTTTACGTTGTTATGGGTTAATGTTTATGCGCGCATGCACAACAGGATGTCATAAACCGGAAAGTGGGTTACATCACTTATTACAAGGTCATTTGAGTTTTATAATTATATGTGACAAAAGTCATGTCAAAGCACACTTTATTTCCTTTTGATGGATTGATTGTTGCTATTTCTTCTGATTAGTTAAGGGCAAAATAGATTCACTGATTGATATAATCATTAAGTCATTGATTTTGTGCTTCAAAACAGATACTATCAAGAATTGTAAATGTCAAATGAATTGAAGGAATAAATTTTAAGATGGTCAACATCATGAACTTTGGAATATAGACTTTTGTCATTCATTCACTATATTGCTCTGTAATTACATTGAGTTTCTTAAATAAGGATTGGTATATTTTATAAGAAAGGAAAGTATATTTCCACAGAAAAAAAAAAAAATATATATATATATATATATATAGAGAGAGAGAGAGAGATAGTAATGGTGAACAAAGGGAGACCCCAACTTTCAAACACACCGGAAGTTGGCACCTGCGTCTCTCACTTGAAGTATGGAAGCAAAGAATTGACACGATTTTCAATTATATTTTATTTTTCTTTACGCCCTTCTAATAAAAATATATAAAATACGTAATGTTATATATTTTGTCAATCTATTTCGATATTTTAAAAATATATCTATTTACAGAAACATGAAAAAAAAATACTATGAATGTCTCATATTTTTTACAGTTTTAACTATGTTTAATTAAGTTAATGTTATCTCTATATAAATAAAATGAACTAATTTTTTCTCTATATAAATAAAATGAACTAATTTTTCCCCTGCGATTTTGACCTTAATAGGATTGAAAATCAAGACATTTCATGCAAGTGTAATGTGCACGCACTGCAGCACATTACCTCTGGTGTGTTATAGGCCTATCATCTATCCACTTACTCGATAAACTTAGATCCCTATATTTTTTCTGCTGAGAGTCCACGGCCAAATTCTGTTACAATCAATGGAAGTGGTAAAATCTTTTCTCTCTTTTACATTCATACTCCTCTCACACCCACTTATCACAAGTTGGGATATGTCCACAAGGGACACTACGAGGAAGCACCGGTTTGAGTTCGTAGTTGCTTTAAAAAAAAAACAGATTCGCATTTTTCCGTCAGTTGAAACGCAACTTTCGATTACATCAATCCAATGTATACTTATGCCATTTCTTCCTTTTTTTAATTTTTTTATTTTATTTTATTTATATTGGGGGGCGGGTAATAATCTTTTATTTTTGTTTTTTTTTCGTTATTTATTTTATTTTTTTTGTTTATTACATTCACATTGGTGGAGGGGGGGGGGTAAAGTACCGAAGGGTTGCTGATGCCATTTTTTTTTTTAAATAGTTTTTTTATCAGACATTCTTAGCCCACATTCAATTTTACCTTGCTTAATTTGATAGCAGTCTATCACAACGCTCTCTTACTGAAATCCGTTCTCCTCCGCATTAAAAATACAGTTTACACAGAGAAAATCGCGCTTATTACATAAATAAACAAACGAACGAAACCAACTACACTTGGATTCCCAACTGTATTTATGCCACATTCTTTTCTTTTTTGACATAGCCTCATCAATTAACACTACCCAGCCAACATTCAGGTGAATACAGTTCAGTTCTACAGTTTACACAGAAACAATCACGTTTATTAAATACACAAAAACACGAAACGAACTAACATTGGATTCCAGATTTTACATCTAACTCTATCCGTCTGCAACTATTAATTGCGTATCCAACTGTATTCATGTCACGTTCATTCCTTTATCGACCTAGCCTAATCGATTAACAATTCCCAGCCAACATTCAGGTAAATACAGTTTTATATGCAGCCGATTTACTGTACTTTTTAA
Source organism: Euprymna scolopes (assembly GCF_053919585.1). NCBI lineage: Eukaryota > Metazoa > Mollusca > Cephalopoda > Sepiida > Sepiolidae > Euprymna > Euprymna scolopes. The sequence goes on along the minus strand of NC_136525.1, from coordinate 5,882,273 downwards.
GGTGATATTACGGGGGAGAGGTGACTTCTTTTCCAATTAGTTTTTTAATTTTTTTTTTTTCAATTAGTTTTTTAATTTTTTTTTTTTCAAATTAGTTTTTTTAATTTTTCCAATTTATTTTTACACATTGAATTTCTCAAAGTTTCATTAGCCCAATTAAAAAAACGCTATGTAAATTGAGGCAGACGACATTGGATTTGGAAGAAAGCCACTATGACAGCGATGCATACACACGTTTAATTAACAACAACAAATAAAAAAACCGGTGTACTTACACCTAACATTTATATGGTTAAAAAATCTATTATTGCAGACAAACAAATAAATACATTAAATACTAGCATAAAATAAACATTTTCATTTCAGACGCTATCTTTCTTTCTGTTTGTCTTCTTTTTTTTTTCTTCTTTTTTCCTTCTTTTTCTTTTCTTACCCGGGCAACAATTTTTTATTATTCTTTTGTTTTGATTTACCCAAAACCACACACACCTCGAAACACCCGGGCAACACCGGGTACCTTCGCTAGCATATCTATAATATAAAGCTGAACGTCTGGTCACGAATAGGCTCCTATATGGTTGACTATTTTAAAAAACTGATTACATATAATGATAGAAGATGTATCGAGACACAGAAATGGGTATGTTTGATCTGGCAGAACGGTGGTTCATTAAAATTGCGGGGTCTGCGTACGCGCCTGGTCTACAAAGTATGGATATAAAAAATTAAAAAAGCATCGTTTACAAGTGTTTTTGATATAGATGTACATAAGAATACTTTGATAAGTATGTTTTAACTTAAATAGGAATGGTATAATAAAATTGTGGGGTCTGCGTTCGCGCCTGGTCTCCATAGAATGAAAATAGGAACAAACTTTAATAAAGACTTTTTATATCTATCTGCGTAAGTATACTTTGATAATTATGTTTCAGTTTGAATATGGTATAATAAAATTATGGGGTGTTCGTTCGCACCTGACCTCCATAGAATGGAAATATGTCACAAAGTTTAACAAGGTTTTTTAATATTGATCCACAGAATATTGTGGTAAGTGTTTCAGTGTGAACAGGTATGGTATAATAAATTATGGGGTTTATCTATTTTATTTTTACTTTCCTCATATTTTGATTTGGTTTTGATACCCCCCCAAATTCGAAACTATCTCTTTACAACCTTTCCTTTTAAGTGAAAATGTATGTATGTATGTATGCATGCATGTTCGTTTTTCCTTGATGTCCACGAAAGGCTTCTTTCAAACAAGCGCTTGCTTGCTTCACAACGTTTTAAAACTTTTTATATTATCTATAAATTGTAATATCTACGAATTATCCATGGAGCTCGCCTCTCTATTTAATTTTATTCACTTTCAAATCTTAATTATTCCACATTTCCCCACATCGGCACGCGTTACATTCGCTTTTCTGTATAAAAAACTCGACTCTAATCGCAGGCCGAAAGCCAGTTTGTTCAATGTCGACTTCGTCATATCGAGACGAGGAGCGGGTTTTTAAAAACAAACAAACCCATTTATTCAAAACTGTCCCGCACAAAATAACTGCTGAATACCTATCGCCGTCACGTCAATCAAAAACGCGCACCTGTTTTTTTTTTTTTTAAACACTTTACTATTTTTGCGCGTCGTCAACGCTCCGGCTTTTTTTTCACATACCCCGAAAAACACCCGGGCAACGCCGGGTACCCCTCGTTCGTACTTTCATAAATCAGAGTCCATTTTCTGTAGGCGGTTTTTGAAACCAGTCAACGACGGGTACTTTTGCTCCCACTCCAAAATCAACAGGGACTTAATTTCTGTTGATTTTGGGGGCCTAGGTTTAAAGATCCCTAGCTCAATAAGTAAAATAAAAAAAGGTTAAAAAAATGTTTTAAAACCTTCAACTCTGAATACCCCCAAAAAATTTTTTCCACCTTCTTATATCGTTGAGTGCAAGTGTATCAAGGTTTACCTTAACTCTTTAACTAACGGCCCTGGAGTGGGAAGGGTTGAGGGTTAAAAAAATTGAGGCGGTGGGGGGGCACATGTTTTACTTTATTAAAAACATGAACCTCACTCACATTCCATATCTTGTGCAATGATTACTTCTCCTTCAGGCCCCCCCCCCCCGGGGTTTGAGTCAGTACGAAAATTGATAAGCAAAAAAAAAAGGGGGGGATGGGATGGGGTGGAGTGGGGAGGTACTGCCGCAAAATGATTGGCAGATTATTATCAGATATTCTTAGGGAGGAAGCAACTCCGAGGTTTATAAGTACAACAACACAAACATGAAAAGTTTTTAACCGTCCTCCCCCACCCCTACCCCAACAGGATGTTTGAACCCTACAGAAATGCTCCATCAAAAATGATGATGTCTAATATTGCGGATGTTGGCTTAATAAAAACAAAGTATATGATTATAAATAAAAAACTTTTTATGATTTTGGTTCATCAGTGCCACAGGAAATAACTGGTAAAAATTGTTTGTATAAAAAAATTAATAAGAAAAAAATATATAAATATTTACACCCCCCCCCCGCTCCAATATCTTTCTTAGTTGTTGACTTATAGGAATAAAAATGTCTTGAGAAAAACAAAAAAAAAGTTGTTTTTTTTCAAACCTAGTAGGTGATACCCTTTTCTCTTTCCTGCAACCTCTTTCCCACAGAAGAGACGTTGCGAGCCTGTTTCTGCTCTATCGTTATTTTCATGGCAGGTGTCGACTGAACTCCAATCTATTGTTCCCCCTTGCCAAACATTCACAAAAAAAAAAAAAAAAAAAAAAAAAACACCACCAAACTAGCTACAACCACTATCTGTAATTTCCCCAACTCTCTAACTTTGACTAAATCTTAATGCAGATTCCATGAACAAAGTTTCTTTCCCAGAACAACACGCCTGTGGAACACTGTTCTGCTGGCTTGCTTCCCGGTTGAATACAACATGGTAGTCTTAAAATTCAATGCTGAGCTACCCCCATAATTAATCCAAAGTCTACCCAATTTACACCGTAAACGATTACTACACTACCACCTTACATTCATTAATCCTTATCCTCCAATGGCTCTCGGGCCTTCATAAATGGTGACTCAAAAATAAAAATAAAAAAATTGACCGTTCCTTCGTCTTCCTCAGTATACTGTACTTTGGGGTAATTGCGCCAAGTCCGGGGTAATTGCTCTAACTAGCTAAAAGTGCTCTTTTGCCAGCTTGCATGTAAAGAGCACTTTTTTAGTTGGCGCAATTACCCCAAAGTACGGTATATACGATCAAAAGTGGTCAATTTAGCTCAAATGCAACATTTCGACTTGGGGTCGTCGAATGTACACCTCTATCCCGATTTTGCATTTAGAAATACTTCATTTCCTTAATGTATGTTTTGATTCGAACCGTATGTTTTGATTCGAACCAAGTAACAAAGTCATCCTTGACTTCAAAGGCTAGCATCTTACCTCAAGTCCACTGAGAGTTGAAGGTAATTAAGTGTCTATGTCATGTCGACAGACACACACAATAAACGATCAGAGTATTCAATGACAGGAAGTCGTAATCTTACATTTGTGCTGAAGTTGACCGTATGTTTCTTAATTCCCTAAAGAGGGCTCAGATTTAATTTTTTAAAAGGGGCTTTATAACTATAACATTCAAAAAATAAATATTAACACATTTTTGTATACCTACAGACACTAGTGTTTTATGCTTACGCAATCATTAGTGAAGGAATTGATAATTACTGCTGGTCATGAGATTAAAACCCAGTCAATAAAGCTACCACCAATTTTATAAGGTAACATCTTTTGTTCAGGCAACCAGCAATTAACTCATAAATCATAAACGTCATGTCGGCGGGCATACATGGTAAACAGTCAGAGTGTATTCGATGACCAGAAATCGTAATGCTGCATTTACGTTAAAATCTACCACGTATTTCACGTTGATACAGTGATAACGTCACCAACTTTTAATGCTACAGCTTTGTTCTTGGTTTCGATTCTAGCTGATGGTACCCCAATATTCTAATTCAACTTTTGAAATCACGACTCTGTAATATATGGGAACCTGGAGAAATTAAAATATCATTTTTAAGCGCATTTTACGACTGGGCAACGCTGCCTCTCCCCCTCCGTTAGCATAAATATATGACTTGTGTTATCAGCAAGAATCGAAACCAAAACATACAACTCTCCACCCTCATTTCTTAGCCCATATATATATATATATATATATATATATATATATATATAAAATAATAAAATATATATAAAAATATATAAATATAAATAGATCTTTGACTTACTTGTAGTTTCATTAAATACTTTTTATATGCAAAATCCGATCCTGCATTTTGCTAATTCCTGCCCTCTGATGAGAAGGAGAGTATTTCTTCGAAACTCCGCGGATTAAGGACTATCCACTTATCTTGTGCTTCCTTTTTTAAAATTAAATATGTCTTTAACTCTTTTTCAAGATGTCTTTTAACATATTTTATTAATCATTTGTTCATATTATAAGCTCTATTTCCTTTTCGGTTTTATTGAGCTTTTTATATCTGGCTGAGTTTATTTTACTTGTAAATATTAACTCTTTAATATTTATAATATATTTTAAGTTTACCATTTTGATTACCTTAGTAAACTTATTGTAACTTTTATTTTATATATATATATATATATATATATATATATATATATATATAGTCTTATTTGTAGTAAACTGTAAGCTACAAAATTATCATATTTTATAATTGAGCATTCATATACTATTTTAACAAAAACCAACACTTCTCCAGACTTATTGAATAAATGCGACATGAATAAAACAGATGCGATAGATGTAAAATAGTTTCGTTTGTTTTCTTTTCCTTTTAAGGGAAATGTTTTCCATAATGTTTTATTGTTAAGGTGTTTTTTATTCAATAAGTCTGAAGAAAGGCTGTTCTTGTGAAAATTTTCAAACGACATAATGCTTGAATTTGTCCGAATAGTCTTGAAACAATTGTAACTAACAATGAAATACACTTTTTGTTGCTATCAACCCATTCTTTGAAGTCTTGGTTTTTGTTAAAACAGTATATATATACGTACACACACACACAAACTGAACCAAAAAATCGAAGCAGAAGAGGCAGACTTCAAAGCTGTGAAAATTAAGAAGGAAAACAGTTTGTACAATTGTGTTGATAAACATTTAATTTTCATTAATTCTCTAAATGAATGTTTTTTTCCCCCACCTGCATTTGGTTCACTCTGTGTGTGTGTGTGTGTGTGTATATATACTAGCATTTCAGTTCGGCGTTGCCTGGGGGTTTGAAGGTGTATGTTGAGCAAAAAAGTGGTCAATTTTTTAAACGTTGACCCTTATTATGACCCCCTAATGTATTGTTTTGGGCTCAAATCAGGTTATTAAGTTAGATCCATATCCAAGGAACCTATATCTAAAATTTCAAGTGTTTAGGTATTTCTTTGCTTCCCCACGAAAGCAAATGTGACAGAAGGTCGTTTTTAATGTGGGGAGGGGGGGGAAACCAGCTCCCCTAAAAGTAGGGTAAAAAGGGGGCACTCTGGTTGAGACCAAAAATAATAATTGTCCAAGTATAGAGGGTCAAATAACCTTAAGTGCAGCATCTGCAGAACAGATACTACACTTTGATCCCGACCTGAGGGCCAAGTGTTTAAACCCCAAATTGTCGGAGGAGTTTAGTAGAGTTTTCAAATCGTTGAAGTTGTACCCCTTAACAACCAAATTTCTGGCCGAAAACCAATCACATAGATTTTCCCAAATCTCAGTACCCTGTATATCAAATTTCGAGTCTGTAGACTGAAAATTGACAGAGTTATTGCGAAGGAAAATGTACACAGACAGACAGACATGTTCACTTATATATATATATATATATATATAAATGTATATATGTGATAAAGAGATGTATATATGCGATAAAGAGAAACAAATACACATTGCTATTTAGTATAGAGCGAGGACGTGTGTGTGTACACGTAACTAATTTGTCCACTGAGATTAGTTTATATGTAAGCAACCCACGCAGTCTCTTCCACTGCCTTATCAACAGCTACAGATCCGCAAAGCTAGAGACCCCTACACGCCTCAAACCTCATCTTGAGTCACCGCAAAATAAACACAAACCTTTTCCTCAATAAAACCTTGCTTAACCTTTATCTTTATAATCTGAACGCAGACCCCAAGATCTTGGAAATCCGAAAGTCAACTCTTCAGCTTCTCCCAGGCAATTTAAACCAAACAATTTTCACTTTAGATTGCCTAGAAGCTAAAAAATTATTATTTCTAATTTTTTTTGTTTTTTTTTTATTGTTGTGGAGGAACTGACCTATTTTACCTACTAATAGACTATTCCAATCTCAAATACTGTAAGGTATCAGACGATATTCGGTTACACTCGGATACTTGACCGGTGGCTAAAGTGTAGTGTCTGCACAAATGCTGCACTCAAATTAAACTGCCCTTAGTCAATAAAAGGGGAAACCTTTCTATACTAAGGCAATTTTATTTTTGAAGAATCCCCTTTTGAAGGGGAGCTGGTTATCTCCCACATTAAACCGACCTTGTGTCACATTTTGTTTGCAAATGCAGCAATCAAATTAAATTTTTGGTACTCATTCACTTATTGATCCGTGCTGAAATCATTATTTAAAAAGCCATTCTTAACAGAGAGGGGAGGATGTTTTTTGTACCTATTCTGTACTTTAGCCTTACAATTGAATAAAAAAAACATATCATGAAAATTTGATTAAACTTGGAAATAAAATTTTAAAAATAGCGCAGATCAGTAAGTGCATTAGCACCAAATTGTCCTTAGTCAATGGAGGGGAAAACCTTTCTATACTAAGGCAATTTTATTTTACCAAACTCCCAGAGTGCCCCCTTTTGGGGTAGATGGTTTTCTCTTACATTAAAAACGACCTTGTGTCACATTTTGTTTTACGTGTGGAAGCAAATAGATATCAGTTGATATCCGGTCACCAATCAAGGTCATTCGTCAACTACGACGGACAACCCACCTATTTTGGTGCAATGCATATTGTTACTTTCTTTTGGCGTTCTGTTTTTCTTTGTACCCCTTTAACTGTACGCTTAAACATGATATTTTAATTCATGCAGATCGCGTATGTATTATAGAATCAATCCTCTATTGAATAATACAAGGGGAGGCAATCCAGACAACCTTCCCCAACGTTCAAGGGAGACAATCCGAACAGATCACCAATATTAACACCTCCTGCGACAGAGGTCAGCTGCTTCTTTCCAGCCATCTTTCTTTGCCATAACAACCAGAGGCACTTTTTGCCTCTTCAGTATCTAAAATCAACTTAATAAGAATCTCCAATGAACATATTTTAATTTATGCAGATTGCGCATGTATTAGTATAGAATCAATTCTCTATTGAATATTACATATTATGAGGAATAATTTGCCTGGTGAACTAATTCGCAAAAAATTATTAAAAAAAAAAAAAAAAAAAAATTTACAGAGGAACATTTTATGTTACACCAGTGAAACCCTGTAATAATAATTCTTTTTTTTATCTATAGGAGACGAAAGACTACTTTTAAAATCGGATTTTTGTTTGATTTTTTATACTTACTGGATGAATTTCTGTACAAAACATATCTAAGAACACTGCCAGACATATAAATTAGCTTTGTGTGAAATTTGCAAAAGATAGGTTTTGAAACGGCTGAGCCTATGGAGGAAGGAACTCACTCATTACACACACACAAAGTGACTTTATATATATATATATATATATATATATATATATATATATATATATATATATATATATATATCAGTAGAAAAGGTCAAGATATTGTAGAATTAAATTTACAATATTTATCGAAAACAAGGAATCCATAATATAAATCTCACCTGTCTGTTTAAATGTATGTATGTATGTATGTATGTATGTATGTCTGCCTAAAACTTGACAGCTGCAACGGACTTTCAAGAGATCGGTATGGTTTTGAAGCTCAACCCGTTGGACGACAAATATAAAAAAATTGGTTAAAAGCATTATTTCTTTCACCTTCAACTGGGCACTTTTCTACAGGGAGGGGTCACTTTTTTTTCACCTATATTTTCGAAAGTCATCTCTTTTCGATTGACTAACCTTAATTCAAACCTACATCATTTCTGGTTTGGCGATGGATGCAATAGCAAAGATGTTTTTTTTTTTTTTTTTTTTAATTTCTTTTCTTCTTGCCTACTACCCCCCCCTTTTTTTTTTTTTTTTTTTTTGCTCAACACACACCTCCAAACACCCTGGCAATGCCAGGCACCCAGGCTGGTATTAAATACAGTTGAGGGGTTCTTTATTCCATAGAGTTTCAAAGATATGCTCTTTTCCTCAGAGGAAAAACGTTAGCAAAAGCTAAGTATCGATAAGTACCTATTTTTGCTGGTTAGCTCAATTTTTGAAAACAGTCGAGAAAAGAAAAGTAAAAATTACAGGAAAAATGAAAAGGAATCCAATAAGTATGTGTTCGCAAATATCCAGTGACATTCACAAATTCGCAATAGGTGGAGCGATTAGGGAGTCCAAGAAACGTTCAGTAAAAATATCCTCTGGAATCTCTTTAGAATATATATATATATATATATATATATATATATATATATATATATATATATATACTAGCTGAAGACCTGCTGTTTCCCGGGATTGCATTAGAATCAATACATATTCAACACCAATGTGTGTGTGTGGTTGGTTGGTTGTTTTTGTTTTATGGCATATCAACCCTTTTCAGGTTATTTAATGCCAATCCAGTTATTTTGAAGAAAAAGTTTTTAATAGAGTATAATTTTTTTTTTAAGTCGGTTTCTATTTAACCCATAGTTGGGACCCTAACAGGTACTACCAGTCTGGGTCAGAGTGGACCTGGGAGCAATGGCAATTAAAGGGTGACTCCACACTCCCCAAAGGCTGCAAGCTGAAATAAAAGCTAAAATAAAGATATATATATATATATATATATATATATATATATATATATATATATACACACAGCATAATCACGTTGACACACCGTTTCTCGTCAGATCACTGAAGTTAAACAACGTTGAACCTGGTTAGTACCAGATGGGTGACCATTTGGGAATTCTAGGCACTGTCTGTGCTCTCCGCTTATCTCAGCATTTCTTTCCAGCTGTCCTGTACATACACTCCACTTGCCACTAGTATTTAACAATGTCGGCTCAGGAGAGGTGTAGTTGGAGATTGCACATCTCCTGCCACAAAAAGTTCACGCACAGGTACCCGTATATGGTTATCCATAGTCTGTCAAAGACTGAGGTGTGTGTGCGTGTGTGTGCGTAATATTGTCCTTGATAGATTACACTCGTTTACACACGGGACCTAGACGTCGCAAAGGAGAGCAAGACAAAGAATAACTCATTTTTTCATGCAATAATAACATTTATATATCCTCATTCTCCCGATTCTCATCATGGCTGTGACATGATCTCACGTGATCGTCTCTCTAACGTGTTCTCTTTCCTTTTTATAGTCTGTATCCTTACCGTGACCTCATTTCGCGTGTATTTGTGCACGCGCATCTACAGGATGGGCCAAAATCATTGACTCATTTTAATTTTAAATAACTCTTATTTCTAAGTACTTTTTGATTCCTTAATATTTTTAAAAAATTAATTATGGAAAAATTCAGTATCGTCCAATGTACAAAAATTGTATAATTTTACTTTCAAAATCAAGGCTTAATAATTCAAACCCAAAGAGCCTATCGAAGATATTTCAATGCGAGAGATGCACCTATTGGGGGGGGGGGGATATCTAAAGGAAAATGTTTTTGTCAATAAGCCCCAATCTTTAATAGAGCTAAAGGAAACATCAGTAGAGAAATAAGGCCAGAAACTTTGGAAAAGGTTATGGCAGAGGTAATCGAAAGAGCTCAAATTTGTTTTCAGGCGGAGCTTCAAAATAAATAATTCTGCATTAATCTATATAATTATAAAACTCAAATGACCTTGTAACGAGTGATGTTACCCACTTTCCGGTTCACGACATCCGGTTGCGCATGCACGCATAAACATTAACCCATAACAACATAAACAAATAAACACAAATTGCTTCTATTGTAGATTTTGACCTGCGCACTGAAATATTAACGTTATTATTTCAAAATTATTATTTAACATGGAAAGAGTCGGAGTGTTTTGCAACTATTCTTTATTACAACTATACTGTCGCTATTTTCTTACAACTAAACAACTTTAACCCGCTGACAAACATAAAAACAATTGTAGTAAAGCTAAGACTAATACTACTACTACTACTACTACTACTACTACTACTCTCTATCCGTTCCTTTTCCTTCCTTCCTTTTTTTTATTTTTTGTTTACATTTCTAAATACAATAGTTGTGTGAGAACGGTGAATTTGTTGACACATTTACTAATCTGTTTCAATATTGTGTGTGTGTGTGTGTGTGTGTGTGCAATCAGCACCATCCCTATTCAAGGTTTAACCGGCTTACTCCGAAGGAGGAAGTTTCATGGGAGTATAAAATTCAGAAGCGGTCCCCAGTCGCATGTATATCCCCGTTAGGGCAGATGACGACATTTGGTTTTTGCAACTTTTTGCAGGAAGGTGTCAACGTCCTCCTACATACAGCACCTGGTATTCCCAAATTGGTCACTCATTTTAGTAATGACCAGGCTCAACGTTGCTTAACTTCAGTGATCTGCCGGGAACCGGTGTGTCAAAGTGATTATGCCATATTGTTTCAATATTAGTTTTATTTATTTAGGTTTTATTTTTTGCTTCAGGTTTTATTAATTATTTTTTTTTTAGATTTTAAGTTTCTATAACTTGGTTGAAGGATTCCAATATGGGTTTTTCATTCTTATATTTCTCATCAGTAGGTTCATGTGCCTTTTTGCTGCTAAATGACTTTCGTCTGCATTCAATTTGTAGGAAAATCATGTTTAATTTTCGATTTTTTGAGCGATTATTCAGAAAAATAAGTAACTTTACACGAATAGGGAGGATTTTTTTTTTTCATGTTTGAGTGATCCGTCCGTGATTTTTCATTTTAATATACTTTCATTGAAATGTTTCTGTTATGTAAAAAAAAAACTATTTTCTTTACGTCACAAGTCTCATGCTCATACATGAATTCCATAGCAACGGGTCACGGGTAGTCTAGTTAAAATATAAAATTTACACATATGAGTGGGCAACACCGGGCAGCCTGCTAGTATATCTATAAAAGTAAGTGTGTGTGTGTGTGTGTGTGTGTGTGTGAGGACACTTCTCAACCTATGTACTCAACAAATGTACGTCTCAGTTTCTGTATGAATTAAAATATAATATGTGTATTTCATGACCAGGCAATGCCGGGCTACTTGCTAGCTATATATAAATATAAACACAGTCTACACAAACTCACATTTTGTACTAATATATACCCGTGGGACCTGTGGAAATTCCACAGTGGCATCTTTCATATGTAATATAGTCTTGTTGGACATTTTTAGGACGTTCAGCATGAATGGAGACCCTGCGATATTATTGTAGCCCTTTTGTTAAAACTGTAAAATTATTCATCTAAGTAATCTGGTAAATTATAGTTTATCTCCAATATCCTTAGGAGTCTGTGACATATTTCCATTGTATGGACGCCTAGTGTGAACAGAGAGAAAAGTTATATATCTTCAAAAGTGAGAATGTTTGTGTGTGTGTGTACACGTGAGGACCATTCTCAACCTATATACTCCACAAATGCACAGATCTCAGTTTCTGAATGAATCTATATATATATATATATATATATATATATATATATATATATATATATATATATATATATATATATATATAAATGAACATGTCTGTGTGTGTACATTTTCCAATGCAATAACTCCGTCAATTTTCAGTCTACAAACTCGAAATTTTATATACAGGTACTGAGATTTGGGAAAATCTTTGTGATCCGTTTTCGGCCAGAAATTTGTCTGTTAAGGGGTCAAAGTTCAACAATTTGACCTTTGAGAACTCTACCAAACTCCTCCAACAATTTTGGGCATAAACACTTGAAATTTTAGATAAAGGTTCCTTGGACATGGATCTAACTTAATAACTTGATTTGAGCCCCAAATAATAAATGTTAAGGGGTTATAATAGGGATCAAAATTTAAAAAATTGATCGCTTTTCTTTTTTTGTTTTTGCTGAACATACACCTCCAGACATCCAGGCAACGCCGGACTGAAATGCTAGTTAAAATATAATATTTATGCGCATTTTTCAGCCAGGCAGTGCCGGGTAGCCTGCTAGTACATAATATATGTGTGACGAGAAAAAAAAAAGAAAACATGCGTTCATTTATTTTTTCTGTACTAGTTCCACTTATGCGTTGTGTTTTGTGGAGCGTCATCAAAAATCTGATTGCCAGAAGGTATGAGCCGTAATCTGCTGTTTACCTTCTACGCCGTTACACTATCTGCGACGGTAAGCGAAATTACGGCACATATGGTTTATTCCGCATTCACATACATAGTTTATGTGCATACGAAGGTCTTAAAACCGAGAAGTCAGTAAAGATTTGAAAAATACCAAATTCCAGCAAGAGCTTTTGCTGGGACAAGGGAGTGGCAAGCTTTAGAAAAAAAAAAAAAAAATGCGAGATATTTGATTTGATGTTAATCGACGATAAGTATAAACAGAAGAACTTGTAACAAAATTTCAAAAAGGGCCAATTCAAATCCACGGAAAAAAATGTGCATGTGGGTCTGCTGTAGGGCATGTGGGGTAGAGGAGGGGGGGGAATCTGCTGTTGCCAAAAATCTTGAAATCCGAGCAAGCAAACGATGAAGTTATCTTGTTGTCGGAGTATAATTCAGTTAACTGGTCGGATAAGGTTTCCTTCGTTCTAACATTTGACACGGGTTTTAAGAGAGATCTGACAGAGCTATAAATGGGGAAAGTGCGCTGTCAGTTAGAGAAAATGTACATGTGTGTGTGTGTGTATATATATATATATATATATATATATATATATATACACACACACACACACATTATATATATATATATATATACACACACACTATATATACATACACATATATGTGTGTGCATATGTGTGTGTGTGTGTATATATATATATATATATATATATATATATATATATATATTTTTTTTTAATTTACTTTTCCGTATGTCCAGTGTCATAAAAGAAGAACATCATTGCAAACATTTATGAAAAACAAATTATCTTCCCTTATAGTCGCTCTTTATCAGTTAAAAATCATTAAAACCATTTCCTCTTCAAAAAGAAATAAAAAACATGGCTGTCAGTTCACGGTTTCAAATTGGCTATTTTAAAATTTAATAAAAAGTCATGTTGAGAAGAGACTAAGTTTTTTTTAGTTTTTTATAGTTTCTTTTTTTTAATTTTTTTATAGTTTCTTTTTTTTAATTTTTTTTATAGTTTCTTTTTTTTTATTTTTATAGTTTCTTTTTTTAATTTTTTTAGTTTCTTTTTTATTTTTATAGTTTCTTTTTTATTTTTATAGTTTCTTTTTTAATATTAAAAAAAAATGTGCAAGTGAACTGACATCTGTTCCTTTATAATTTATATCAAAAAATTATTCAGAAAAAAAAAAAAGAAAGGGTATTGAATTTTCAATGTCAAAAAAAATCAGAAGGTTTTAAAATCAACTTTTTTAAACTTTAAAAAGAATTTGCTAAAAAATTGTTTTAAATTCATACTTATTTGTTTTACTTTTTTAAAATTTTATTTATGCATTTTAAAAATTTACAACTACCGTGGAATTTGCTAGTATATATATTTTTTTGTTTTTCTTTTGTCTGAATTTCCAGTATTTGTTTTTTCAATCCTCACTGTAAATTCATATCCTTTTACACCATTCCATATCTTTGATTTGTGTGATGGCAATATCGACCATATGCATAATGAAACTCGTGTAAGACACTTGTGGAAAAGTCAAAATAAACGTTTGACTATATATTAAGAAAATAAATACAAAGAAAGAAAAAAAAATCATGATTGTGGATTTACTTTTTGTAAAACTGACCAACTGTATTACAATATGGTCGTCTTCAAGTCCATGTAAACAAGTTCTTTTAATTTCACTTCCTTAAATAATTAAATTCTGACGCATTTCTACTAGTCTGTCGAAAGTTTTTGCGAGATATACATATATACATTTAAACAGACAAGTGAGATTTATATTATAGATTATTTGTTTGTCCATTTGCGACAGTACCCACATTACAACCATAATCCCCTGTTAAAAGATGATTCCAAATAGTACCCCCCTGACATTCCAAGTGGCAACATGCCTTGTTTAAGATGATAAAGAGTAAAAGAAGTGAAGCATGCATGGTCCACCGTGAGTGCACAGTGAATGAGGCATAAAAATGACTAAGTTCAGCATTTGGACCCCCCCCCATTTAGCCCCAAAATCTCCAGGGGGACATCAAAGCCTGGTAAAAATGAACAAACGGTACAGTTTTAGGCCTTAACATATTTAAATTTGAGTTTTGCACAATGCAAAAATAAGATATGACCAAGTCCATCATTTGCCCCCCACCCCCATTTAGCCTCAAAAGTCTCCAAGGCCTTAACATATTTAAATTTGAGTTCAGCACCATTCAAAACTTCTAAATAGACATACACAGAAAATTTTGGACAAATATGGTAAAATAGTCCCAAAAATGGAGTGTTTTTATTAGCCCTAAAAGAGCCCCTGGGGCACACCGAAGAGTTATTGCGAAGTATAGACAAACAAAATTATATAGAAATCAGTTAGTTACAACTTTTCAGAAAGATTTTTAAAAATCCAAGGCATCAATTTTTTTTATAAGAAGCACAAAAGTGTCAATTTTAGCCATTTTGACCCGAAAGGCACCTCTGTAGGAAGAGGGGGGTGGGCAACCGAAGTTTTCCTGGAAAATCCGTTCTGTTACTATTTTTTTTTTTTTACTCATATCATGTTTAATGTTTGTGCAAAATTTCAAAAAATTGCAAGGTATAATTACTGAGAAAAGTGCAAACGGACAAACGGGCAAGGGTGAATTTACAGACCCACCTTCCTTTTGTCGGGTGGGAGTGATGGAAAAAAAAAAAAAAAAAGAAGAATTTTTCAATTTTTTTCGTATCTTATTCTTCTATTTTAATTTCTTTATATATTCTTTTGTTAAAAAAAAAAAAGCTTTATCTTTTTTCTTGCCCAACCAAGAACTGCATGTATTATCTTATTGTTTGTAAAAAATAAAACTCAAAAATTAAATAAATGAAAACAAAAACCGGAAGTTGATGCATGTTTTATCTTTTGCTAAAAATATCTAAAGAGAAAACCAACCGTTGCCTCAATCAAGATGTCGTCTTTTGTTTTGTTGTATTTTTAAGTAGAAAATCAACTTTTTTTTGGGGGGGGGGGTCCTTGCCTTCTAATTTTAATCTTTTGTCTTTTACAAATTCAATCGTTTCTGTGTTGTTGTTTTTTTCCCCCCTCTAATCTAAATAAAAACTGCAAACATTTATCACTCGTAAATAACCATGAACATCATGTCGCTATTATTTAAATCAATAATACAGCTTATTTTGAAATACTGTCTCGGCTATGTGTTGTCGTGTTCGTCCGAGAAAATGCAAAGTAAAATAGACGATTAATTATTATGATTATTTAGAAGTCGAGATATTCTGTCAGCTAAAGAATGTACTAGGAATGTTAACTTAATAGAATGGAACTTAAAAACAAGTTAAGAATTTTTTTTATTGGCCACTATTGATAACCTCGTTTAATTCATTGGTTTTCATCTATGATTATCTTTAACCGGGAATAATTACACACACACACACACACACTGGCGGTGTCAGGAGTTGTCATACCATACTCTGATCTCCATAGAGTACCTGCTTACAATGCCTCTCCACGGGACAGAGTTAGACACCAGGGTCGTTTTTTAACGTGGAGAAAAGGAACAAAAATAAAAATTGTCTCAGTCGTGTAGGATTTCCCCTCCACTGAGAGAGAACAAGAAATTGAAGTGCGGCATCTGAAGAATAGATACTACACTTTGATCCTAGTCCGAATGCCAAGAACGTCTCCATAGAGTAGCCATTCTGATCAGCAGATCTACCCCCCCCCCCCAAAAAAAACTTTTTTTTTCTTTTTTTTTGGGAAACATCTCAAATTCGTTGTGTACTTGAACTGTCCATCTTTTTTTTTTTTTTTTTAATATATATACAAAGGAGTCCCCACTTATCAAGGCCCGGAGGCCACTCTATGATAATGGTTAACTTATTCACGTTGGATTTGAAGACGACCATATTGTAAGCAGTTGGAAAGCAAGAAAACGGAAGAGAGTTCCACAGGTGTGCAGTTCTAAGAAAGAAGCTTTGTTCATGGAATCAACGTTTAGCTTTACAGAGAGTGTAAGAGTCTGGTTTCTTTTTTGTTCCTGTATTTTTTTTTTTTTTTACTAGCATGGAGACCTGACGTTGCCTGGGATCGAATGATGATCAATGAATACTTCACACTCCCATATATAGTAATTGTTAGTAATGGAAATTTGTTGAATTTGTTAACTCATATGGAACGGCTCATCAAAAACTTGTTTACATTAGACTTGAAGACGACCATATTGTAGTCAGCTGGAAAGCAGAAAAACGGAAGAGAGTTCCACAGGCATGCACTTCTAAGAAAGAAGATTTGTTCATGGAATCTACGTTTAGGTTTAGGCACAGACAAAGCGTGTGGGAAATTATTGATAGTAGTTTCAGCTAGACGAGTGTTTTTCGTGAAAGACAGGCAAGGGGGGGGGACACCATAGATTGAAGCTCAAACGAGAACTTACCATAAAAATAACAAAGCACAGACAGGCTCACAGCGTCTTTTCTGTGGTAAAGAGGTTGCAGGGAAGAGAAAAGAGCATCCCCTACTAAGCTACGGAATCCGTTTTGAACTTTGTTAAGGCAGGATAAGTGCTTCTAGCAGCTCCTGCTCAGATGTGGCAACAGTACTCCATTTTTGGACGTACTTAACTCTTATACAGGTAGAAAATTGTACCAGAACAATCCCATTTTTCCAGCAGCCTTGGCAACGGATTTGATGTACGTGTTCTATCTGAGATCAGGAGTAAAAGTCAAACCTAGAAGTTTATCAAAACATGGAGCGTCTACGTGACACTATATATATAAATATAAATTCGTATTCCTGTCTGTTTGTTTGTTTGTTCACAAGTTGATTAATATATACAAAAATCCATTACTTTATCATATTATTCATTCTTATATATACTATGATTATTGCAAAATATAAGATTAAAGAGGTGACGTCATTTGCATATTACATTAAGGAAAATCGACTTTATTAAATAGCAGTGTATGAGTTATTGTTTATAGTAAAAGAATTATTTTAAGTGTTCTATTTAAGTTTATTATTTAAATTTGATTTATATTGATAACATATTTAATTTAATTTATTTTTACCGACATCGATTTTTTTATGTATTGGTTTGAGTTATTTCCCTCGGGTACGAATGTTGTTCTTTTTGTTTTTGTTTTCTTTTTCGGCGGATATTAAAAACTAAAAACTTTCAAGCATTATTTTTGGAATTAGTTTAAATAAAATAATTTCCGTGATTTCGCAATTAACGTTGTGGTCCAGTCAGGGCTCTACATTAGCAGTATCAGAATTTTTGTAGGAATTTTTGACACCCCCAACACGAAACTGCGAATACAATATAAAAATCTCGTAATTTCTCTGTTAAAAGTGGGTTATTTATTTTCTTTATGGATTATACTTCCAAAATAAACTATTACAGTTGTTTTAAAAGTAATAGAAATATTTTTTTTTTTTTTTAAAACAGTAATGAATTTTCCGAACTCAATATTTTTCAATTTTTAAACTTTAAAAATCTATCAAAATTTTTCTATTGATTCTATTTTTACGATATTTTCAGGGTCAATGTGAAATTTTATGTTCTTTCCAATAAACCGAATATAATATTTTAGACAAACGTTTTTTTTTTTAAATTCACGCCCCCCACCAAGTGTCACCCATTTTCAACTTTCTCTTAAAAAGTAAATAATTAATTTATGTCAAATAGTTTTATATATCACAAATTGAAGAGAAAAGGTCAATAAATAATATATTCAAATTTAAAACAAAACAAAAAAAAATCCCTTTTTTAGAAATTTACCTGTAAAGTCCGAAGTTTAAAACCTTATTTTATAAGAAGAACACATTGTTTTTTTTTGTCTTTTTTTTTTTTTTTAATGAAACCTTGGTCCTTGCTCCTTTAATTGAAAAAAAAATTAGGGCTTGAATTGAATTTTTCGAGGAGTTATAAGCTTGGAAAGACAGGGGGTCGAATAATTCACGCCTCTCATTTTGAAATGTCTATTAAAAAGTAAATAATTAATTTATGTCAAATAGTTTTATATATCACAAATTGAAGAGAAAAGGTCAATAAATAATATATTCAAATTTAAAACAACAAAAAAAATTCCTTTTTTAGAAATTTACCTGTAAAGTCCGAAGTTTAAAACCTTTTTTTTTAAAAAAAAACACATTTTTTTTTTTTTTTTTTTTTAATAAAACCTTGGTCCTTGCTCCTTTAATTGAAAAAAAAAATTAGGGCTTGAATTACATTTTTCGAGGAGTTATAAGCTTGGAAAGATGGGGTGGAATTATTCACTATTTTCACAAAATTTCTGACACTGCTAGCTCTACATTGCGAGTGAAACAGTCGCATTTGCGAGTGATTTTTCAAAGTGGCGACTAGAAATAATGAAACGCTCATGTTTTGGCGATTATATTTCTTTCACTGGCAGTCTTTCAAAAGCTCATTACTGCGTGAAAAATATCTTTTCAACTTTTTTTTTCTTAATGAAATGAGAAAAATCAAATTATTTAAACAATAAAAGGTTTAACAAAACAATCCTTTTTTTTTATATATACCTTCAAGTATCAGCATAAAATTTGTTGTATATTTTGAATTACTTATTTAAAAAAAAAATACAGAAAAATCTTGGTACGTATTTGTCATAGAACGAAGATGTAATATTCTAAAAATTACCTGGGTTTGGCTAGTAACTTTTCAATTTGGCTAGGAAACGAAAATATTTAGTTGTTAAAAGTCAACAAAATACAAATATGTCCGTAGAGCCCTGCCAAACAATTCAATTACGATTCTTTATTTAAAAAAACTTTCATTTACTTTTTTTTTTTTCATTTTTTTGACATCGTAACTAATTTTCTTTCTTTTAATAACGCAATAAGTCATAACTCATCATTTTTATAACAAACATTCGGTTAACACAAATTCTACTTTGGTATTTTTGAAACTGAATTATTTACGGTTGTTTTCGTTGCAACAGACCACAAAGAATTTTTCATATCATCAAAAGCAGTGGAGGTAGAACTCATTAAGTTTGATTGTTGAATGTTTTCATACACTTTTTGTACAATTTGATAGAATTGTTGTCTCTGGTCTTATAATTTTGATCATGTGTAAAAAGCCTAATTTAATAAAAATGTAAATTTCAAAAATAAATCTTTGGAATGTAGCTTTTTGTTTCCATAACCTTTTAGATTGTAGTATTGGTAATACTAAGTCGGAAGAGTTTAAAATCTATCCTTAAAAACTTTTTTTTAAAGATTAACTAATTTTTTTTTTCTTTTGATAACGCAATAAGAAATAACTCATCATTTTTTATAACAAACATTCGGTTAACACAAATTCTACTTTGGTATTTTTGAAACGGGATTATTTAGTTTGTTTTCGTTGCAACAATATATATATATATATATCTATAATATAAAGCTGATTGTGTGTATGTGTGTGTGTATGTGTAAAAACATATCTTTCTAGACTGAGGTAGCATAAAAGAAATTCGCTTAAACGTGAATATAGTAATAAAAAGATGCTCAAGATCCAGAGAATAGCTTCTCTTCGTATCCCTTCTGCCGAAATATCTGGTGGAGAGTTTGTCACGTAATTCTTTTATCGAGGGGGGGGGGTTACATTTTCGTGATTTCATTCGTTCTTTTATTTTTGAAATTTTCGTTGGTTAACGATGGCGTTGACATATAATAATGAAAAACTGCTCAATATTCTTAGTATGGCAGGTGTGGTGAAACTGAACTTCATGGCAACGCTGGGTATCCATGCTAATATATATATATTGTTGTGGAGACGCCAACTAATTAACATAGGCGGGTGAGGGAGATATATGAAGGTATCAATCACCAATACCGGGGGAGTTCAGCAACGACCACCAAATAGGCAAGACGCCTATATTGTCTCCAGTAAGACCTGCAACACGCCACCTGCCGTAATATCTCCAACTGAAGTATATCTGAAGACATGTAAATACGTATATGACTTTTCTTCCTAATATGTTATTGTATACCTTTACTTTTGTGTTCTTGTTAATTAGGTGTGCAGACACAACAATATATATATATATATATATATATATATATATATATAATTTAATTTTTATAGTAAATAATTATATATATATATATATATATATTTAAAAGAGTGTAGCCAACAACAATTGTGGGTTTTTTTTAAAGGTTTTCATCATATTTTTATTTTAAAATTAAAATAAAATAAAAATAAAAAAAAATAAAAATAAATAAAATAAAAATATGATGAAAACCTTTAAAAAAAACCCACAATTGTTGTTGGCTACACTCTTTTAAATATACATTTTTTCTCTCGTTGGAACTACACAACCATCACTTTAAATATATATATATATATATATATATATATATAAACACACACACAGATCGTAATTTATGCAGATTTCATGCTTATTATTATAAAGCCAATATTTAATTAACATTATATTGTACCCACTAGATAGTAGTGATTTCAAAAGTTTAAAAAGAAGAAAAATAAGGCTCCTTCAGTCTTCGAAAGACTATGGATAC
Source organism: Euprymna scolopes (assembly GCF_053919585.1). NCBI lineage: Eukaryota > Metazoa > Mollusca > Cephalopoda > Sepiida > Sepiolidae > Euprymna > Euprymna scolopes. The sequence goes on along the minus strand of NC_136525.1, from coordinate 5,861,303 downwards.
TCACAAAAGGGTGCGTGCATGCAAACTTTTTGTGGCAATCTCCAACCACATTTCTCCCAAGTCGACACTGTTAAATACCAGTGGCAAGTGAAGTGTATGTACATGACTGGAAACAAATGCCGAGATAAGCGGAGAGGAGCTCATGCAGCATCTAGAATTTTCAAATGGTCACCCATCTGGTACTAACCAGGCTCAACGTTGCCTTACTTCAGTGATCCGACGAGACCCAGCGTGTCAATGCGACTATGCCGTATATATATATATATATATTTTTTTTTTTTCATGTAAATACAGTCATATCTTGCTACGATGTGCAGACCGTTTCAATCATATTAGATATCATCGGGCAAAAAAAAAAAAAAAAAAATTAAGGTACAAAAATTTTCAAATTTAGATTAGAGAGAATTTGCCATGACTGGCAAATGGCAAAATTGCCAGTCAGTGGTTTTCTATACGAGTATATATAAGATTTAAATATCAAAACATCATACACAAGTTTACATACAGGACCCAACACGTTGTATGCATAGTGTCACAAGGAACATAAAACAAGTAATAACTCTGCCTACTTTTTCCCCATTTCTTTTTGAGTACTTTCCCCCTTAATAAAGCACAAATCTCTCAAACGTCCGCCTGAACGTCTCTCTAATCTGATCCTCGGTCTCCGCACACATTTTTCTTTTTATGATCTTCTTCCTTGCTTTGCTGTGACGTCATTTTGTACACTGCTCGGTCATTTACATGCAGCTGCCACATGTGAATCCACGCTCCGTTGCTGATGGTCGTCATCAGGATAGAAAATTAAATATGAATTTTTAAAAACAAACGAGAAATCTTACCTGAAACAACTGATTTCTTTCATCACCAAATATTGAAAACAATGAAAATTTTTTTTTTAACTCACCTGCAAAGAAAAAAAAAAAAATGTCAGTGAAATCAAATTAAATGAATAATTGTTTAAGTTATACTTTTTCTTTAAAAAAGCTTTTTCTGCGTCTAGGCTCCAAAATTAATTGTTAAAACTGGTATCTAGTAATTTTATGAAAGTTACACTAGACAAGGCACAAAAACACTTCATGTAAGAACCAGTAAACTAATGACGGAAAAAACAAGTCAGTAAAATTATGAATGAATACCACTTAACATTAATGTAGAATTAACTCTTTTTTTTACTTTTTTGCAAAGATGAACTCTCTCTACTGTGCTGCAAAGTTACTTACGCGTGAAAGTATCCTGCATCTCTACAAGGCCACAATTTGCCCAGGTATGGAGTATTGTTGTCACATTTGGGCTGGTGCATACTAGACTCTCACTCCTGGACAGGGTTCAAAGGAGAGTCACCAACCTGATAGGTCCTGAACTGTCATCTAAGCTTCGACCTCTGTCCCATCGACGAAATGCTGCATCCCTCTGCCTGTTCTACAAGTATTTTAATGGTGGATGCTCTGACAAATTACAATTATGTACCCCCTCAACATAAAATACCCCTGGCAAATCTGACAAACAGCAAAATTCCACCCCTACACAAATCCCTAGATGTAAGAAAGCCTTCTACTCTAACAGTTTCTTCCCTAGAACTGCTAGACTTTGGAATTCCTTTCCGGGTTCCTGCTATCCCAAGTGTACTGACATGCAAAAGTTCAAGTGTAATGTGAACAAACATCTTGCTGCTCGACTCTTGCAATTTATGGCTCCGATAATAGCCCCATACATCAAAGTGGCACTGTGCCTTGTCTGGGAGGAAATTGGAATTAGAAACATAAATAAAAAATAGTTATGCAAATTAGTCATTCACAAAAAGTGCTTTTAAGTTCATCTGTAATTAAAAATGAATATATTCCAGATGTATAGGCAAAATAGGACAATCAAGTTACAAATTAATGACCACTTAATTTGTTATGCAAATTAGTCATAAAAGGGTGCCTTTGTGTCTACTATATATATATATATATATATATATATAGCATTTCAATATATTATATTACATTAGTGCAAATGGTTACCTATCTGGTATTGACCAGACTTAACTTCAATGATCTTACGAGAACCAGTGTAATGTTTCTGAATTTTTTTAGATGAGGATTGGTTATTCATATTATTTGGATTCTGCGGACTACTGTTCTCATCTTGAGTGTGATTTTCACAACGTTTCAGTTGATGTAACCTCCAATTTTTTTCAGGTGTATCTTGTCGAATTTGGGTTGAAATTCCAGAGTTTGGCAGAAACATTCTCAAGTTCGACAAGGTACACCTGAAGGTCGGAGGTTACATCGACCGAAATGTTGTGAAAATAACGCTCAAGATGAAAACAGTAGTCCAATGAGTCCAAATATGGAGAACCGGTGTGTCAACATAGTTATGCCATAAGTATACTGTATCAAGATCTGTCATTAAAAATAAATATATTCCAGATGTATAGGAAAAATAGGACAATATGGTTACAAAACAACAACATCAAACATTAATATATTATGAACCGTTTTTTGTTATTTAAATAGTTATGCAAATTAGTCCCACAAAAAAGTGCTTTCAAACAAATCTGTAGTTAAAAAATGAATATATTCCAGATATATAGGAAAAATAGGGTAATAAAGTTACAAATTAATAACCACTTAATTTGTTATGCAAATTAGTCATTCAAAAAAAAAAAAAGAAAAGAAAAAAAAAAGGTGACTTTGGATCATTTCTCTCTATTATATATCACAAATATACAAAATTATAATTTTATGCGTAAATTTTCAGTATTTACTATAAAAGTGCTCAATACATAGAGCTTGGTAGTAAGTTATAAACATATATATGGCAATTAACTTACAGAATATTCTGCATTTCATTCTCTGAAGAATTCTCACACGAATGAAACGCGGAATATTCTGTGAAGCTTAATTGCCATGTATGTTTTTATAACTTACTATATATATATATATATATATATATATATATATATATATATATATATAGTAATTCATAAAATATATATGGCAATTAAGCTACACTGAATATTCGGCGTTTCATCCACTCTAGGATTA
>NC_136525.1:5838274-5853274 GCF_053919585.1 Euprymna scolopes | reverse complement strand
TAGCCCTGTGGCGATGGAAAAGTTGTGACACATGGAGGCTTGAAAGCCTGGAAGCGTGTAATAATTGATCTCAATAACCGTCTTCAGTGTCATGCCTGCTTGAGCGAGTGAATTCACCGGTAGGACTAAAAAAAAAAAAAAAAAAAAAAAAAGTCATTTCTGGGCTCATGGACTTTAAGTCTGAGGGAGTGGCACTCGTCTGACAAGACGTTCCAATCACCATTATATATATATATATATATATATATATGAGAGAGAGAGAGAGAGAGAATAAATGACAAAAAACTATATTCCAAGATTCATGATGTTGACCATCTTATAATTTATTCCTTTAATTCAGTTGACATTTATAATTCTTGACAGTATGTTTCGTAGCACAAAATCATTCACTTAATTATTATATCAATCAGTGAATCTATTATGCCCTTAACTCATCAGAAGAAATAGCAACAATCAATCCGTCAAAAGGAAATGAAGTGTTATTTGACATGATTAAAATCCGAAAATTAAAAGAGAAGCTGCAAATACCTTTAATATGTTTTCGATTATGCCATTTTGAGTTTTATCAAACAAAGCCGAGATGAACTGCTAGTGTATATAATATATATATATATATATATATATATATATATATAGTTTTTGTTGTTGATTTTTTAAACGATATTAAAGTTAACTTCTCCACCTTGGAGAACCGATGTTTTCTTAGAAAGTCGCCCATTTTTTATTTGGACGTATTTTTTTATTTTATCTTATTTATTATTTTTAAAAACAGTCATCTAAGTACACGTGTTTCGGGGGCCTACCTTATTTCAGCGTAGCTTGACTGTTGTTAGGACTCGAACCCCGGACCATATATATGTATATATAATCTTTTTCTCTAGATGAGAAGCAATTGTTCACATGTAAAATACATGTTAAACTTGATGATGATGATGATTAAGCCGGGCAATTTCATGTAACCTTGCTGGTGTATAATATTCTGGCCATCGCTTTATCTGGTGATATCATAAATTCATGTCAATAATGGATGACTTACTTTAGCGAACACGTTTTTTAAAAAAGCACATGTCCCTTATCTTGTAGGAATGTTTAAAGAGCAAGATAGCTCGGTGTCTGTTACACATCCCTCCTTGGGGCCCAGTTGACCCTCTGACCTCGCAAGCTGGTTTGCTCCATCTACAAAAAACCACTCTTGAAAATATCTCTGATATGATAAACGTGTGCAAGGGATTAGATTAGAAGTAGTCTTTTATAATTCCATTCAACCTGATCTTTTCGAGAAAGGGGGGGGGGCAAAATGTTCTCCTCCCCTAAATCTTATCTCTCTTATGACCCTAGTATTTATTTGAGTACATATAGAACAACCTCGTAGCTTAACCCACCACCCCCATCACCGACTTTTAGATAAATTCTTGCTAAACAAAGGTTACTGGTTTTTAATCATTAGAGTAAGTTGCCGGGGGGGGGGGGGTTGTCAACCGCCATTGAGTTAAAGGCACACACACACACACATTTTTTTTTCTCGTAAGATTCAGCCACTCTTATGTGTCGTAGACAACGAAACACGTGTCAATGGATAATTATATTTCAAAAATAATATATATGTCGCTCCCCATGTGAGGGTACCAAATTGGTTAAAGGAAAAATTATTCCCAACTCGCATTTAGGTAAAAATGCACTTTCGTAAATAATTGAATTCATTCAAAACGTATCGCAAAAACAAAAACAACATACATTATATATATATATATATATATATATATATATATATATATATATATATATATATATATATATAATGTATGTTGTTTTTATATATATATGTTGTTTTTATATATATATATATATATATATATATATATATATATATATAATGTATGTTGTTTTTATATATATATGTTGTTTTTATATATATATATATATATATATATATATATATAAATAAATAAATAAAAATTACAATAAGTTTACCAAGGTAATCAAAATGGTAAACTTAAAATATAAAGTAAAAGTAAAGTAATCTCAACCAGATGTAAAAGCTCAATAAAACCGAAAAGGAAATAGAGCTTATAATATGAACAAATGATTAATAAAACATGTTAAAAGACATCTTGAAAAAGAGTTAAAAACATATTTAATTTTAAAAAAGGAAGCACAAGATAAGTGGATAGTCCTTAATCCGCGGAGTTTCGAAGAAATACTCTCCTTCTCATCAGAGGGCAGGAATTAGAAAAATGCGGAGAGTATTTCTTCGAAACTCTGCGGATTAAGGACTATCCACTTATCTTGTGCTTCCTTTTTTAAAATTAAATATGTTTTTAACTCTTTTTCAAGATGTCTTTTAACATGTTTTATTAATCATTTGTTCATATATATATATATATATCAAATTATAGTGATTCAATGAAATTAAAGAAACCTTTATTTAAATCAAGATTTTTTATTATTCCAAGTAAGACAAAGAATACTTTCGAAATTTTATCTCCTTATCCTATAAGGTTTCGATGCCTACGATCTCTTCAGAGGAGAAAATATTAGCAAATAGTTATAACGGTATTCACCCTATTTGCTAAAGTTAGTTAGACATGGAAAATCATATTTGTGATCAATTTTTGATTAAGCTTCGAGTTTAAGTTTACCTGCCTACCAAAACTTTTTTTTCCCTACACATACCCGGGCAATGCTGGGCAACCCCGCTATATAAAAGGACAAAATGTGTGTGTGTGTGTGTGTGTGTGTGTGTGCGCGTTTGTATGTCTGCCAAAAACTTTTGATAGAGGTGACAATGAGATTGGTATCGTTTTGAAGCTTGACGTCTTAGACAAAAATATCGAAAAATTGGCCAAAAACATTAATTCCTTCACCCCAAACTGGGCAGTTTTCTGCAGGGAGGGGTCGCTTTTTTGAGTTTTCATTTTTGCAAGTCACCATATCGGTTAGATTGACTTCACTTAATTTGAACGTTCCGAACATCCGATCACATCGGTAAGATATCAGATTTTCTTTCACTTTTTTTTTCCGCCTTTGCGTCACAGGTTCGAGCCTGCCTTGCCACCACTTTCTTTTCTAACACCTCTCTCCACCCTGGCTGCCTACTGTTGTTTTAATTCTCTCCCCCACCGCTACTGCCATTTTTTTTTTTACACCTCTCTCCACCCAGGGTATGGACCTGACAATGGAAGATCAGACCAAAAAAATCAAACCTTGATTGCCCTCCAGGGTCCGTGCCGCAATGGATAGAGACGTTGAATCTACAGTTCCAGGAGAGCATTGTCTGAAGATAGCGGTTTCAATCCTACCCAAAGCCGGCCAGAGGCTTACTTGGCCAAAACGTAGTGAGACGACAACTATGGAAGGCAGTAATTGCTGAATGTACAGTCGAAGATTCAGTATTCCTATCCCGTTACGGTTAACAATCTGACAAAGGCCAGAGGAATAGTTGCTGAAACGTTGTGAGACAAAAGATGAGGATAATAGTCCGCAAATAAATAAAATAAGAATCAAATATTTCTTCAATCTTTTGGAGATCAGGTTTATTTCTTGTCTGCTTTTCTTTGATAAATATTATAAACAGCTTGTGTGTGATGGCCAATTTCATGCGAAAAGATAAGACAAAATTCCTTATTAATTACAAGAAACATGTGTACGCGTGTATTACGTGTTAGAATGTTCAGTGTAAATTACTGAGGTATCTGACATCGAAATTTTTTTTTTTTTTTTTTTTTTTTCTTACTCATGTTCACCCTTTACAAAGCATATACTTGGATATAAGGAGCTACTATTTGGGGTCATGTCTACGAAAGATTAACAAGATATTTGTTTATGTTAGATTTAAACATCTGCATATCAGGGAAGCAGGCAGCAGGAAGGGAATTCCAAAGTCTAACTGTTCGAGGGAAGAAACTATTAGAATAGAAAGCTTTCTGGCATTTAGGGACAACAACAGTGAAGGGGTGAGATCTTATTGCTAAGCGAATTTGTCGGGGATATGTACGTCGAGGGGATACAAGTGAAACAAGTTCATCAGAAAACATTCCATTAAAATATTTGTAAAACAAGCACAGTGATGCAACATTGCGGTGATGGGACAGAGGCTGGAGCTTAGTTGATGAAGTGGGACCAATTAGATAGACAACTCTTTTTTGAAATTTATCCAAGAGGGAGAGACTAGTGGTAGATGCACCAGCCCAGATGTGCATGGCCGAAATATTAAAACAAAAAAAAAAAAAAAAAAAAAAAAAAAAATTGGAGGCATGTCAATTGTGTATATTGTGTCTGGTCTTCCCTGTGTCGCATACCTGAATATGAAAAACAAAATAAATAAATAACCAAAGACAGATGTTCCTGATATATTTAATATTTCAACACAAATTTTTACAGGACATTACAATTTTCAAGGCTTTTTCACAACGTTTTCCATATTTTCAAGGATTTTTCAAGGTATAATTAGAAATAAGTCCTTTTCGAAGCAAAAAATCAAAATTCAAGAACTTTTCAAGCCTGTGCAAACACTTTTCATTGAGCAGCAATGAAACAAAGACTGTTGCACATTCATGACCGGAACTTGGTGGACAAGTCAGGCATAGATTGATTATTTTAATTAAATAGGGTTGGATTGCAGGAAAAGATTGTGGATTTCATTAAAGATTCCATAGGTGGAATTTTATTTCGACAAGTGTAGGGTTGAGGAATGGGGGGAGGGGTAGTCATCCTGTCAGGTTAGGGCTAGTTTTAGTTCTTATATTTGTGAACAAAGTCCACTTTTCTGGATTTAAAACTAAAAACAGTATAATCCCACTAAAAAGGACAGAGTACTCATATTCATGGTGGAGTTTTCTCAGAGATAATGCCTTTTGAAATAATCCCCAGAATCTTCATTAATTGAAGAGACATTTGGGGGGGGGGGTCACCCAGTATGTATATCAATTTGGAACAAAAAAGCTTGGCCTGTTCAAGCTCTCCTTATTTGGTCCAAGCCAGGATCTGCCTACATTCGTCAACTGAACTTCTAAGACCCCTTACTAATTCTAAATATATCTTTATTGTTCAGTCGTTTGCCATTTCAATAACTACCCCACCTTGCTTAACAATCCTTTGTCCACCTCGTCATCCTGTCAGGTTAGTTTTAGTTCTTATATTTCTGAACAAAGTCCACTTTTCTGGATTTAAATCTAAAAACGGTATAATCCCACTAAAAAGGACGGAGTCTCATATCCAGGATGGAGTTTTATCAGATATAACGTCTTTCAAAATAAATTCCCCAGACTTTTTATTAATTGAAGAGACATTGTTTTCGGTTCACCCTGTATACGTATCGATTTTGAACAAAAGGAAGGCTTGAACATAATAGGTAATTTGTATAGTCATGAGACGTTGTCATTGCAAAGAGAAAACCAATAATTAAATAAAAAGCTTCATACACAAATCAATAGACAGGCTGACATATCCCATAATTAAATAATCTATTTGGAAATTAAAACGCATATTGTGATTAATTATAGATAATATACAATTATAATCCATAATTAATAACGGATATAGCGTTCCTGTTCGCAACTGAATAATAAGAGAATTAGTTCGTTCTGTGCCATTCTATAATACATTGTGTAAAACGAGGAAAAGAAATTGCAGACAAAATGGAATACGCACCATCTTCTACATCTATATATATAAAAGCGAAAATGTATGTATGTATGTATATATGTTTGTGTGTATGTTTGGATGTCTGCTAAAAACTTTTGACAGACACGATGAAAATTTCCAAACTCGGTATCACATCGAAGCTTCATCCTTTGCTCGAAAAATATCGAAAAATTGGCCAAAAACGTTAACGTTTTCACCCCAAAATCGACAATTTTCAACAGGGGGGGGGGTCAACAAAAACGGTCCTTTCGTGAAAAATGACCGATTCTACGCATGCGTCAGATGACGTCGTGACCTGATTTACTTTAAATAGTTGAAAAACAAATTTTATGTACGTCGTGTTAGTTCAGTTGCTTAAGTCCTTTGTTCATTATCTAAACGTCTTGGGTTCGAATCGTGGTGTGAGACGTTTTTTTTTTTTTTTTCGATTTTCTAAAATTTAAATATTGAACCAGTGTTTCGTTTTTCTGCTTTTTTTTTTCTTTTTCTTTTTTTTACTTCGCTTATTATTATTAGTGACACCCAAAAACACGCGGGTACCCACCGATTTTTAAAATTTTAATATCGAAACAGGCTTATTGAAGCCATTTTTCAAGTGTTCGTTTTTCTGTTTTTATAGTTTGTTTGCTTTACGTTAGTTTTTTTTTGTTTTTTTCCCCGCTTAAGTGTTAGCGTTGTTTTCTTTTTTTACTTCGCTTATAACAAACAAACCTACGTCGTCGTTGTAATGCTCAACGACTTCCGTCCGCGCACCTGTCAATTTCGTTCTTAAATAAATTCAAACATCTTTCACTAACTCATTCTGGCTGGCCGATTTTATTTTCAAACTTCGCCTCAGGGGTTCGGGTTCGATCCTACCCCCCCCCCCCGAGTTCTTTTTTATTTAACACCACACACACCTACAAACACCCGGGCAATGCCGAGTACCCCCGCTAATCTATAATATAAAAGGCTAAAAATGTGTGTGTGTGTTTGTATGTCTGCCAAAAACTTTCAACAGACATGGACCGTGACAAAACTGGTATCGTTTTAAAGCTCGGTTTCAGGAAAAATGGTTGGATCACTCTACCGTTCCAGAAGGTATCTCACTTCCAATGCAATACGGTAGAACCCTAGGATACTGCCTTGAAAATTATTAACAAAATACAGTACAGTACATAAAACACATGTATATATAATCAAATAATATTTTGAATAACACTGTAAGGTGGGGTAAATACCGTAACCAGGGGACTGAAAAACATTGTAATCCACACTTTAACCTGGAAAAAAAAAAAAAAAAAAAAAAACTTATCCTAGGGCCACCGTATCCCGGGGTTCTATTGTTTTCTGCTTTTTAGTGAAAGTTCTAATTAGAAGTTTTGCTTTTGTGTACGTTTTTTTCTTTTAGTAGTGGAGGTCGAGGAGTCACATTGTATTTTTTATGAAAAAAAAACAAAGATTTCAATCAAAAATAATTCAAATTCAGCATTATTCAATCTCGGGCAACGTCGGGTCTCCCTGCTACTATAATATATATATAGATAGATAGAGAAAATGATAAAAAGAGAGAATTAGATACGTAAGGAACTAAAAAAATAAAATAAAATTAAAACACTGTTGTATGGATAGATTCTGATTCAGACAACAGCAATTTATTTCCTTTTGTCAGAAACATCGCTTATGGAAGGCTTTAAACAGAAAGTTGGTTGTTCTGGATTTTAAATAAAATGCAGAATTTCAGAAAATTATATGCATATATCTATCTATACTCCTATAAATTCGTTTTTTTTTGTGTGTGTATTGATATTCATATTAAAAACCCTCTTTTCTATTTATTTAAAAAGAAAATACAATTTTCTTATATATGGGTCATGGAATTGAAAAAAAAGATTTCAATCAAAAATCAGATAATTCAAATTCATATTATGCAATGTCGGGTCTCCCTGCTACTATAATATATATGTACGTTTTTTTTCTTTTAGTAGTGGAGGTCGAGGAGTCACATTTTTTTTTTTTTTTTTTTTTTTTTCTCCATAAAAAATACAAAGATTTTAATCAAAAATCAGATCATTCAAATTCATCATTATTCAATCTCGGGCACCGTCGGGTCTCCCTGCTACTATAATATATTGTCACATCGAGTCACATTGTATTTTTTATGAAAAAAAAAAAAAAAGATTTCAATCAAAAATCAGATAATTCAAATTCATATTATGCAATGTCGGGTCTCCCTGCTACTATAATATATATGTACGTTTTTTTCTTTTAGTAGTGGAGGTCGAGGAGTCACATTGTATTTTTTATAAAAAAAATAAAAAAAGATTTCAATCAAAAATAATTCAAATTCAGCATTATTCAATCTCGGGCAATGTCGGGTCTCCCTGCTACTATAATATATATAGATAGATAGAGAAAATGATAAAAAAAGAGAATTAGATACGTAAGGAGCTAAAAAAATAAAATTAAAACACTGTTGTATGGATAGATTCTGATTCAGACAACAGCAATTTATTTCCTTTTGTCAGAAACATCGCTTATGGAAGGCTTTAAACAGAAAGTTGGTTGTTCTGGATTTTAAATAAAATGCAGAATTTCAGAAAATTATATGTATATATCTATACTCCTATAAATTCGGTTTTTTTTTTGTGTGTGTATTGATATTCATATTAAAAAAAAAAAAAAAAACCCTTTTCTACTTATTTAAAAAGAAAATACAATTTTCTTATATATGAGTCATGGAATTGCATTAATCTGCAAAAGATCTAGCTAATTTGCATATTCTTTTAAACATTCATTTTAATTAATTCCCTATTAGTTTTTTTCAGTTTTTTTATGAGATGATCATCTTTAGTTAACTATTACGTGTAATTATATTCATGCAGATATTCTACATGATTTATACTTGCGTAATATTTGCGTAAAATGTTTACAGGACACACAATATTGTTTCCATATATATTTATGTATACGTATATATTTTTCTTTAATCTATCTATGAAAGTGAACGTGTCTGTCTGTACATTTCCCTATGCAATAACTCTCAATTTTAAGTCTACAGGCTCGAAATTTGATATACAGGGTACTAAGATTCGGGAAAATCCATGTGATCGGCTTTCGGCCAGAAATTTGGCTGTTAAGGGGTCGAAGTTCAACGATTTGACCTTTGAGAACTCTACCAAACTCCGACAATTTTGGGTCTAGACACTTGAAATTTTAGATATAGGTTCCTTGGGCATGGATCTAACTTAATAACTTGATTTGAGCCCAAAACAATGTGTCAAAATAGGGGTCAAAGTTAAAAAAATTAAGCGCTTTTTTGGGGCTCAAAATACACCTCCAAATACCCAGGCAACGCCGGGCACCCATGCTAGTATATATATATATATATATATATATATATATATATATATATAAACGAAATTATTGGGGAGGGGGAGGGGCTACATTAAAACTGTATAGAAAATATTCCATAGTCAGTTTCCATATCCATTACGCCAGTTGTACTTCTGACCAGTATTTTAAACAAATGATGATTTAAGTCCAAAAAGTAAAAGAAAAAAAATTGAAAGCAGGAACTCGACAAATTGGAAATGTAGACTTGAATGTTTCTCCCTCAAAAGCTGTTTCCTTGGTTTACGAAAAAAGGCACAAAACTGTCAAGCATTTGTAAACAGAGGAAGAAATGGTGGAGTTAGGGTTAGGTTTGGAAAATGACTGGAAATTAAATCTAAACTAAATGGGAGAATTGAAAGAAAAGAAAAAATTGTAAAAAAGTGAAGGAAGAAAGAAAAAGAAAAATCGAAAAGGAGAAAGGAAAATCGAAAAGGAGAAAGAAAAGAGATAAGAAAAAAGAAAAGACAAGAGACAAGACAAGAGACAAGAAAAAAAGACAAAAGAAAAAAAAAGTTAAGAGAAAAATAAAAAAAATAAAGAAATGAAACAGAAAAAAGAAACGGAAAAAACAAAAGGAGAAAAGAAACGGAAAAAACAACAGGAGAAAAGAAACAGAAAAGAAAGAAACAAAAAAAAAAGAAACAGAAAAACAAAAGGAAAAAAGTAACAGAAAAAAAAACAGAAAAAAAAACAGAAAAAAAGAAACCGAAAAACAAACGGAAAAAAGAAAAACAAGGAAAAAAGAAAAACAAGGAAAAAAGAAAAAAAAATGAAACTTTACAATATATATTTTTTTCCACCACAAACTAAGCATATTGCGACTAAGACGCTAGTGTAATTTAGGGGCCAGATTATTGGTTACATCCTGAATGGAGAGTTGCGCAGCAAAATGTTTGTTCACATTACATTTAGATTTCTATATGGTGATACAGTTTGTAAAGCAGGGAGGGAATTTCAAAGGCAAATGGTTTAAGGAAAGATATGAGAATAGAAAACCTTCTGACATCTGGGAGCCTCAACAGTGAAGGGGTGGGATTTTGCTGCTAGTCTGGTTGGTCAGCAGTATTAATGTCAAATGCATACTAGTGCAATAAGTTCAGACAAAGCTTGATTTAAAGATCTAAAAACATTTTAAGGATGGAATACTGTTGCCATATCTGGGCAGGAGCTGCTAAAAACAGCCTATCCTGCCTTGACAGAGTACAAAATAGACTTCGTGGCTTAGTGGGGGATGCCCTTTTCTCTACCCTGCAACCTCTCTCCCACAGAAGAGACGTTGCGAACCTATCCTTGTTTTATCGTTATTTCCATGGCAGATGCTCGTCTGAACTCCAGTCTCTGGTCTCCCCTCGCCAATCTTTCACAGAAAAACACCCGTCTAGCTGAATCCACTGTGAAAAATTTCCCCCACTCTTTATCTGTGCCTAAATCAAAACACGGATTCCATGAACAAAGCTTCTTTCCTAGAACTGCACGTCTGTGGAACTCTGTTCCGTCTGCCTGCTTCCCTCCGGACTACAACTTGGATGTCTTCAAGTCCAATGTTAACAAATTCCTAATGAACCGCCCCCTTAAGTAAACACTTCAGCAAATCTCCTCACTAAATTAATGTACTTGCAATAACCCTTATCCCTGAGTGGCTTCCGGGCCTTGATAAGTGGTGATCACTGTGTAAAAAAAAAAAAAAAAAAAAAAGGTTATAAACTAGCCAACCATAAGTGTTAGATGTCCCAACAACAGAAAATGGCAATTTTTCACCCTTTGTCAGAAACATCGCTCATGGCACAGGAGGACTAAAGGACAAATAAAGGAAGCGATGGTTACGAGGGATGTTCATACCATTACCAACGGTATTGAAGATTTGAGTTTGTGTTACTGTACACATAGATTCGAAAAAGTTGTCAAAAAACAAATACATAACAAATAAATGTTATCAAAGGCAAGATAAGTTACTTTTCTACCTAATTGGATATCTTTTTAGTATTTTTATTTAATGTAACATGTTTATTCAGCTCGAATAACAGTGTTTACCGATGTACTGGAAAATTAAAAATGGCGCCCGACTCTCTCTCTCTCTCTGACACAGTAAGTTTGGGAAAAGGAATTAAAATAAAAAAAAAGACAAAATACTGTTAAAAACCAACCGAATATATGTCAGCCTATGTCACTGTATTATATGTTGAGTGAGTTTCTAAACTCTGTATGTTTTTTGAGCTGAATAAACATGTTACATTGAATAAAAACATGAAAAATATATCCAGTTTGGTAGAAAAGTAACTTATCTTGCCTTTGATAACATTTATTTGTTATATATTTGTTTTTTTGAAAACTTTTTCGAATCTATGTGTACAGTAACACAAACTCGAAGATTTTAATATCCAATGAGTTTTCTAGGTTTTTTTTGTTTTACACTCAAAAAAGCCTAAAGGCCACTCGAGGATAAGGGTTACTGAATGTAAGGTGCTAGTGTAGTAATTGTTAACGGTGTAAATTGGATAGAATTTGATTATCTTAGAGCTCAACAAGAACTTGTTTACATTGGACTTGAAGGCTACAAACATTGTAATCGACCAGGAAGCAAGCCAATGGCACAGTTCTAAGAAAAGCTTTGTTCATGGAATCTGCGTTTAGATTATGATATGGGGAAAATTGTTGTTAGTGGTTGTAACTAGTCGAGTGTTTTTTTGTGAAAGTTTGGCAAGGAGGGGACCATAGATTCGAGCTCATACGAGCACTTGCCAGACAAAATTTGTGGTTTATTTTAACAATCCACAATGATTCGAAAAGTGATGAAAAAAAAAAAAGAAGGAATTTGCCAGTGGAGAGGCTCATCACCAGAAAGAAAAGCTTTTTTGGGGGGGAGGGAGGGAGGGAGGGGCGATAATTTTTATTATAGCAGCCGCCATTACTCCTTCTCCACCCCCCGAAAAATATAAATGAAAGCAAAAAATGGAGAGAGATTGAACCCCCCCCCCCCCCAAAAAAAAAATGAGAAAAAAATACTGATAATGGAAAACCAGGCCAGCAAGGTTGAAATAAATTTTTAAAAAAATAGAGTTACACTCCTTTATCACAAAACCACCGGAAAACAAAAATAAAAAGATTCATTTCAATTTTATTTTTTATATTTCGACACAAATTTTTACCGGACATAAAGAATACAATTTTCAAGGCCCTTTCAAGAAATTTTCCATATTTTCAAAAGTTTTCCAACGTAATAATAGAAATAAGGCCCTTTCTATTTTTCATTATTATCTTTTTTTTTTTTATTTACTACATGTTTGCCCCAAACAAGGCACATTGCCACTTTGATGTAGGGCTACTATCAGGGACATAAGCTACAGGAGTACTATGTAGGGGGTTGGGCAGCAAGATGCCTGTTCACATTACACTTGAACTTCTGCATGTCAGTACAGTTGGGGAAGCTGGGATCCGAAAGGGAGTTCCAAAGTCTATCAGTTCTGGGGAAGAAACTACTGGAGTAGAAAGCTCTCTTACATCTAGGGATCTCTGTGTAGGGGTGGGATTTAGCTGCTTGTCGGGTTTGTATGGGGTGTTTACGTCGAGGGGGTACAAGCGCTTGTAGTTCGTCAGAGTATTCACCATTAAAATACTTGTAGAACAGGTAGAGAGATGCAACATTTCGTCGATCGGACAGAGGTTGAAGCTGAGATGACAGTTCAGGACCTATCAGGTTGGCAACTCTCTTTTGAACCAAAATTCAAGGTCTTTTGAAGTCTGTGCGACCCCTGTATTAGGTTGCAAAGCAGGTTTTGAACTAAGACAACCAACTCCATAATGTAACACAGCAGTGCACTCTTATTGTAACATAGCGCATATGGTCTTAAGAAAATCAGCAGCAGCCTATGACAGCTGACTAGCAAAAATATCAGCAGCGACCGTCTTAGCACATATGCAAATTAAGCACAGGAAGGAGTAGAGAAAAAGGAAAATGAAAAAATACACTACGTGGTCAAGAAGCTAGTTGCGAGCCAAGGAAAATGGATGTGTGAAAATGAAGGCTAAAAAGCGCTGGCTATGGTCAGTGTGAGGTGGTGAGGAACGAGACTTTTAAAAAGCATATGTAATGTGGCGGAGCATTGTAAAGCATGCGTTATTATTAGAAAAACCACAAATAAATGCTTTTCATTTGCAATTTTAAAAAAAAAATGTTGAGTCAGATTTTTCTTTCTTTTTTTGTTTGTTCCTTTGTGACAGTACCAGACAATGTGCAGGTCTGAATGATTGAAATGTAACGACACGGTAATAGTTTAACAACCACGTTACAATAACCTATGTGCCAGTCTAGTAAAATATTTGCTCCGATACACTTGCCTCTCCATGAGGTCAAAGGTAGACATAAGGTCTATTTTTAATTTCAGTAAAATCCAACTCCCCAAAAAGAAACACTCTAGATTCAAACAAAAATTAACATTACTTCAGTGCAAATATTCTTTTCTTTTGAAGGTGCCTTCAATAAGTTTCCAAACTTTTTAGTATAGGCACTTAAAATTGTCTTGGACTCTTGAAAATTCAGTATGTTATTGCTATACATGCCATGAAATGACTAATTTTTATGATTTCAGGTTCAAATGAATGGCTACAGCAGGAATTGCAATACACCCTACTAAAGCCCGATTGTCACAGTTGGTGAATTTCAAAAATGCAATCTGGACACTAAGACACTTTAGAAGAACCATATGCAATAAGATTCTGTTTAAAATATGGAAAAAATGCAATAGAAACATATGGAATGCTTCAGACTGCTTTTGGACCATCTTGCACGAATCGAGTATCAGTTTTTGAGTGGCATAAAAGATTCAAGGAAGGCAGGGAGTTTGAGAGGAATGATGAGAAGTATGAGAGGAGTAAGGAAGTCAGAACACCAAAGTTGATTGGCCAAATAAAGAATTTCATGGATAAGGACCCTTGTGTGTCTGTAGAGACAATAAGTGCACAGTTTGATGTCAGTGTGGGAGCTGTACACACAATTATTTGCGAGGAACTGTAAATGTGAAAGATTTGTTCAAAGTTTATCCCAAAGGTGCTCGGAGAATATCACAGACTATTAAACCTAGATGCGTATCAAGAAAGTTCCTCACCCTCCCTATAATCCAGAACTTGCTCCCTGTGACTTTTCATTATTCCCTAAGCTCAAGGAAAGCATTAGAGGCTGTCATTATGAGACAATTGAGAAGAGGAAAGAGGCTGCGATGAGGATCACTGATCTTTTTGTGAATTAGTTATGGCTATTTAGCATTGGAGCCATAAAAAAAAAAGTAGAAAAGGTGGGGGGTGGGGGGCAATTAACAGTTTCTCTTTCTGCAGCTATAACCAGCTTTTATGCATCTTGTTTAAAAGTTCCTGTTGTACTGCCACGTGATTAAAAAAAAAACTTCTGCCATGTCAACAAGTGCTTAAAAGTCGCTCATCCCAATAGATGCTTTTTTTCCTCTACTTTTTTCCTTTTCCTCCAATCCTATTTTTACGTCATGCTCACACCACGGTGAGGTTATCTGCATACATGCATACATGTCAGTGGCTGCATGACACTTGTATTGAAAATGATTATGTAAGTCATTCAGCTCTCCTTTATAAAACAGATATTGTAAATGGTTGAAAAACTGGCACCACCACCTCTCCTAACAAAACCAGACGTAGTTAACCATCAAACAATGAATAACTTCATTTAAATAAGTCATCCAGGGCAATGTTCCAATAAAGAAAAATACCAACTTTTATGGGTGCTCGTTTTGCAGTTTTAGATTGATATATACATAGACAACTGCCTGCAACCTCTATCCAACTGAAGTCAATTTTAGAGTTATATAGAGAGAAAGAGCAAGAGAGAGAAAGGGAGAGAGAGCAAAGGGAGAGAGAGAGCAAAGAGAGAAAGAGAGAGAGAGAGGGAGAGAGAGAGGGAGAGAGAGAGGGAGAGAGAGGGAGAGAGAGAGAGAGAAAGAAGTCAATTTTAGAGTTATA
>NC_136525.1:5732244-5838174 GCF_053919585.1 Euprymna scolopes | reverse complement strand
AGAGTGAGGAGAAAGAGAGAGAGTGAGGAGAAAGAGAGAGAGTGAGGAGAAAGAGAGAGAGTGAGGAGAAAGAGAGAGAGAGTGAGGAGAAAGAGAGAGAGAGTGAGGAGAAAGAGAGAGAGAGTGGGGAGAAGAGAGAGAGTGAGGAGAAAGAGAGAGAGAGTGAGGAGAAAGAGAGAGAGAGTGAGGAGAAAGAGAGAGAGAGAGTGAGGAGAAAGAGAGAGAGAGAGAGTGAGGAGAAAGAGAGAGAGAGAGAGTGAGGAGAAAGAGAGAGAGAGAGTGAGGAGAAAGAGAGAGAGAGTGAGGAGAAAGAGAGAGAGAGTGAGGAGAAAGAGATAGAGAGAGAGAGTGAGGAGAAAGAGAGAGAGTGAGGAGAAAGAGAGAGAGAGAGTGAGGAGAAAGAGAGAGAGAGAGTGAGGAGAAAGAGAGAGAGAGTGAGGAGAAAGAGAGAGAAAGTGAGGAGAAAGAGAGAGAGAGTGAGGAGAAAGAGAGAGAGTGAGGAGAAAGAGAGAGAGAGTGAGGAGAAAGAGAGAGAGAGTGAGGAGAAAGAGAGAGAGAGTGAGGAGAAAGAGAGAGAGAGAGTGAGGAGAAAGAGAGAGAGAGAGTGAGGAGAAAGAGAGAGAGAGAGTGAGGAGAAAGAGAGAGAGAGAGTGAGGAGAAGAGAGAGAGAGAGTGAGGAGAAAGAGAGAGAGAGAGTGAGGAGAAAGAGAGAGATAGTGAGGAGAAAGAGAGAGAGAGTGAGGAGAAAGAGAGAGAGAGTGAGAAGAAAGAGAGAGAGAGTGAGGAGAAAGAGAGAGAGAGTGAGGAGAAAGAGAGAGTGAGGAGAAAGAGAGGTGAGGAGAAGAGAGTGAGAGAAAGAGAGAGTGAGGAGAAAGAGAGAGTGAGGAGAAAGAGAGAGTGAGGAGAAAGAGAGAGTGAGGAGAAAGAGAGAGTGAGGAGAAAGAGAGAGTGAGGAGGAACAGAGAGAGAGTGAGGAGGAACAGAGAGAGAGTGAGGAGGAACAGAGAGAGAGTGAGGAGGAACAGAGAGAGAGTGAGGAGGAACAGAGAGAGAGTGAGGAGGAACAGAGAGAGAGTGAGGAGGAACAGAGAGAGAGTGAGGAGGAACAGAGAGAGAGTGAGGAGAAGAGAGAGAGAGAGTGAGGAGGAAGAGAGAGAGAGAGTGAGGAGGAAGAGAGAGAGAGAGTGAGGAGGAAGAGAGAGAGAGAGTGAGGAGGAAGAGAGAGAGAGAGTGAGGAGGAAGAGAGAGAGAGAGTGAGGAGAAAGAGAGAGAGAGTGAGGAGAAGAGAGAGAGAGTGAGGAGAAAGAGAGAGAGAGTGAGGAGAAAGAGAGAGAGAGTGAGGAGAAAGAGAGAGAGAGTGAGGAGAAAGAGAGAGAGAGTGAGGAGAAAGAGAGAGAGAGTGAGGAGAAAGAGAGAGAGAGTGAGGAGAAAGAGAGAGAGAGTGAGGAGAAAGAGAGAGAGAGTGAGGAGAAAGAGAGAGAGAGTGAGGAGAAAGAGAGAGAGAGTGAGAAGAAAGAGAGAGAGAGTGAGAAGAAAGAGAGAGAGAGTGAGAGAAAGAGAGAGAGAGTGAGGAGAAAGAGAGAGAGAGTGAGGAGAAAGAGAGAGTGAAGAGAAAGAGAGAGAGAGTGAGGAGAAAGAGAGAGAGAGTGAGGAGAAAGAGAGAGAGAGTTAGGAGAAAGAGAGAGAGAGTTAGGAGAAAGAGAGAGAGAGAGTGAGGAGAAAGAGAGAGAGAGTGAGGAGGAAGAGAGAGAGAGTGAGGAGAAAGAGAGAGTGAGTGAGGAGAAAGAGAGAGTGAGTGAGGAGAAAGAGAGAGTGAGTGAGGAGAAAGAGAGAGTGAGTGAGGAGAAAGAGAGAGTGAGGAGAAAGAGAGAGTGAGGAGAAAGAGAGAGAGTGAGGAGGAACAGAGAGAGAGTGAGGAGGAACAGAGAGAGAGTGAGGAGGAACAGAGAGAGAGTGAGGAGGAAGAGAGAGAGAGTGAGGAGGAAGAGAGAGAGAGTGAGGAGGAAGAGAGAGTGAGGAGGAGAGAGAGAGAGTGAGGAGGAAGAGAGAGAGAGAGTGAGGAGGAAGAGAGAGAGAGTGAGGAGGAAGAGAGAGAGAGTGAGGAGGAAGAGAGAGAGAGTGAGGAGGAAGAGAGAGAGAGTGAGGAGGAAGAGAGAGAGAGTGAGGAGGAAGAGAGAGAGTGAGGAGGAAGAGAGAGAGAGTGAGGAGGAAGAGAGAGAGAGAGTGAGGAGGAAGAGAGAGAGAGTGAGGAGGAAGAGAGAGAGAGTGAGGAGGAAGAGAGAGAGAGTGAGGAGGAAGAGAGAGAGAGTGAGGAGGAAGAGAGAGAGAGTGAGGAGGAAGAGAGAGAGTGAGGAGGAAGAGAGAGAGAGTGAGGAGGAAGAGAGAGAGAGTGAGGAGGAAGAGAGAGAGAGTGAGGAGGAAGAGAGAGAGAGAGAGAGTGAGGAGGAAGAGAGAGAGTGAGGAGGAAGAGAGAGAGAGTGAGGAGGAAGAGAGAGAGAGTGAGGAGGAAGAGAGAGAGAGTGAGGAGGAAGAGAGAGAGTGAGGAGGAAGAGAGAGAGAGTTAGGAGGAAGAGAGAGAGAGTGAGGAGGAAGAGAGAGAGAGAGAGTGAGGAGGAAGAGAGAGAGAGAGTGAGGAGGAAGAGAGAGAGAGAGTGAGGAGGAAGAGAGAGAGAGAGAGAGAGAGTGAGGAGGAAGAGAGAGAGAGAGTGAGGAGGAAGAGAGAGAGAGTGAGGAGGAAGAGACAGAGAGGTAGTGAGGTGGAAGAGAGACAGAGAGGTAGTGAGGAGGAAGAGAGACAGAGAGGTAGTGAGGAGGAAGAGAGAGAGAGTGAGGAGGAAGAGAGACAGAGAGAGAGTGAGGAGGAAGAGAGACAGAGAGGTAGTGAGGAGGAAGAGAGACAGAGAGGTAGTGAGGAGGAAGAGAGAGAGAGTGAGGAGGAAGAGAGACAGAGAGAGAGTGAGGAGGAAGAGAGACAGAGAGGTAGTGAGGAGGAAGAGAGACAGAGAGGTAGTGAGGTGAAGAGAGAGACAGATAGTGAGGAGGAAGAGAGACAGATAGTGAGGAGGAAGAGAGAGAGAGAGTGAGGAGGAAGAGAGACAGAGAGAGAGTGAGGAGGAAGAGAGACAGAGAGTGAGGAGGAAGAGAGAGAGAGAGAGAGAGAGAGTGAGGAGGAAGAGAGAGAGAGAGTGAGGAGGAAGAGAGAGAGAGAGAGAGAGAGAGTGAGGAGGAAGAGAGAGAGAGAGTGAGGAGGAAGAGAGAGAGAGTGAGGAGGAAGAGACAGAGAGGTAGTGAGGTGGAAGAGAGACAGAGAGGTAGTGAGGAGGAAGAGAGACAGAGAGGTAGTGAGGAGGAAGAGAGAGAGAGTGAGGAGGAAGAGAGACAGAGAGAGAGTGAGGAGGAAGAGAGACAGAGAGGTAGTGAGGAGGAAGAGAGACAGAGAGGTAGTGAGGAGGAAGAGAGAGAGAGTGAGGAGGAAGAGAGACAGAGAGAGAGTGAGGAGGAAGAGAGACAGAGAGGTAGTGAGGAGGAAGAGAGACAGAGAGGTAGTGAGGTGGAAGAGAGACAGATAGTGAGGAGGAAGAGAGACAGATAGTGAGGAGGAAGAGAGAGAGAGAGTGAGGAGGAAGAGAGACAGAGAGAGAGTGAGGAGGAAGAGAGACAGAGAGAGAGTGAGGAGGAAGAGAGACAGAGAGAGAGTGAGGAGGAAGAGAGACAGAGAGAGAGTGAGGAGGAAGAGAGACAGAGAGAGAGTGAGGAGGAAGAGAGACAGAGAGAGAGTGAGGAGGAAGAGAGACAGAGAGGTAGTGAGGAGGAAGAGAGACAGAGAGGTAGTGAGGAGGAAGAGAGACAGAGAGGAATCAGAACAGATTTATTAGGCATCTTTACTGACTAGCTGATTAGTTTCCTTATAGTCATCATGGGGAAGTTAGGTCCTTCAAACAACAGCCGCAGCAGCCGTACATCTTCTCCAGATATGTAAAGAAGTAGAAGCTTCCTTTTCAGTTGCCTCCCCATGAATTTTTAGAATTTTTAATGCAGGGAAAATCCTGCCTTCCTAAAAGGGTCATTCTAGATTGTGACAAAACTTAAAACTGTCTCAGCCTAGAAGGATTTCGTGTTCAGAATGGGTGAAGTACCCGAATGAATGTTACACTTCGCTATTAGCTATAGAGAGACGGAAAGACAGAATTGCTTAGGAATTCTGCTCAGTCATGGCTGACGAAACGAAAGCACGCTACCCACATGGATTAAATAAAGTGTCTCGTCTGAAATTCCGTGCAGATTCAGAGTTCAACACGATATACCTGAAGAAGGTCGGTGGTTACATCAACCAAATCCCCTCCCCCACTCTTTATCTGTGCCTAAACCTAAACGTAGATTCCATGAACAAAGCTTCTTTCTTAGAACTGCACACCTTGGAACTCTCTTCCGTTTGCCTGATTTCCAGCTGACTACAATATGGTCATCTTCAAGTCCAATGTAAACAAGTTCTTGATGAGCCGTTCCTACTAAGTAATCCAATTTACCAAATTTACACTTCTAACGATTACTATGATTTTGTCCTTTTGACCAATGTACACTCTTTAACCCTTATCCTCGAGTGGCCTCTGGGCCTTTTTAAGCGGTGATTCATTTGCAAAAAAAAAAAAAAAAAAAAAAAAAAAAAAAAAAAAGAAAAAAAAGCCTTGTGTAAGATGAGAATAATAGTCTAGATAATTCAAATATTACGACGTAAGTGAATTTTGCAAAACTTTCAATAACCCCTCAATCGGTTCCCAACCCTATCCCATAGCACTGATGGGGTTTGGTGTTTATTTCATGTAACATTATCAGGGACCATATGTTTTGGTTTTTATAACGTCGGGCAGCGTGGGATCACCCGGAGGAGAGGGGAGGGAATTCAATGATCGAATTGTTAAACCTGGATTAGTAAATTTTGCAGTTGAATGACCAACGGTAGAGAAAGAGGACATTGGGAACTCGATCAATGTTGAAGAAATAAATCTACGCAAGTTTTCTTTCTTTTTCTTTTTTTTGAAAAGGATGAGGCATCGTTGAGAGAGGAAATATGTGGATATAGGTAAGCAGTAAGGAGGGAGGCTGAAAAATAGAGAGATGGAGATTACAAAAAAGTCAAAACAGACGGACAAATCAGGCAGAATTGGTGGGAGAAGAGAGTGACAAAAGAAAGAGTTGTATCAAGAGGAGGTCAGGTGATCGAAAGAGAAAAATGAGATGGAGTGAAGGAGAAAAAGGGGGGGCGAGACGAGAGGGGGACAGAGAGAGAGAGAGCGGGGAGAGAGAGGAGGAGAGGGGGAGAAGGGGAGAGGAGGAGAGAGCCAGAGCGAGAGAGGAGAGAGCCAGAGCGAGAGAGGAGAGAGGGAGAGCGAGAGAGGAGAGAGGGAGAGCGAGAGAGGAGAGAGGGAGAGCGAGAGAGGAGAGAGGGAGAGCGAGAGAGGAGTGGGGAGAGCGAGAGAGGAGTGGGGAGAGCGAGAGAGGAGTGGGGAGAGTGAGAGAGGAGTGGGGAGAGTGCGAGAGGAGTGGCACAGAGAGTAGAAAAGCGAGACAGAGTAGAGAAAGAGGGACAGAGTTTAAAGAAAGCCAGGCGAGAGAGAGAGAGAGAAAGAGAGGAGAGAAAGGAGATAGAGAGGAGGCAGAGAGAGAGAGAGAGAGCGAAGAGAGGGCAGGAATATCTCTTCAGCAAAAAGAGAGAGACAATGTTGGCTAGAAGAAGGAAGAGAAAGAAAAAAAAACATGTAAAAACCAATCGCGGCGTCTTAAAGCATCTTGAATGACAATCCCTAACAGTAAGTTGCACAGCCGGGAGGAGCAGAAAATTGTTTATACAATATTAGGAGAAACGTTAAATATTTATTTATTTATACAATTTTAACCGACTTCCTGTAAACTTCCGAAAAAAATAAAAAGGAAAATAAATTTTCACCATAACCGTATTTCTTTAAAAGAAAAAGAAAAAAAAAAAAACGTCTGGAAACTAAATTAAGTTTGGATAATGGTTTAAACAGAGTTTTAAGGCCAATTTCTCCACAGCGAATTAGGGTTATTTATTTATGGGGTGCGACCACGAATAAAAAAAATGTTGCATTTTGACTAAGAGACATCTTTACAAGATTAAATTACTAAGCACGGAGATGGGGGAGCGGTAACAAGGGCAGATAATCACGAAAGGGAACAGTTTTAATGAAAGAAGTCGAAGTACGCATGAGAAAAAATAAACTTTCACAAATATATAAACACTTTAGAATATATATACACACACACATACACATACACACTAGCAGGCCCGCCTGGCGTTGTTGGGTCATAAATAAGGCTGGGACAACAGCATATTCTTTTCATTGTGTTGACTCTCGATTGTGTATCCGTTGATATCTTATATGCTTTTATATAGAGTGATGTGGTAGCAGTGTCAGAAATTTCGTGAAAACAGTGAATAATTCCACCCCATCTTTCCAAGCTTATAACTCCTCGAAAAATGTAATTCAAGCCCTAATTTTTTTTTTTCAATTAAAGGAGCAAGGACCAAGGTTTTATTAAAAAAAAAAAAAAAAAAAAAAAAAAACAATGTGTTTTTTTTTTTTTTAAAAAAGGTTTTAAACTTCGGACTTTACAGGTAAATTTCTAAAAAAGCGATTTTTTTTTTGTTTTAAATTTGAATATATTATTTATTGACCTTTTCTCTTCAATTTGTGATATATAAAACTCTCCGATATAATTAATTATTTACTTTTTAATAGACATTTTTAAAATGAGAGGCGTGACAGTTAATCATCAGAATTCATAGATGGACTAGTCCATCTATGAATTCTGATGATGCTAGTTGAATTTTTCCTCTCTTTGAGGATTTTCCTCTAGTTGAAACAATTTGTAAACTCATTCTGGACTCACAGTAATAAATTTCCTAATATATATATATATATATATATAAGAAACAAGTTGTAGAATTAGACAAAAAGTTTTTATTATTCGGCATTGATGCGAACACTGGCCGCTTAATTTACCGGCAAATCTTTACCCTCCTCTATACCGGACTTCCTTCAACACAGTCATCTTTTTTTTAACATTGAACCCAGAATGAATTGTTTTACATATTTACATCTTATGTTTTTTTAAATTTTGTGACTACAAATCAAAACTTCAGTTTCAATCTATGCAGCTACCAGCAAATACATATTTCGCTAATGTTTTTCCCTCTGGTGAAAAGAAATAACATTATTTGAAACTCTGCGGATTAAGGAGCACCCAATTTCGGAGTATTCTGCCGAATAATAAAAACTTTTTATATAATTCTACTTGACAACTGTGTTTGGTCCCATTTCAAAGGGGGGCATCTCCAATATTTTCGTCGGATGGCATTCTCCTCACTGATAAGAAACAAATTACTAAGCACTGGGCTGAACACTTTTCAAATGTTTTAAACAGAATCGACAGTGGATCAGGGAGTGATTGAATTCTCAGAGGCCAACCATTGAGGAGCTTGCTGACAGTCCATCCATGTCAGAAATAGAATGGGCTGTAAAGCAACTTTCAAATGGTAACGCTCCAGGTGATGACGGCATACCTGCAGAAGTATACAAATGTGGAAGCCAACTGTTAATCAGGAAACTAAGTGTCTTGTTTTCATTAACATGGGAACTTGGTACCGTGCCACAACAGTTCAAAGACGCATCAATTATTCACCTGTTTAAGCACAAAGGAAATAAGTGTGAGTGTGATAACCATAGAGGAATTTCTCTTTTGTCTGTCGCTGGTAAGATTCTAGCTCGTGTAATCCTAAACAGACTCAATGGTTCAATCTGTAAAACTGTGCTCCCAGAAACCCTGTGTGGTTTTAGGGCAGGAAGAGGTACTGTGGACATGATCTTCAGCCTTCGGCAACTACAGGAGAAAGCGAGAGAGCAGAATAAGAACTTGTTTGTCACATTCGTTTACCTCACAAAGGCATTTGATACCGCCTTCAGGTATGCCCTGTGGACTGTTTTGAGGAGGCTCCATATTCCAGACAAGATGTTGAATGTGATTCTCCTTTCACTGGAGAATGGTGGCAATTGTACGATCTGGCTGTGAACAAAGTGAACCATTTGAAGTGTCAAATGGAACTAAGCAAGGATGTGTCCTTGCCCTGATCCTATTTGCTCTTTTCTTTTCGGTGATGCTTGAGACAGCTTTCAAGAACATCTCGGACTGTGTAGGTGTTGAGTATCGATCAAGTGGAGGAGTATTTAACCAGCAACAGTTCAAGGTTAAAACCAAGACTTCTGTGCAGACTGTTCTTGATCTCCTTCATGCTGATGACTGTGCTCTTGACACCCATAGACTTGATGACATGCAGAACATCCTCAACAGCTTTTCTGATGCATGTAAGGCCTTTGGTCTTACAGTTAGTATAAAAAGACTGAAATTATTCACCAGCCAAAACCAAACAATACGTCCGCTTCACAACCAGTGGTATATATTGATGGTGAAGCTTTGAAAACAGTATCTTCTTTTACATACCTCGGCTCTGTTGTGTCTGATGATGCTAAATTTGAAAAGGACATCCAAAGTAGAATTAATAAAGCTAGTGAAGCATTTGGTAGGTTGCGACACAGACTCTGGAACAGCCACGATGTGTCTCTAAAAGTGAAGGTGGCAGTCTACAAATCTGTTGTTCTGCCTACTCTTCTGTATGGTGTGGACCTTGTACCGCAAGCATATAAATCAGCTTGATTGATACGACATGTCTGTGTTCTATTTGCAATGTTGGATGGTAGGATCGTGTTCTAAATCGTGAAATCACTGGCATTGAATCATTTTTGATAAGGATACAAATGCGGTGGTTGGAATCATGGATGATCGGGTCATCTTGTGAGAATGAATGACCTAAGAGTTCCTAAGCAACTTTTTATGGGCAACTGACAAATTCTTGCTTTCCAATAGCACATCCTCTGCTTTGTTACAAGAATAAACTAAAAGACACCCTGAAGCGTTGTGGAATTTTTTAGCTTCTGGGAGAGTGTAGCAGGGAATTGAAGTGGAGGAAAATGTGTTTTCTAGGGACCAGACAATTTGGACATAACTGCCTTTGTCATAGAGACGTCCTTCATGCAAATATGAAGACAAAGTACCAGAAAAATCTATCAAAACAATGACCATGTATGCCACTGTGCTTTCAAAGCATGCAGCAAAGCAGGATTATCTGTTCACTCGCGAAGACATCTTTAACCAATGAGCATATGCTTCACCATCCGCGGAGGAATGTGCCGGACGTCTCCAGGATTGTTATTATACATGGTGTCACAGAGCTTAGGAGCTACTAAAAAAATTCATACTTGACCCTCATTCATCGTCATTGGTGAGAGAATCCACCATAGATATATATTTGTTTAATGTTCGTAGTATGTTACCACCTTCTATCCTCCTTTTTGATAAATAGGATCTCCCGATCCAATAATTTATAATCTGGAAAGCATGACACACACACGTACATATTACAGGATTAATATATAGATTATCAATACTCATCTCAAAACAGCTTCACTATTCTCTCTGTTTATGTTAATAGCGTCGCGAGGCATAGCAATAAGCGGCCATGGTTGGCATGTGTCTGCTGTAAGAGAACAGTGACACGTGAACCTGGAATCCTTCAGACGCAAGAATACAATTATGCAAATTTTAGCACCTGTTTGGGAGTCCGAGATAACAGAATAAAACGCTGTTTATGTGAAAAGCTAACGTCTTAGTTGTGGGGAAAAGAAAGAAAACAAAATAATCCAACTTAAGTGTAAGTTTTTTTTTTTTTTTCAACTCTAAAATAATTTACGTGACTGAAATAGGAATCAATTGCCAAAATACATTGTTCGATCACATAAATGGTTAACAATCTTTCAGTTTTTCCAAAATATTTGACACCCGAGCAACGCCAGTTGATCCCAAGTAGTTTGTTTACATTGTTCGATTCATTTAGTCTAATCAGATAACAGAATGTATTATTTTTGGAGTAAAGGAGTTATCTGCCCTTGTTAAGACCTGGACTGTTATCTAATGATTGCTGATAATGGCAGAAATGTGCCTCTAACGAGTGGTCTGTTCAGTGATAAAAATTAACAAGATTTTTTTTTTTTTGGGGGGGGAGTATATCTTTTAGATGAGCTTATATAATAGATGGTGCAGCTGATATGTCATTTTGGGGCTTCAACATCATCTGTTTATTCCTGCTAATAACCATAGATGAATAATCTTCAAAGAACACATAATACAAGAAATAAATACATTCCCATTTTTGTATATTGCGGCCATGTTTAAAAAGATGCAAGATGCAACATGATCAGCATCACAGAGATTCTACTTAGAAGAGAAGGTAGTGCCTGGGAAGATAGTCTCATGACGACAGAAAAAAAATGTGACATTACTTACACCCTACCTCAGAGAAGGAGATAATACCTCAGAGAATTATCTCCATCCTCTTAAAATTAAAAAAGAAAAAAAAAAACTTTCCATTAATTAAAAAAAAAACAAAAAAACTTTCTATTAATTAAAAAAACAAACTTTGCATTAATTGAAAAAAAAAATTTCCTTTAATTAAAAAAAAACTTTGATTAAAAAAAAAAAAACAACTTTCCATTAATTAAAAAAAAACCCAACTTTCCATTAATTTAAAAAAAAAAAAAACAACTTTCCATTAATTTAAAAAAAAAACAACTTTCCTTTAATTTAAAAAAAAAAACAACTTTCCATTAATTTAAAAAAAAAAACTTTCCATTAATTTAAAAAAAAAAACAACTTTCCATTAATTTAAAAAAAAAACAACTTTCCATCAATTAAAAAAAAAACTTTCCATTAATTAAAAAAAAAAAAAACAACTTTCCATTAATTAAAAAAAAACTTTCCATTAATTAAAAAAAATTGTTTCCATTAACTATGATCTTATTTATTAGAAAAAGGAGAACATACTACGAATATTAAATTAGAATATATCTATACACCAATTTAATGTTTGTATTGTTTCTATTCTTTATTAATAAATAGGATCTCCCTATCAAATAATTTATACTCTGGAAACCGTGACAGACGCACGTACATACATTAAAGGTACTACGATATTAATATACACATTATCTAGATGATCTGGTTTCATTTTTTAACCATGATATACATTTAAAGCTTGCCACAAATCATGTTGCAAAGAACTTTCAAATTCAAAGTTAATAAATAGTAGATTGGTCGACAAACTTAATATTAACATTCAAAGCAACATGAATTTGAACAAATATATTGAGGACATTGCAAAGGCTGCTGCAAAGAAGGTAAAGTAAAGGATTTATCTGCCCTTGTTAAGACCTGGACTGTTATCTAATGAGCGTTGTAACGGCAAAAATGTGCCTCTAATGAGTGGTCTGTTCAGCGATTAACAAGAATTTTTTTTTTTTAATCTTTTAGACGAACTTACATAATAGATGGCGCTGCTGATAAGTCATTTTGGAGCTTCAATATTATCTGTTTATTCCTGCTAATAACCATAGATGAATAATCTTCAAAGAACACGGAATGCATTGCGGCCATGTTTAAAAAGATGCAAGATGCAACATAAATTGGAACAAACATATTGAGGACATTGCCAAAGCTGCTGCAAAGAAGGTGGGCTCCTCCTACCATGCCAGAAAACCATTCACACCATATTATCCCTGATATTCATAAATGATCTCCCTTATAAAGTTGTGTCTAAGATGGGTATATTTGCCGATGACATCACGTTCGATAGTAAATATGAGGGGGGGTGGGGGGTACACCCAAAAAAACAAAGTACACATATCCAAGTTGATGACTGAAACCCTAGAAAACGACCTAGTTGGTAGTGGAATGATGCTGTAAATGGATGGTAATATACAATGCTACTAAGACTAAGCTTCTTTCCTTTAACAATTACAAAAAAAAAAAAAAAAACCTTCTCAACCACTGAATGCCATGATTGACCCTTCGTGGTATTTATTTGCTTCACCACGTAAGCAAATCAGGCACAAGGCCGTTTTTAATGTGGAGGAAAACCAGCTCCCCTCAAATATTTTGTTCGTTTACTTTATTTAATCAAGTGCTTACTTCCAATATTAAAATATCTTTTTTTATTAATTACATTTTTTATTTTAAAACTTTAATAATTTTTATTTTTAAAACTTTAATAATTTTTATTTTTAAAACTTTAATAATTTTTATTTTTAAAACTTTAATAATTTTTATTTTTAAAACTAATAATTTTTATTTTAAAACTTTAATAATTTTTATTTTAAAACTTTAATAATTTTTATTTTTAAAACTAATAATTTTTATTTTTAAAACTTTAATAATTTTTATTTTTAAAACTTTAATAATTTTTATTTTTAAAACTTTAATAATTTTTATTTTTAAAACTAATAATTTTTATTTTTAAAACTTTAATAATTTTTATTTTTAAAACTTTAATAATTTTTATTTTTAAAACTTTAATAATTTTTATTTTAAAACTTTAATAATTTTTATTTTAAAACTTTAATAATTTTTATTTTTAAAACTTTAATAATTTTTATTTTTAAAACTTTAATAATTTTTATTTTTAAAACTAATAATTTTTATTTTAAAACTTTAATAATTTTTATTTTATTTTTAAAACTAATAATTCGTAATATTCGTGATTTGTCGGTGTAAAATACTGATGTGACCCTTTCTAGAGTTGTCGAACTTTGCCGGGACTTAACTGCAAGGCTACCTACAGAAGATGATAACGACATTTATACATTGTTTACATCACCACGACAACTGGGGATTTCATATTATTATTAATACGGAGTGCAGTTCTTGTTAACACATATAGATAGAGAGGAGACACATTATTGATGATGGCGAAGGGGGACACATAATACAGAGGAGGGAGTTATACTGATGATGGAGGAGGGGACAGACAATACGTGAAAGGGGTCATACAAAGTTTGTTTACAAGAAGATAGACAAAACACATTTACCTTTTCCTTTTGGCGGAATAACGACAGACGAAGACAACAGTTTATAAATATTGGATGATTCTTTATTCCTATCAGCTGGATGATGATAGTGGTCAGGGATTCAAGCCTTTACGATTACATTGTTGTATCTCCCTCCACCTCTCGCTTCCAAGAGGGTGTCAGCTCTTAGTCTCCAACTCAACTCTCCTCTAAGTCGCTCTCTGACTGTGGCTCTTCTGTGTCTCTTAACTTCGAACCCTGTCTCAATATATTAGGAATCTCTTTTCTTGATGACGTCAGAGGCGTGGTGAAACAATGCGACTCCCTCACGTTTCAATTTACACGTGTGCTTTGCACATGCATCCACACGCTTCTAGTAACAAAGAAACTCCTAAATTGAATTGTATCGTTTTTAACCTATTTTGTTAATAATTATTTCTAAACTCGTATTGTCCATTCTTTTAACTGACATATTTAATATTCAGTTATTTCTAAAAGAACGAACAATCGACTGCATTCTTAAATTAAATATCTGTCTCTGACATAAATATTTTTATTTATTTGCAACG
Source organism: Euprymna scolopes (assembly GCF_053919585.1). NCBI lineage: Eukaryota > Metazoa > Mollusca > Cephalopoda > Sepiida > Sepiolidae > Euprymna > Euprymna scolopes. The sequence continues at coordinate 5,824,634 of NC_136525.1, read as the reverse complement.
AATTCAATATGTATTTTTTTTTTTTTAAACTTTTCTTACTGGTTTCGATTCTAACCTTTTCCAAATATCATTTTCAAACTTATTTAGTTTAATTACTGGGGTCTATCCCTTTTTACATAATAATAATATGCTACCCAAGAACTCATTCTTCAAACTCCTTGGCTTAACATTCATGGGCAACATGAATTGGAATAAATACATTGAGGGCATTGCCAAGTCTGCTGCAAATTGGTGGACCCTCCCCTCTAGCGTGCTAGAAAATTACTCACACCAAAGAGCATCTGATATCTTTACAAAAGCCACAATTCAACCATGCATGGAGTATTGCTACCACATCTGGGTTGATACATCTACCACTAGTTTCTCACTCTTAGATAGGGGAGTACAAAACAAAAAAAAAATGAAATCTCAAATTAAATACTGTCTGCAAAGCTCCAACTTCTGTCCCATCAACAAAATGTGGCATCCCTCTGCCTTTTTTACAAGTAGTTTAATGGAATATGCTCTGATCAACACGTAGCACTTGCGCCATCTCACCTTACATACTCCTAACCCGACAAGCAGCAAAATCCCACCCCTTCACTGCGGCATTCAACCTGGATCAGTTGAGATAGCTCCATCCAACAAATTCACTGCACTCCGTATAACGGCCGACCAGGCGGCAGTGGTCAGGGCTGTTTTCGCTACAAGCGTAAGCCATTCGTGGTTCCATCAGCTGAGCCCGTAGAGGCGGGAGCCAAGGAGGATTTCAGTATTCTGTTTCACTATCCTGAGCCAGATCTTGAGTTGGCCACCGTGGCATTTCTTTCCGTGTGATGATGGTGCTGGGTCGATAACTTCACGAATGAGGTCACCTGGGTTTTGGCGAAGTGCATGGCCGAACCAGCAAAGGCATATGGCAACGAGGGATTGTTGAAAGGAGCGTATCTTGCAGCGTGCCCGGACCATGTTGTTGGAGATGGATTGTTGCCAGCAAACACGTAGGATGTAGCGTAGGCAGTGATGGTCGAATACCTCCAGCTTGCAAAGGTCACTTACACACACAGCCCAGGTTTCGCAGCCTTCTACTTAAATAGATTCTTCCCTTAAACTGCTAGATTTTGGAATTCCCTTCCTGTTTCCTGCTTCTCTGGCTTCACTAATCTGCAGAAGTTGAAATGTACTATGGACAAGCATCTTGCTGCTGAACTCCATAGTCTCCTATTAGACATGATTCTAAATAGTAGCCAATTATGTCCAAGCGTCAATATGCCTTGTTTAGTGTGAAAAAGAGTAAAAAAAAAAAATTAAAAAAAAAAAAAAAAAAATGAGTTGAATACAACAATTTATTCAGTGAGGGTTGAAGACATGCGTTGCATGGACAAAGAATGGTATGTTGACTGCGTAATGAGTAGGGCTGTGACAACAGCATATTCTTTTTTTTCTTCTTTTTCTTCTCATTGTTTGGATTTTTGAGTATATATCTGTTAATATCTTATGTTTTTATATAGACTGGTGCGGTTCTTGGTTGATTGACTGTGTTGGATATATACTTGAGAATGAAAAGAATATTCTGTTGTCACAGGCCTGGTAATGAGTCTTCAAGACATTCTTTGAAGGTGACCAAACCAACAAAATCTCCTGTTCTGCACACATCTCCCTACACTGTCAAGCTTTATTCTTTCTCCGAAGCCATCAGAACTAAGCTTGCCTTTGCCTGTCTTTTAAGATTTGCATTACACATCCATCATACTGTTATATTATTTCTCTCCATGCAACTTATGTCCTTAACCCTCACTGGCCAGTGGTAATTTTCTGCTGGTTAGTAATAGCTGAGATTCCCTGAACTCTTGCAATCACGCTAGCACCTGCTCTTTCCTGTGCTCTTATGATATCACCAAAACAAAACTTTGACAACCTAGATAGAAAATACCAAATTTCAAGTGGTGCTACCAGATAAGGCTGTCTGAAGATATTGGCTTCCTGAGACGAAATGCATCTAACATTGATGCTTTCTGTTTTTCTACTTCCTTTTGCAAAACTTTTGTTTTACAGAGCAAAAAACAACAATCCACCTTTTCCGCCTTTCCATTTCCCCTTTCTCTTTCCATCTCCCCCACTTCCTGACTGGTTTTCTAACTTAAAATATACCAAACATTAATACTGTAACCCTCTCCCATTGCAAAACTCATTCATGTTCTGCAGAGCAGACAACAAAAACGATAAAATCCACTATAAAACAACCAAACCAAACACTACAAACTAGCGACTGAAGAATAAAAACCTTCTAGAAAATAAGTGGATGCAACATGAATACTATTTCCAAAATAACTGGATTCGGCATTAAGTAACCCGAAAAAGGTTGATATGCCGTAAAACAAAAACAATTAAACCAAACTGAATCAAAAGCAGAGATCTGTTCTTGAATTCCTTGAGAAAAGGCATCGAGAATGGTGGTGACTATATAGAAAAATTAATGCTTGTGCACAAAAGGTTGCTCGCTTTAATGGTAACACTTCCATCTTCGTAACTCTTCAACTTTTAAGTTACACAAAAAATATGAGGCTTTAATTTTGGAGTGACAGTCAAAGTTTCTCTTTTAGCTAATATCTAATTTTCTTGTAATCTATTTCGTGGTACTACTCCAGAACCTGACCAGAGCTTGTGGCGGTATCCTCTGACAAGTTACAATAAACAGCTGAAAAAGTTACTGGAAAAAGCAGATGCAGACACTTCTAGACGATAAATGCAAAATGCTGAAAACAAAAAGGGTTGATATGCCGTGAAAACAACCAAACCAAATTTCAGTCAAATTGATCCAGTAGTTTCCAAAAAAAGAAAAAAAAAAGTAGAACTTAAATACTAACCTTTATTAATCTACTAGCGGGGATGGCAGGCATTGCCTGGGTGTTTATAGGTATGTGTTGAAAAAAAAAAAAAAAAGAAAAAAAGTTGTTGTAGGCAGGTAGGTTCGAACCTGAAGCCTTAATGCCAAGGTTGAAAAGAAAAGGAAAAAAAAAAACCTGACATCTTACCGCTCGGCCACGATGGGACAGGAAGTGAAAAGTGTTCTAATTTAACGATTAAAAAGTGACAGGTTTATAAAGTTAATGATGTCAAACATCAATACCACAGGGGAAATGAAATTCCGCACTTAACTTTGACTGCGAGCCAGTTTTTTTGGTTTTGTTTCCCCAAGATGTTGGGTTGGGGAGAAAACCAGCTCCCCATAAAAAAAGTGGGGGTGTCCAAATGAAAGGCAATTGTCTGATATGACGGTTTTCACCACATTGATCAAAGCTTATTTGCCTTCTAGACGTCCCCGGCGCGAAAGCCGAGGAAATGACCTCGTTTCAATTTAGTTTTACTTTATACTAAAAAGCCAAACAAACACGCGATGGAACAAAATAGCGCACGTTTTATAAAAGTCGATTAAAATAAATCTAGACACGACATGTGTTCGCAAATCTATTTACAAATTTACAATCTAGACGGTATATGAACAGTCCTAAGAAATAGTATAGACCCCACCCTCCGCGCGAAAAAACCTTTCTTGGACATACAAAAATGTGCACGCCGCATTTGTCATATATATAGATAACTGTGCATTGAACGGATACTATAATACTTAGTTTGCTGCACTTTATCATAACAAAGGTGCATACAAAATTTAAGCTAACTCAGCCCAGTAATTATCAAGAAAAGGTGAGTGTAAATGTGGTATTGTGGTCACTAATCTAGTAATCCTAAACTGTGCATTGAATGGGCACAATAATACTTAGTTCACTGCAAAAAAAAAAAGTCCACACCAAATTTTATCCAGATCGGACCAGTAGTTTCAGAGAAAAGTGGAACGAGCAGACAGACAGGCTAAGAGAAATATAATAAGGAGATATCCATGTAATGTTGTTCACACGAGACCCACACGTTGTATGCAGTCTACGTCGCAAGGAACACATGAGAGGTAATAACTCAACTGCTTTTTTTTTTGTAACATTTCCTACCTCCCCATGCGTGACTTCTCATTACGGCCTTGACGTCATCCACGTCTCTTACGTGCTTCTGTCTGTTCACACATTCTTTTATATAGTCATTTTTCCTTTTTGCTTACCGATGACGTCATGCATTTGCGCCTCTGCTCTTTTACACCCATACATATAATTATTGATAGAAAATGTGTTCGGGAGCGGAGAGGGGGGGGGACGATAAAAAAAAAATTGTAACTAAAAGGTGATGGCGAAATCTATAAAGATACAGGGAGAAAAAAAATAGCTAAGCTATTTATGCACACTCTAAATAGAAAAGAAAACATCAACACCATATAAAACAAAATAAACTGTTTGGTTTATTTGCTATAGAAATCTAAAATACTACAAGGTAAAAAAAAAAAATTTTTTTTTTTAAATAAATAACATGAAACAAATTTAAAATTCAAGGTCAGTGCTTCCAGGAATCAAAAGTATTTTTTTTTTTTTTTTTTTAATGTTGTTTCGTTTTCAAACCGTTTCTATTTTTATTTGGTTTCTTTTCCAAATGAAACTGGAAGACTTTAAAAGATCTGGTTTTTTTTTTTTTTTTTCTTTTATATAGTCATTTCCTTTCAAATGTTTGCCACTAGAAAGAAACATCTTACGCAAATATCCGAAGGTTGTTCGTAAACTTTGAAAAAAAAAAATAAAAATAAATAAATAAATACAGATAAAAATTAATTTTGAGAAAAAAAAATTATATATATATATGATATAAGTAAACGCATATATATACACATTCGTCTTCAATTTTCGTCCGTTTAACGACATAGGTATAATTGAAGAGCTATAAAAACGATTCAGAAACAAATTAAAATGCAGGGTTTTTTTTTTTAAACACATTTATTTAAAATATAATTTATTTTTACTTAAAAAGGTCTTCATCAGGAAGATAAAGACAATACTTCTTTTGCACGTGGCATTTTATTAAAGCCGTACGAATGCAACGTTACCCAACACGTCGTAGCCTCAGTCACATAGTAAACAAAGAATAGGGAAGAACTTCAACACGTTTTTGCCCGTTGTAACAACAACATTCATTTTCTCGGTCTCCCGCCAAATATGACTTCTTGTTACGGCTGTGACATCAACCACATTTCGAACGTGATCTCAAATGGCATCCACATCTCGAAAGTGATCATATTCTCTAACTTGTCATTTTTGTAGCCTTTTTCTTTACCGGTAACATTTCACATGCCGTTGTATACGCACGTCTGCGCTCTGTGGCACAAACTCTTCAGTTTTCATCAAAGACCGATGTTTCTTATAGGATTAGGATTAGGGTTAGGGTTAGGTTTGTTTTTATTAAAATCCGCTTATTTATGGCAATCATTAGATCATGTTCTTTAGAACAAAAGGATATTTTAAACAGTGAAACATATTTATCGTGCATGAGAAATGTCTTATATAAAAACATTGGCCAGCGGCTCTATCTCATGATTAAATACTAAAAACAGCATTATATTTAATAGATGTCGGTAATATATTCGATGCCCCGATGTTGTCCAGTCATAAACTGATTTTCATGCAAATTTCATATTTATTATTATAGAGTCAATTCTAAAAAAAAAAAAAAAAAAAAAAAAAAAAAAAAAAAAAAAAATTATGCTTTTGGGACGTACAGGAAACTAAAATATATCTTCTTGGTTTTCTAGCTGAGATCCTAGGGTAGTAGATGTTCTGTCTAAAGATGGTAAAATGATATCATGGGGTTTGCGGTCGCGCCGGGCGTCCATACAATGGAAATATGTCCCAGACTCCTATAAGTATATTGAAGACCAACCGTAATAGCTAGATATATTCTGACACTATATCAACCAGATTCCTTACATAAATATTTTTACAGTTTTCACAAAAGGGCTACAATATATCGTGGGGTCTCCATTCACGCTGAACGTCCACAGAATGCCCAGCAGCAATATATTACAGATGAAAGATGCTGCTGTGGAATTTTCACAGGTCCCGCTGGTAACATATAAAGATGGATTCGTAGGAGTGGAGAGAGAGAGTGGTGGTGGAAGCTTTTAGGACTCCTGCATGCATTAGTCCCTAAACGTCCAAGGATGAAATATTGTTGCCACATCTAGGCAGAAGCTGCCAGAAATACCTTGGGGGGGGGTGCTCTTTTCTCTTCCCTTCTCACAGAAAAGGCGTTGTGAGCCTATCTCTGCTCTATCATTATTTTCCTGGCAAGTGCTCGTCTGAGCTCCAATGTATGCCACCCCCCTCGCCAAACATTCACCCGTCTAGCTGAAAACACTATCAATAATTTCCCTCACTCTTTATCTGTACCTAAACCTAAACGTAGATTCCATGAACAAAGTTTCTTTCTTAGAACTGCACGCCTGTGGAAGTCTCTTCAGTTTCCCTGCATTCCAACTGACTACAATATGATCGTCTTCAAGTCCAATGTAAACAAGTTCTCCTCCTTAAATAATTCAATTTACCAAATTTTTACTACTAGCGATTACTATATTGTTCCATTGACTACTGTACACTCATTAACCCTTATCCTCGAGTGGCCTCCGAGCCTTGATAAGTGGGGACTCTTTTGTAAAGAAACAAAGGAGGGAGTGCTGAACCAGAACTGCTTTAATCACAAGAGGAGTTGAAAATTATTGTGACGTGGAAATGAAGTCTGCTTCCATATGGAAATGTTCAGGTAATTATTTCAAAAACGCCATTAGTCGCGGTTCGGTGAATCATAATGACATATTGAGGTAATTATTGTAGGGTTTTCGAGATGTTAACAAAAATTGAAAATCCCAGAGAGGAGGGCCTTCAGGGATCTGGGAGAAATATAATTCAATTGGTTGGTTTTATATTAAATACATATACGCATACGTCATCAGAGTTAAGTAGTTATACTTATGTTCTTATGTGCACGATAATGACAAATTATTATGTAAAAGGTTGAGATAATCTGGATGAAGTACTGTGTTCAGGATATATATATATATATATATATATATATATATATAATCCTATATATAAAAGTGAACGTGTCTGTGTGTGTGTGTGTATATTTCCCTACGCAATAACTCTGTCAATTTTTAGTCTACGGACTCGAAATTTGATATACAGGGTACTGAGATTTGGAAAAATCTATGTGATTGGTTGTCGGCCAGAAATTTCGCTGTAAAGGGGTCAAAGTTGACCTTTGAGAATTCTACCAAACTACTCCGCCAATTTTGGGTCTAAACACTTGAAATTTTAGATATAGGTTCCTTGGACATGGATCTAACTTAATAACTTGATTTGAGCCCAAAACAAAGTTTAAGGGGTCATAATAGGGGTCAAAGTAAAAAAAAATTGACCTCTGCGGTCTACTAAATTACTCAGACAATTTCTGGTCTAAACATTTGAAATTTTACATAAAGAGTAGGGCAAGCGTTTGAGTCGAAAATTTGAGCTACAAATATATAAATCTATGTATGTATGTTTGCATGTCTGCCTAAAACTTTTGACAGTGGCGACGGATTTTCACAAGATGAGCATCGCTTTGAAGCTCGACCCTTCAGACAACAAATACCAAAACATCGGCTAAAAACATTAATTTCTTCACCCTCAACTGGACACTTTTTTCTACAGGGAGGGGTCGCTTTTTTCACCAATATTTTCGAAAGTAATCCCTTCTTTTCTATTGTCTAGCCTTAATTTAAACCTACGTCACTTCCGGTTTGGCGGTGGTCGTAACAGCAAAGACGTGATGTTTTTTTGGTATTATTATACAAACACCGTGACAGCGTTAGGGTTAGGGTTAGGATTAGGGTTAGGGTTAGGGTTAGGGTTTAGGGTTAATTCGCTGTCACGGTGTTTGTATAGTTTTACCGTTTTTTTCACGTTCTTTTCTTCCTTTGCTGTACGGGTTCAAGCTTGCCTTCCTACTACCACTTTTTTTTTTTTTTTTTTGCTCAACACACACCTCCAAACACCCGGGAAACGCCAGGCACCCATGCTAGTATATATATATATATATACACACACACACGTACACGTGTCAGCATGATTATGCCGTGTGTGTATATATATATATATATATATATTACACATACACACACACAATATATATATATACATACATACATACATACACAATTACATATGCACACATGTACTCACCAACATTATAACATCAACTCAGATTAATAATAAATATAATAGAATGTAATTTATAAAACCTTGAGGCCATCAGAATTATTAAAATCCCATTGATCTGGAAAATTACATATTTATTAATTCATAATTATCTCATCCGGATCTCGCAATGGAAACGGAAGTTACACATTAACACATGGATGAAGTGTCTCTCTATCTCCCCCCCCCCAATCTTTCCCAAGCTCCAATATTTTTTTTTTTTTTCTCTCAAATATCGACACCTATTCATCAAGAATTGATGATATAAGAAAAAGAATTAAGCCCAATTCTTACTATGATAAAACCAATCTCTAATAAGAGATGCTGGTCTCTGGTGACGCATAAACTAGTGTTAGATATTGGCAGGCAACTCCGGGAAGAAAAATAACATTCGACAGATTGCACGCACACACACACACAAAATGATTCCATGTGAAGAATGTGGTATTTTCCACTATTGTCTAATGGAATACATAATTTGGCCCAGAAATATGTGAGAGGATATCGGTCAAAAGAGTGAAACAATAGATAATATTAAACATTCCAATAGGAAAGAAATGTTTTGATAAATAAAATTGTCACAAAGAGAAAGCAGGACAGTCGGTTAGAGAGAAGCGAGGCTGTTACATTTCTTCACTGCCTGACATACATGACCACACACCCTCGTGCCTTTCAGAAACATCAAAAAACCAGTGAAATAAAAAGAATATATTTTTTTATAGATCAACTGTGTTATTGTTTTACTTCTCTGTCAGTGTGTATGTATCTTGTATCAGTGACAAGATGTTAACACAGACGCATTTCGAACAACCGGCCACAGGTCCTGGATATGACCTAAAACTATATCCGATGGTGAGGCCCCACCTTGCGGGCCTTGGGGAGTATGGAGCCACCCTTTAATTGCCATTGCTCCCAGGTCGACTCTGATCCGGAGTGGTAGTACCTGTTAGGGTCCCAACTATGGGTTAAATAGAATCCGACTTAAAAAAAATATATATACTCCATTAAAAATTGTTCCTCAAAATAACTAGATTCGACATTAAATAACCTGAAAAAGGTTGATATGCTGTGAAACAAAAACAACCAATCAACCGGCCACAGCAAATATGCAACACTATAACTTGGATCCGGGCCAAATTATTTTATACCACATTCCAAACAAAACTGTACTTTAGCATTGATAAAATCAATATTAATAATTAAATGATTAGAAAGAAAACACGTTTTTGAGATGAGAATTGGTAATCTAAATATTAATTCACTTGTCCGTATGTCAAGGGTCACAAAAGAAACATTATTGTGAATTCAGTCTCTTTATAGTCGCTCTTTATCAGTTATCAATCATTAAAACCATTTCCTCTTCAAAAATTTTCAAAAAACATGGCTGTCTATCTACGGTTTCAAATTGGGTATTTTATTATATAATTAAAAAAAAAAAGTTACGTTGAGGAGACTAATTTTTTTATTATAGTTTGTTTAAAAAGGCATGTGGAAGTGAATTAACATCTGTTACTTTATAATTTATATAAAAAATTATTCAGAAAAAAAAATTTATATAAAAAATTATTCAAAAAAAAAATAAAAATTTATATAAAAATTTATTCAGAAAATAAATTTATATAAAAAATTATTCAGAAAATAAATTTATATAAAAAATTATTCAGAATAAATTTATATAAAAAAATTATTCAGAAAAATAATAATTTATATAAAAAATTATTCAGAAAAAAAATAATTTATATAAAAAATTATTCAGAAAAAAATAATTTATATAAAAAATTATTCAGAAAAAAAATAATTTATATAAAAAATATTCAGAAAAAAAATAATTTATATAAAAATTATTCAAAAAAAAAAATTTATATAAAAAATTATTCAGAAAATAAATTTATATAAAAAATTATTCAGAATAAATTTATATAAAAAAATTATTCAGAAAAATAATAATGTATATAAAAAATTATTCAGAAAAAAATAATTTATATAAAAAATTATTCAGAAAAAAAATAATTTATATAAAAATTATTCAGAAAAAAAATAATTTATATAAAAAATATTCAGAAAAAAATTTGCTAAAAAAATTGTTTGGAATTTGTCATTTGTTTTACTTTATTTTTTATTCATTTTATTTATAACTAGCCTGTCCAAAGTTTTAGGCATACATACATACATAGATTTAAACAGACATGAGAGATTTATATTACAGACTAGCATTGCCCTGGTGTTTTGGAGGCGTGTGTGTTGAGGGGGGGGGGTCAAAACAATCCTGTTTAAAAAAAAAAAAAAAAAAAAAAACGTTGGCCGAGTGTTTGGAGGTGTAAAAAAAAAAAAATAGTTTTAAGAGGAAAGTAGGTTTGAACCCCGAAGCCTTGACGCGACGGTGGAAAGGAAATAGAAATGGTACCCAGCGTTGCCCGAGTGTTTGGAGGTGTGTGTGTTGGAGGTGGGGGTTGATCAAAACAATCCTGTTTAAAAAAAAATAAAAAAAAGTTTTAATAGGAAAGTAGGTTTGAACCCTGAAGCCATGACGCGACGGTGGAAAGGAAATAGAAATGTTACCCAGCGTTGCCCGGGTGTTTGGAGGTGTGTGTGTTGGGGGTGGGGGTTGATCAAAACAATCGTGTTTAAAAAAAAAAAAAACGTTCGCCGGGTAAAGAAAAAAAAAAGTTTTAGTAAGAAGCTTGAACCCCGAAGCCTTGACGCGACGGTGGAAACGAGAGGGGAAAAAAAAACCTGTGACCTAACCATCTCAGCCACGAGAGGAGAGGAAGTGATTAATGTCTTCAGTATTATAAAGCAAAATCAGCAGGTGCAAGAAAGTTAAGTCGGGTGATGTTTGACCTAGTTTTGCACTGCAAGCCAGTTTCTGTTTCCCCCGCCCCATCATTCGCTTTTCGAAGATGCGGCGATCGAAAAATATCTCGAAAATAGCTTGTAAAAGTCAGGTAAATTAAAGATAGCCGTGACCTCAGTTCTTAAGTCGTAGATATTATGATTTAGACGTGATATAAAAAGTTTAAAGGAGACCGAGAAGGCCAACGATAAAAGCCTTTTGCGGACATACAGAAAAATGCGCACGCACATTTTGCCTTTTATATATGTAGATGTTTTTTAAAAATTTTCAACTACCACAGAATTTCCACGGGTTCTGCTAGTTCGTATTATTCATACTATTGTTCTCATCACAGATTCCGATCAATGTAACTTTTGATCTTCAGGTGTATCTTACCGAACTCCAGAATTTGCACAAAATTTCGAATGGAACGCCGTAGGGTTAGGATTAGGGTTAGGGTTAGGGGTCAAAATTTTGAATGGAACACCGTGGGACGGAAGATAATAACTTTCAGCAGGTTCTTCATTTCTATAACCAAACCTTTGCATCGCATTAATCTTTATCCTTGACTGGCTTTTAGCCTTGACAAGTGGTGAAACATAATAAAGAAACAGTACGACTTGATTGTTAAAATCTTTCTGTAGCTGTTGACTGACAAGTTACAACGGGGTCTTCAATAAGTTTCCAGACATTCTACAGACATTTAAAATTGTCGTAGACTCTTGGAAAATTCAGTACGTTATTGCTATACATCTTATGAGATGACTCGACAATATTTATGATTTCAGGTTCTAATGAACAGCTACAGCAGGAATCGCAATATTCACTACTAAAGCTTGATTGTCACAGTCGTTGAATTTCAAAAATGCAATCTGGCCGTGAGGACACTTTAGAAGAACAATATACAATAAAATTCTGTTTTAAAATTTGTAAAAATGCCACAGAAACGTATGGAATGCTTCAGACAGTTTTTGGACCATCTTGCATGAATTGAGCATCAGTTTTTAACTGGCATAAGAGACTCAAGTAAGGCAAGAGGTCTGTGTGGGATGATGAGAGGTGGGGGAGGAGTTGATTGGCCAAATAAAGAATTTCAAGGATAAGGACCGTCATGTGTCTATAAAGATAATAAGTGCACAGTTTGAGGTCAGTGTGGGAACTATACACACAATTATACAGGAGGAACTGAAGATGCAGAAGATTTGCACAGATGCACTGGTCCACAACTATCCTTGTCACAGACTATTTGACTAAGATGGGCATCAAGACAGTTCCTCACCCTCCCTAGAGTCCAGACCTTGCTCCCTGTGACTTTTGGTTATTCTCTAAACTCTAGGAAAACCTTAGAGGCTGCCGCTTTGAGACAATTGAGGAGATTAAAGAGGCTGTAACGAGGATCATTGACACGTTCACATAAAAGGACTTTCATGGTGCCTTCCAGTTCGAGGTGATTACTTCAAAGAGGACTAGAGTTTCATGTGTGTACGATCAATAAAAATTCCCATACAAAAAAAAAGGTCTGGAAACTTATTGAAAGTACCCCATACCAAATGTTTTCGTCTTTTTTTCTTTACCCCTATCTACATAAAAAAAAAAAACTAAACACTTTAACACCCATCTAATCCTTCTGCAAATCATCCAACCGACCACTCCCTAATAGGACACATTCGTCCGGCTGTCTTGTTAGATTCTAGTCTTATCTTTCCAAAGGTTTTCTAACGCCAGCCCTTTACAAGCTCCACCTGCTCCCTTCTCTCGGACTCTTTATGTGGGACGGCTTTCTTGAATATTGCATCCCTCCCCATCTACACAAAAACTCGCGAGTGTGTCCCCTCTTAATTTTGGTTAGGCTGACTTATCTCCTCATACAACGATGCACAACTTAGCTTGCTTTTTTTTTTTTTTTTTTTTTTGCTGCTGCTGCCCTATCTTTCAGCCCCCTGGCTACTTTGGTGTCCCCACCCCCTTGGGCATCACAGGAGAATATGTTTCATACATTAGTATTTCTGTTTATATTATGGAGCTATATTTAGTACAGCCTGATTAGACCTGCATGCTGAAGTGGCCTTCCCCTCGTCTTCTCGAATATTTGTTTTGCTTGAAGGCGTGAATAATTCCGATTTGTTATATCACAACTAGAATGTATTAAATAAACAACGCCAAACACCCATTTGCGGCTATGTTTACGAAAGGGGGAGGAAAAAAATGGTGGCGTCTGCTTTTCATGGTAAAAAAACTAACAGGAAAATATGCTTAGTGTAAAAAAAAAAAAAAAAAAAATGGCATCGATTGATTATATATATATATATATATATATATATATTATAAATGTTTATTTTTGAAATATTGCTAATTTTAATATGTACCGTTTCCGTTTAACGGGTTGAGACCTAATATCATAAAATTGCCATCCCATTAACGAAATGAAGAAATCCAGGAAGAAATAAACATGTTATAAAAAAGAAAAAATGTAAGTCTGAATTTCAAGTTTTGTACTATATATATATATATATATATATATATATATATATATAAACACGCACACACACACACACACACACACACACACACAAGGTGCCTTAAATAAGTTTCCAGACTTTTTTGTATTGAACTTTATTGAATTTTATTGATAGTACACACATGAAACTATTCCCTTTTGAAATAATATCCACCGGCTGCAATGCACTTCTGGAAGGCCCATGGATATCCTCTTGCATGAGCGTTTCAATGACTCATCACAGTTTCTTTTAGCTCAAGTGTCTCATAATGACAGCCTCTAAAGTCACAGCAAGCTCTGACTATACAGAGGATGGGGAACTGTCTTGATGCCCACCTTGGTCAAAAATAGTCTGTGACAAGGATGGAGCGCCCTTGGGACAAACTATGCGCAAATCTTCTGCAGCTTCAGTTCCTCGGAAATAATTTTGTGTACAGTTCTCACACTGACATCAAACTGTGCACACATTGTCTCTATAGATACACGACAGTCCTTATCCATGAAATTCTTTATTTGGTCAATCAATTGATGTTCTGACCTCCTTACTCCTCCCACGCCTCCCATCATCCCTCACAGACTCCCTGCCTTCCTTGAATCTCCTATGACACTCAAAAGCTGATGCTTGATTAATGCAAGATAGTCTGAAGCAGTCCATATGGCATTTTTTCCAAGTTTAAAACAGAATTTTATTGCATATCGTTCTTCTAAAATGTCCTAACGTCCAGATTGCATTTTTGAAATTCACCAGCTGTGACAATCAGGCTTTGGTAAGGTGTATTCCAATTCCTGCTGTAGCTGTTCATTAAATGAATGGAGTATTGTTGTCATATTTGGGCTGGTGCATCTGCTACTTGTCTCTCGCTCCTAGACAAGGTTCAAAAGACCTGATAGGTCCTGAACTGTCATCTAAGCTTCAGCCTCTGTGCCATCGATAAAATGTTGCAACCCCTGTCTGTTCTACAAGTACTTTAATGGTGAATGCTCTGACGAACTGCAAGCACTTGTACCCCCCCCCCTCGACGTAAATACCCCGACAAACCGATAAGCAGCTAAATCCCACCCCTTCACAGTAGAGATCCCTAGATGTCAGAGAGCCTTCTACTTCAGTAGTTTCTTGCCCAGAACCACTAGACTTTGGAATTCCCTTCCGGGTCCCTGCTTCCCCAACTGTACTGACATGCAGAAGTAGCTTATGTCCCTGATAATAACCCCCTACATCAAAGTGGCAATGAGCCTTGTTTGGGGTGAAAATGTTTAAAAAAAAAAAAAAGAAAAAAAAAAGAAACTATATATATATATATATATATATATATATATATATATATAAGGTTCTTCCAGTCTTTGACAGATTAGGAGTACCACGAAGGGGTGCCTGCATGTGAAATTTTTGTGGCAGGAGGTGCGCAATCTACAACCACACCTTTTCTGAGTCGACATTGTTAAATACCAGTGGTAAGTCATGACAACTGGAAACAAATGCCGAGATAAGTGGAGAGAACATACAGCGCCTAGAATTCCCAAATTGTCACCCATCTTGTATTAACCAGGCTCAACGTTGCTTAACTTCGGTGATCTGACGAGAACCGGTGTGTCAACGCGATTATGCCACACACGCACACACACACATATATATAACTACTTCATTTACTCACATAAAATTAATATACGAAAGTATAGATTTATGCGTAAACTTTAAGTATTTACTTCAAAAGTGCTCAATACGTAGGTAGAGCTAGTTAGTGGATGAAACGCCGAATATTCAGTGTAGCTTAATCGCCATATATATTTTATAAATTACTATATATATATATATATATATATATATATATATTAGATAGATACAAAGTATTTGAAAGGACAAATCAATACCTGGCCAGAGATAGGTTAGCTTGGAAGTATACCTTCAAGCAGCTTGTTATTACAGACATTGAACCGATGATGATGATGATGATGATGATGATGATGATGATGACACGCCTCATTACATCAATTGCTTAAAAGAATTACTTACCAAAATGAACCTACCGCCCATCTCTAAATTTCCATCAAGGCTTTCCGTTTCAACCCAGAAGAGATCACTGTTGCAGGTTGGGAAGGGGCAGGTCGGTAGTACAGAAACTCCGGAAACAATTTATCAGACAATAACGCCACAGGCGGCAGGTACAAAAGCACCATTTCAGACTTACGTTAATGACGCACCAAGAGAAACTTTTAAATGATTTTTTGTTGTTGTTGACTGCAGACGTAAGGTTATACGAATCTATTTAGCATTAATTTATTTGTAAGAATTATACTATTGGAAGATGCCAGGAGACGTTAACTGGAATAATTAAAAATGTTCTTTCCCTTCCATCAAAAATAAAAGAAAAATACTTATATCTATATGTAGGTAATAAATATATATATATATATATATATATATATATATATATATATATATATACGTGCGCTAATGGATAGCTTCAGCAGGAGACAAGACGCCATTTAAATTAGAAGCACGTGAAATATATTATTGTGTCAGACATCAAGCACTTAGTGTGTACTAGTCATCTATATATCTATAAAAGTGAAAATCTCTGCGTGTGTGTGTGGATGTCTGTCTGTGTGTACACTTCCCTACCAAATAACTGTCAATTTTCAGTCTACAGGCTCAAGATTTGACATAAAGGGTATCGAGATTTGGGAAAATATTTTTTAATCGATTTTCGGCTAGACATTTGGCTGTCAAGGGGTTAAAGTTCGACGATTTGACCTATGACAACTCTACCAAACTCCTCTGCCAATTTTGGGTCTAAACACTTGAAATTTTAGATGTAGGTTACTTGGACATGGATCAAATTTTTAATCTGATTTGAGCCCAAAAATATAAATGTTAAGGAGTCAAAGTTAAAAAAAAAATTTGACCTCTGTGGTCTCTACCAAATTACTAATGGTCTAAACATTTGAAGTTTCACATAAAGAGTATTTAATCATAAGGTAAACTTTTAATCGGTTTTTGGCTGAAAAATTGGCCAAAGGGTCAAAGTTCAAAAGATTTGACCATTGCAGTCTCTAGCAAACTATACAGCTAATTTTGGATCTAAACATTTGAAATTTTACATAAAGGGTATTCAGACATGCAGCAAACTTTTTCATATATATATATATATATATATATATATATATAACGTATTTAAGCTATTAAGCGAAGCTCACTATCAATTTGTTTGTAAACAAGCTGAAACGGGAGCGTGTGGATTTAATACACACTCGAGAAATATTTACGGCACTGATCCGTGGTCCGATGGGGAGAGCTGCCGACTGTCAATGCGATGGTTGTAGGTTTGATGCACGGCTGGGGAAAGGTATATGTCTAGCTGCACTGATGAGTTGTGATATAACGAAATAGTACTGTATGTGGATGACATAATATATATATATATATATATTATATATATTTTCCAAAAATACTTTATAAACCTACTAGTTGGGGTGCCTGGCGTTGCCCGGAGTGTTTGGAAGTGTGTGTTAAAAAAAAAAAAAAAAAAATGTAGTAGGTAGGCAGGCTCGAACCTGAAGCCTTGACGTGAAGGCGGAAAAGAACGTGAAAGAAAACGTGACATCTTACCGTTATGCTACAAGGTCATAGGAAGTGAAAAGCGTTCTAATTTAGCGATTAAAAAGTTGGCACGCAAAAAGTGAAAGTTAAGTGAATGAGTTCACGTAGGCGAAGAAATTAAATCATGCACTTATGTTTGGCCGTAAGCCAGTTAAGCTTTCAGCTTTCCACCGTATCCGTTTTCCCACGATGATGGGGGAAACCAACTCCCCCACAAGAGAGGGAGCTCTGGTAGTGACTTAATGATTAGCAATTGTCTGATATGAAGGGTTTTCCCCACATTGATCAAAGCTGATTGCCTTTCAAGACGTGCTGGCCACGAAGGCCAGCGAATCACTTTTATTTAGATTCAATTTCGCTTTATTTATATGAGAAAGACAAACAAACCATGGTAACCATTTTTTTTTTTGTTCAAAATAAAAGATAGAGACGACCTCTTTTGGTAAATCGTAGATATTACAATCTAGGGAGTATATAAAAAGTTGTAAAAAAAAATAGTAACACCGCCTCCCCCCAAGAAGCTCGGCGAAAAAAAGCCTTTGCTGGACATACAAAAACACACAGGCCGTATTGTCTTTTATATATATACTAGCGGGAGGTACCCGGCATTACCCAGGTATTTGTAGGTGTGTGTGTTTGTGGGGGGGGGGGTGAATCAGAACAAAAAAGAAACTTAACGATAGCGATTTAAAAAAAAAAAAAAAAAAAGATGGCGGTTGGTGGCATGTGGGCTCGAACCCGGAGCCTTGAGGCCTATATACTGAGCCTAATATTAATGTAAGAGCGATTAAAGTAAGTCAAGGAGGTTTGATTGACAGGTGGCCATTTAATGAGGTCATCGCGGGAGCGTTACGATGACAGGGTAGTTTTTTGGCGTTTGTTTACTTTGTTTCACTGCGAGATCGATTTTCATTTACTGCTGGGCAGTTTGGGCTTCTCCAAGAGGATAGGAGGGGGGAGGGAACCAGCTCCCCATTGAAAGGGGATTGTCCAAATTGAATAGCAATTGTCTGATATAAGGAAAAAACCGGATTGATCAAAGCTGATTGCTTTTGGACGTTGGGAACGATGCAACAACCTTCGTATTAGTTTCGCTTTTATTATACAAAAAAAAAAAAAAAAAAAAAAAAAGGTGAATCTACACGCGCTGATCGAAAAGTGTACAGAAAGTTGTTAGATGAGACAAGTCATTGGTACCGTCGGTTTCAAGCCCGATGATTAGGACCGTTTAAGATATCCATATCAAGCTCTCTTTAGCCAATACTCATCAAAGGAGATGAGTATTGGCTGAAGATAGCTTGATGAGGATATCTTAAACGGTCCTAATTATCGGGTTTGAAACCGACGGTACCAATGACTTGTCTCATCTAACAACTTTCTGTACACAAAATACAATATATATATATGTATATATATATATATATATATATATATATATATATATATATATATATATATATATAGATAGATAGATAAGGAAGGTATACAAAATTTTAATTATTCGACAAGGAATACAAATAAAACATGAAAAACCTTATTCCATGTGTGTATGTGTGTGTGAGTTCGTTCCCTATGGATTAGGAAATAGCTGAGCCAATTTTTTTTTAATTTCACACAAATGCACTCATGTGTCTGGAAGTGTTCTTAGATAGGTTTGTATCGGAATGCCTCTCATAAATATCGAAAATCAAAAAACAATCTGATTGATGAAGGAATCGCCAGATTTTGATTAAAGTTAACGCCCTTATCCAGCCTAACATCACAAATGCATTTGAGAAGTTTTATCACTGCACAAGCAGAAAGGCCAGGTGTATAAAATCAACAGTAGGTTCTTTGATAAGACAAGGGGGTATTCAATATGAATGTTTCTGCTTAGAGCACAACTGAACCAAGATACTCTTGTAGAGCATGACAATCCTTGCTTCTGCTTATCCTGGGATATGCTCTCTTCTCAGCACTGTAGCAGAAACCCTGCAGGTGACCCAGGAGGGAGTTCTCCTCCTCCTTCACAATAAAAAAAAAAAAAAATATGACTGCGAATTAAATACATCATCTGGTTTTGGAATGCTAATGATTTCAATCCATCTGAATGGATCAGAGAGGATAGCAAATTGTATTGTTATGATGCTTGAGATTATGGATTCCTAACCTGAAAGTTTCATCATTTAGTTGCAGATATTGATGGTGTAAAACTAAGAAAGCAACCGTAAGTCATGGAGTTCACCACTTATCAAGGCCCAATGGCCACTCGGGGATAAGGGTTATTGTGTGTACAGTAATCAATGGGATAGTGTAGCAATAGTATTGGAGAATTGATAAGATGTCATTACTTGGGGGGGGCGGTTCATCAGGAATTTGTTTGTGTTGGACTTGAAGACATCCAGGTTGAAGTCGGGAGGGAAACAGGCAAGCGGAACAGAGTTCCACAGGCGTGCAGTTCTAAGAAAGAAGCTTTGTTCATGGAATCTACGTTTAGATTTAGGCACAGATAGGGAGTGGGGAAAATTATTGACGGTGGTTTCAGCTAGTCGGGTGTTTTTTGAAAAAGATTGGCGAGGGGGGTGGGGGACCAGAGAATGGAGCTCAGACGAGCACCTGCCATGGAAATAACGATAGAACAACGACAGGCTGGTACTGGTACTACTCCCGTCTTCATAGTTTTTCCAATTTCCAAGTTAGAAAGAAAAAAAAAAAAAAAAAGGAGGCTTTACTTTTAGAACGATCCTCATATATACACAGTAGAAGATGTACCTGGCATTAGCCAGTATTAAATGAAATGCTAAATTCCTTCAAAAAAAATTTGTTGAGTATATAGGTTGAGAAGTGCCTTCACACACATATAAATGCATCTTTGTGTGTGTGTGTGTGTGTGTGTGCGAGTTCGTTCCTTATAGACTCTGAAACAGCTGAACAGATTTTCTTTAAAATTTACAAAACTTAAGTGTGTAAGTCTGGGAGTGATTTTAGATAAGTTTTGTCTCAGACTACCCCCCGACAATTACCGATAATCAAAACCGTTATTTTAAGTTATCTCTCATTAGTAAAACCATTTTTTCCATGTCGTCGCTTAGCAACAATGATAGAATAACAGCCGTGATAATTCTGTGGATAAGGTGACAGCATTTTTTTTTTTTTTTTTTTTTTTTGCAGGACATGGTCTCCCAGTTCAAACTCTGCACGTCAATTTCTTAATTTTCTTTTTCATTAACTGCAAAGAATTTTATCCATAGCCTTGAGCCCCGTAGGGGCATAGGCCATTTACAACTATGTAGATGCTTTTGTAGCGACTGAGTTCTTTTTACGGGGTGAGGGTGCTGCCCCACGCCCAATCTTCCCAGAAGGTACATACAGCGCCTAGCCTTCCCAAATGGTCACCCATCTGGTACTGGCCAGGCTCAACGTTGCTTAACTTCGGTGATCTGGCGAGAACCGGTGTGTCAATGTGATTGTGGCGTACAAAGAATTTTATAAGAATATTTATGTGTTTTTTTTGCTTCTTTTTTTTTTTTTTTGCATGATATGGTCTGTAGGTTAAAACCCTGTACGTAAATTTCTTAGTGTTTTTTTTTTTCGTTAACGAGAAAGAAGTTTATATAAAATATTGTTATAAACGAAACCGTAAGTTCTTTAGAATGCAACGTAGAATAACATATTTTGGACTAAATTACTGCATGGAGGCATGTGAAGCTTCCCCCTGGGTGATTTCACTGATTTCGATGACAATAAAAACAAGCCATGCGTGCATGGTCCCCCTCTGGTGCTGCATGTGAGATGACGCCACAAAAAATAGTGAAGAAATGATGAATGTGAGAAGTGTAAAGGGTAAACGTTGCCTTCACATTTTTGCCAAGTTTCAGAAAAATCTAATGAATGGGGCAAAAGTTATGGGGTAAAAATGTGTCATTTTTGGCCATTTGTGACCCCTTTTTGAGCTCCTGGGAATGCAGAATCCAGTGAAAATGGAAAAATGGCGCAGTTTCATGCCTGAAGGCATATATACTTGAATTCAGCACCATGAAAAACCTCTGTATAGACATACATATCAAGTTTTTGAGTAAACTGAAAAATAGCTCCAAAAAGGCATGTTTTTTTTAGTCCTAAAAGTCCCAGAGGGATGCGAACCAGAATTTTGCCAGGGTCACCCATATTGTATTTATATTAAGAACAATGGGTGCCAAGGTTGGCCAAGTTTCAGGAAAATCTAATGAATGGATCAAATGTTATGACGCAAAAAGTGCCATTTTGGCCATTTGGGGTTATTTTTTACCCCTTTGGAGCCCTTGGGGATGCCGAATCGCAGTGTAAATGGATAATGGTGCAGTTTCAGGCCTTTACACATATATATTTGAGTTAACCACCATGAAAAACAACTATATAGTCAGACATATCAAGTTTTTGTTGAGAAATATAAAAAAAAAAAAAAGAGCAACAAAAAGAGGCCTTTTAAGCACTGAAAGTCCCCGGGAACGCAATCCAGAATTTTGCTAGGGTACAAATCACTGGATTTATATTAAGAAAAAATGGGTGCTAAGTTTGGCCAAGTTTCAGAAAAATCTAATGGATGGATCAAAAGTTATGGGGCAAAAACGTGTCATTTTTGGCCATTTGGGGCCACTTTTGACCCCTTTTGAGCCCCTGGGGACACAACAGGAATTTTTGCAAAAAATTTTTTTTACTGTGCACATCTATTTAATGAAATACAATTTGTAGCAAAATTTAAGAAAAAACTAATCGACGGTTATTTGGCAATCGTCTGAACTAACATGCACGGATGCCAATGAAAACATAGATCCCTTCCGATAAATCAATATAGGGGTGTGAAATATTCGATCATCATTCAATCCCAGGCAACGTTGGGTCACTCTGCTAGTGTATATATGAGAGAGAAAAAAAAAGAGATAGATGCACTCAAAATGTGTAAATTTCCAGTTTGTCACAGACACTTTCATTCAGTTTCATACAAAATCTAATGAACTCTTAAAAGTCAGAAAGAATAAGAATGCCATTAAAAATTCTCAAATCAAATTAGCACCAAAAATAAGAAAAACAAAATATACTTCAATTAAGTCTCGTCATCAGTATTAGGTTTTTAATTAAGTCTTTCATCTTACTGCTAGTCTTTATTTAAACATAGCAATGGTAGTAGAAGGAGTAAAGGTAATAAAGGTGGTGGTAGTAGTAGGAGTAATGGTAACAAAGGTGGTAGTAGTAGTAAGAGTAATTGTAACAAAGGTGGTAGTAGTAGTAAGAGTAATTGTAACAAAGGTGGTGGCAGTAGTAAGAGTAATTGTAACAAAGGTGGTGGTAGTAGTAAGAGTAATTGTAACAAAGGTGGTGGTAGTAGTAGGAGTAATGGTAATAAAGGTGGTGGTAGTAGTAGGAGTAATGGTAATAAAGGTGGTGGTAGTAGTAGGAGTAATGGTAACAAAGGTGGTAGTAAGAGGAGTAATGGTAATAAAGGTGGTAGTAATAGGAGTAATGTTAATAAAGGTGGTAGTAATAAAAGTAATGGTAATAAAGGTGGTAGTAATAGAAGTAATGGTAATAAAGGTGGTAGTAATAGAAGTAATGGTAATAAACGTGGTAGTAATAGGAGTAATGGTAATAAAGGTGGTGGTAGTAGTAGAAGTAATGGTAATAAAGGTGGTGGTAGTAGTAGGAGTAATGGTAACAAAGGTGGTAGTAAGAGGAGTAATGGTAATAAAGGTGGTAGTAATAGAAGTAATGTTAATAAAGGTGGTAGTAATAGAAGTAATGGTAATAAAGGTGGTGGTAGTAGTAGGAGTAATGGTAATAAAGGTGGTGGTAGTAGTAGGAGTAATGGTAACAAAGGTGGTAGTAAGAGGAGTAATGGTAATAAAGGTGGTAGTAATAGAAGTAATGGTAATAAAGGTGGTAGTAAGAGGAGTAATGGTAATAAAGGTGGTAGTAAGAGGAGTAATGGTAATAAACGTGGTAGTAAGAGGAGTAATGGTAATAAAGGTGGTAGTAATAGAAGTAATGGTAATAAAGGTGGTAGTAATAGGAGTAATGGTAATAAAGGTGGTAGTAAGAGCAGTAATGGTAATAAAGGAGGTAAGAGGAGTAATGGTAATAAAGGTGGTAGTAAGAGGAGTAATGGTAATAAAGGCGGTAGTAAGAGGAGTAATGGTAATAAAGGTGGTAGTAAGAGGAGTAATGGTAATAAAGGTGGTAGTAATAGAAGCAATGGTAATAAAGGTGGTAGTAATAGAAGTAATGGTAATAAAGGTGGTAGTAATAGGAGTAATGGTAATAAAGGTGGTAGTAATAGAAGTAATGGTAATAAAGGTGGTAGTAAGAGGAGTAATGGTAATAAAGGTGGTAGTAAGAGGAGTAATGGTAATAAAGGTTGTAGTAATAGAAGTAATGGTAATAAAGGTGGTAGTAATAGGAGTAATGGTAATAAAGGTGGTAGTAATAGGAGTAATGGTAATAAAGGTGGTAGTAAGAGGAGTAATGGTAATAAAGGTGGTAGTAATAGAAGTAATGGTAATAAAGGTGGTAGTAATAGGAGTAATGGTAATAAAGGTGGTAGTAATAGGAGTAATGGTAATAAAGGTGGTAGTAAGAGGAGTAATGGTAATAAAAGTGGTAGTAAGAGGAGTAATGGTAATAAAGGTGGTAGTAAGAGGAGTAATGGTAATAAAGGTGGTAGTAATAGAAGTAATGGTAATAAAGGTGGTAGTAATAGAAGTAATGGTAATATAGGTGGTAGTAATAGAAGTAATGGTAATAAAGGTGGTAGTAATAGGAGTAATGGTAATAAAGGTGGTAGTAAGAAGAGTAATGGTAATAAAGGTGGTAGTAATAGAAGTAATGGTAATAAAGGTGGTAGCAAGAGGAGTAATGGTAATAAAGGTGGTAGTAATAGAAGTAATGGTAATAAAGGTGGTAGTAATAGAAGTAATGGTAATAAAGGTGGTAGTAATAGGAGTAATGGTAATAAAGGTGGTAGTAAGAGGAGTAATGGTAATAAAGGAGGTAAGAGGAGTAATGGTAATAAAGGTGGTAGTAAGAGGAGTAATGGTAATAAAGGTGGTAGTAATAGATGTAATGGTAATAAAGGTGGTAGTAATAGAAGTAATAGTAATAAAGGTGGTAGTAATAGGAGTAATGGTAATAAAGGTGGTAGTAATAGGAGTAATGGTAATAAAGGAGGTAAGAGGAGTAATGGTAATAAAGGTGGTAGTAATAGAAGTAGTGGTAATAAAGGTGGTAGTAATAGAAGTAATGGTAATAAAGGTGGTAGTAAGAGGAGTAATGGTAATAAAGGTGGTAGTAATAGAAGTAATGGTAATAAAGGTGGTAGTAATAGAAGTAATTGTAATAAAGGTGGTAGTAATAGGAGTAATGGTAATAAAGGTGGTAGTAAGAGGAGTAATGGTAATAAAGGTGGTAGTAATAGAAGTAATGGTAATAAAGGTGGTAGTAATAGAAGTAATGGTAATAAAGGTGTTAGTAATAGGAGTAATGGTAATAAAGGTGGTAGTAATAGGAGTAATGGTAATAAAGGAGGTAAGAGGAGTAATGGTAATAAAGGTGGTAGTAATAGGAGTAATGGTAATAAAGGTGGTAATAATAGGAGTAATGGTAATAAAGGTGGTAGTAATAGAAGTAATGGTAATAAAGGTGGTAGTAATAGGAGTAATGGTAATAAAGGTGGTAGTAATAGAAGTAATGGTAATAAAGGTGGTAGTAATAGGAGTAATGGTAATAAAGGTGGTAGTAATAGAGGTAATGGTAATAAAGGTGGTAGTAATAGGAGTAATGGTAATAAAGGTGGTAGTAATAGGAGTAATGGTAATAAAGGTGGTAGTAAGAGGAGTAATGGTAATAAAGGTGGTAGTAATAGAAGTAATGGTAATAAAGGTGGTAGTAATAGGAGTAATGGTAATAAAGGTGGTAGTAATAGGAGTAATGGTAAATAAAGGTGGTAGTAAGAGGAGGAATGGTAATAAAAGTGGTAGTAAGAGGAGTAATGGTAATAAAGGTGGTAGTAAGAGGAGTAATGGTAATAAAGGTGGTAGTAATAGAAGTAATGGTAATAAAGGTGGTAGTAATAGAAGTAATGGTAATATAGGTGGTAGTAATAGAAGTAATGGTAATAAAGGTGGTAGTAATAGGAGTAATGGTAATAAAGGTGGTAGTAAGAAGAGTAATGGTAATAAAGGTGGTAGCAAGAGGAGTAATGGTAATAAAGGTGGTAGCAAGAGGAGTAATGGTAATAAAGGTGGTAGTAATAGAAGTAATGGTAATAAAGGTGGTAGTAATAGAAGTAATGGTAATAAAGGTGGTAGTAATAGGAGTAATGGTAATAAAGGTGGTAGTAATAGGAGTAATGGTAATAAAGGAGGTAAGAGGAGTAATGGTAATAAAGGTGGTAGTAAGAGGAGTAATGGTAATAAAGGTGGTAGTAATAGAAGTAATGGTAATAAAGGTGGTAGTAATAGAAGTAATAGTAATAAAGGTGGTAGTAATAAGAGTAATGGTAATAAAGGTGGTAGTAATAGGAGTAATGGTAATAAAGGAGGTAAGAGGAGTAATGGTAATAAAGGTGGTAGTAATAGAAGTAGTGGTAATAAAGGTGGTAGTAATAGAAGTAATGGGTAATAAAGGTGGTAGTAAGAGGAGTAATGGTAATAAAGGTGGTAGTAATAGAAGTAATGGTAATAAAGGTGGTAGTAATAGAGGTAATGGTAATAAAGGTGGTAGTAAGAGAAGTAATGGTAATAAAGGTGGTAGTAATAGAAGTAATGGTAATAAAGGTGATAGTAAGAGGAGTAATTGTAATAAAGGTGGTAGTAATAGAAGTAATGGTAATAAAGGTGGTAGTAAGAGAAGTAATGGTAATAAAGGTGGTAGTAATAGAAGTAATGGTAATAAAGGTGGTAGTAAGAGGAGTAATGGTAATAAAGGTGGTAGTAATAGAAGTAATGGTAATAAAGGTGGTAGTAAGAGAAGTAATGGTAATAAAGGTGGTAGTAAGAGAAGTAATGGTAATAAAGGTGGTAGTAAGAGGAGTAATTGTAATAAAGGTGGTAGTAATAGAAGTAATGGTAATAAAGGTGGTAGTAATAGAAGTAATGGTAATAAAGGTGGTAGTAAGATGAGTAATGGTAATAAAGGTGGTAGTAAGAGGAGTAATTGTAAGAAAGGTGGTAGTAATAGGAGTAATGGTAATAAAGGTGGTAGTAATAGGAGTAATGGTAATAAAGGTGGTAGTAATAGAAGTAATGGTAATAAAGGTGGTAGTAATAGAAGTAATGGTAATAAAGGTGGTAGTAATAGGAGTAATGGTAATAAAGGTGGTAGTAATAGGAGTAATGGTAATAAAGGAGGTAAGAGGAGTAATGGTAACAAAGGTGGTAGTAAGAGGAGTAATGGTAACAAAGGTGGTAGTAATAGAAGTAATGGTAACAAAGGTGGTAGTAAGAGGAGTAATGGTAATAAAGGTGGTAGTAATAGGAGTAATGGTAATAAAGGTGGTAGTAAGAAGAGTAATGGTAATAAAGGTGGTAGTAATAGAAGTAATGGTAATAAAGGCGGTAGTAAGAGGAGTAATGGTAATAAAGGTGGTAGTAAGAGGAGTAATGGTAATAAAGGTGGTAGTAATAGAAGCAATGGTAATAAAGGTGGTAGTAATAGAAGTAATGGTAATAAAGGTGGTAGTAATAGGAGTAATGGTAATAAAGGTGGTAGTAATAGAAGTAATGGTAATAAAGGTGGTAGTAAGAGGAGTAATGGTAATAAAGGTGGTAGTAAGAGGAGTAATGGTAATAAAGGTTGTAGTAATAGAAGTAATGGTAATAAAGGTGGTAGTAATAGGAGTAATGGTAATAAAGGTAGGTAGTAATAGGAGTAATGGTAATAAAGGTGGTAGTAAGAGGAGTAATGGTAATAAAGGTGGTAGTAATAGAAGTAATGGTAATAAAGGTGGTAGTAATAGGAGTAATGGTAATAAAGGTGGTAGTAATAGGAGTAATGGTAATAAAGGTGGTAGTAAGAGGAGTAATGGTAATAAAAGTGATAGTAAGAGGAGTAATGGTAATAAAGGTGGTAGTAAGAGGAGTAATGGTAATAAAGGTGGTAGTAATAGAAGTAATGGTAATAAAGGTGGTAGTAATAGAAGTAATGGTAATATAGGTGGTAGTAATAGAAGTAATGGTAATAAAGGTGGTAGTAATAGGAGTAATGGTAATAAAGGTGGTAGTAAGAAGAGTAATGGTAATAAAGGTGGTAGTAATAGAAGTAATGGTAATAAAGGTGGTAGCAAGAGGAGTAATGGTAATAAAGGTGGTAGTAATAGAAGTAATGGTAATAAAGGTGGTAGTAATAGGAGTAATGGTAACAAAGGTGGTAGTAATAGGAGTAATGGTAACAAAGGTGGTAGTAATAGGAGTAATGGTAACAAAGGTGGTAGTAATAGGAGTAATGGTAATAAAGGTGGTAGTAATAGAAGTAATGGTAATAAAGGTGGTAGTAAGAGGAGTAATGGTAATAAAGGTGGTAGTAATAGAAGTAATGGTAATACAGGTGGTAGTAATAGGAGTAATGGTAATAAAGTTGGTAGTAATAGGAGTAATGGTAATAAAGGTGGTAGTAATAGAAGTAATGGTAATAAAGGTGGTAGTAAGAGGAGTAATTGTAATAAAGGTGGTAGTAATAGAAGTAATGGTAATAAAGGTGGTAGTAAGAGGAGTAATTGTAATAAAGGTGGTAGTAATAGAAGTAATGGTAATAAAGGTGGTAGTAATAGAAGTAATGGTAATAAAGGTGGTAGTAAGAGAAGTAATGGTAATAAAGGTGGTAGTAAGAGGAGTAATGGTAATAAAGGTGGTAGTAAGAGGAGTAATTGTAATAAAGGTGGTAGTAAGAGGAGTAATGGTAATAAAGGTGGTAGTAATAGGAGTAATGGTAATAAAGGTGGTAGTAATAGAAGTAATGGTAATAAAGGTAGTAGTAAGATGAGTAATGGTAATAAAGGTGGTAGTAAGAGGAGTAATTGTAATAAAGGTGGTAGTAAGAGGAGTAATTGTAATAAAGGTGGTAGTAATAGAAGTAATGGTAAGAAAGGTGGTAGTAATAGGAGTAATGGTAATAAAGGTGGTAGTAATAGAAGTAATGGTAATAAAGGTGGTAGTAATAGGAGTAATGGTAATAAAGGTGGTAGTAATAGAAGTAATGGTAATAAAGGTGGTAGTAATAGGAGTAATGGTAATAAAGGCGGTAATAGTGGGAGTATGATTGGTAGTCCTAATTATAGCACTAATAGTAGTAATAATAGTTGCAACGGCAGTAGTATTAATGAATAGTAACGGTATTAGTAATAGCTGTAGTGTAGTAGTAGTAGTAGTAGTAGTAGTAGTAGTAGATATATTTCTGGTTTTTTTTTTTAGATGAGGATAATTCGTATTATTTTGACTAGTGTTTTGGTTTATGTCACCTCCAATCTTCTTTAAGTGTATTTTGTCAGACTCTGGAATGTTTCTGCAGAAATACGAATCTGGACGGAATTTTGAAGGAAACTGTTTATTATTTCACAGAGGGTAACATGCACTCCTTCCGTCAGTAATGCCTGCAAGGAGCTGTGGCATAAGGGATAGAGTAGTATGTAAAAATCCAGTTGTAAGTGAAACTCTTCTGGAAGTTAAAGGTTTAATCCTCAGTATGAGTAATACTAAGAATACAATTGCAAAATATGAGATGTACTCCAAAGTAATGCCTCCTTTTTTTTTTTTTTTTTTGCCTGAATGCATAAGACGGGATCGCAGAATACATTGTTATGAGGATTGAAACTATGTATTCATGATCTGAAAGTTTCATCTTTCTGTTGCAGATATTGAAAGATATATTAGAAAGTAACCCCTGTCATGGACGTGCGTCAGAAGCAGGGATATGTCATTGAATCCCAAGAAAAAGTACATTGAGAATGCTGGTGACTATGCAGAAAAATAAATTCTGGGGCACCAACAAACAAATGAAGCATGCATGGTCCCCCGTGAGTGCACAGTTAACGACGCATAAAAAAAAAAAAATAAGTTCAGCATTCTCCGCCCTCCCCATTTAGCCCTAAATGTCCTGAGGGGGACGTCAAATCCTGGTGAAAATGAACAAACGGTGCAGTTTTAGGCCTTAACATATGTAAATTTGAGTTCTGCACCATGCACAAAAACAAATGACAAAGTCCATCATTTGTCCCCCCCCCCTATTTAGCCCCAGAGTCCCCAAAACCTTAACATATTTAAATTTGAGTTCAGCGCCATGCAAAACTGCTAAATAGACATATACAGAAAATTTTGGACAAATATGGTAAAATAGTCCCAAAAATGGAGTTCTTTTATTAGCCCTAAAAGAGCCCCTGGGGCACACCCAAGAGTTATCGCAAAGTATAGACAAACACAATTATATAGAAATCAGTTAGTTATAACTTTTCAGAAAGTTTTATAAAAATCTAATCCATCAATTTTTTTTTTATAAGCACAAAAGTGTAAAATTTATCAAGTAAATATTTTCCTTTTTATTTTAATTTTTTCCAGATACATCTGCCTTACTTATGGTGCCTTTTACATATAAAAAAAAATACCCAATACTTTTACTGATGAGGAGACTTTGTTTAAAAAAAAACTATATGTCAAAAATTTTTGTCTGTGGCTTAATGTCTATCGCAATAAAAACATTGTTTCCGAAACGATCGTACAAATTAGTGTCTTTGTTGTTGTTCCTTATGAAACAGATTTTAAATTTTAATTTGAATTTAAAATTATCAATCACATTAGTAAATATATATATATATATATACATACACACATATATACATACACATATATACATACACATATACATACATACACACATATACATACACACACACATATACACACACACACACATACATATACACACACACATATACATACACACACACATATATATACACACACATATATATACACACACACATATATATACACACACACATATATACACACACACATATATACACACACACATATATACACACACACACATATATATACACACACACATATATATACACACACACACACATATATACACACACACACACATATATACACACACACATATATATACACACACACACACACATATATACACACACACACACATATATATACACACACATATATATACACACACACACATATATATACACACACACATATATATACACACACACATATATATACACACACACATATATATATATACACACACATATATATATACATACACATACACACACACATATATATATATATACACAATAGCTTCATTCGATAAGAGATCTAATAAAAGAAAAGAATTACTTTCTAGAAAGATGGATACTGACAAGAGAAAAGAAAGAGAAAAAGGAAGGAAATGGCGACTGACTGGTTCTGGCTTTCTCCCTCCTCCATAACGTTTACATGTCAGAGCACAGAAACAAAATGGACAGTCAAATAGTTTTACATAAAAACAGAAACTGACTGAAAATGAAACTAAATATGAAATCAACCAATGACATGTTGGGACGACTGATCGGATTCAGAAAAATAGGAATCACTATTGGAAAAATTGGTACCAATTCCAAAATCAATACTTTCGGGGGGGGGGGGGGGTTAAAACTTAATATTCTTTGCTGATAGTAATAAAAAAAATATATATATATTTATTGATATTAAACTACCAGTACAAGAAATGATGTGCGTGTGTGTGTATCATGGAAGCTTCTTAATAACTTTTAAAATTATATACACTAGCAGGACCTGTGGAAATTCCACAGGGAACTCATTCATATGTAATATATTGATGTTGGCATTCAGTAGATGTTCAGTATATATTAAATTTATTTATACAAACATTGATGGCTACATATGTGCATACATGTTTCTGTAATCACCCTCGTTGGGGGATTACTTCTTCAGGCAAAGAATTATCGTCGATAACTGATATTTTAAACAAAAACATTTTCTTATTTCGTTTACAAAGTTAGAATGTAACCTGGGTGGGAGTTATGAGCGGGGAGAGGATAAGTGAGGTCTTCGAAGATAATAAACATCTTTTTTATTCCCCCTCCCCCCTTTTTTTTTTATGTATTTGTAAACGAAATAAGAAAAAGTTTTTGTTTAAAATATCAGTTATCGACGATAATTCTTTGCCTGAAGACATAATCCCCCAACACGGGTGATTACAGAAACATGTATGCACATATGTAGCCATCAATGTTTGTATAAATAAATTTAATATACCTGCTCTGTTCACTCATTGAGCACTCTTTGGTAGACACATGTTTCATGGGATGTACTTCTAGGAAACTAAACTCTACTGGCTATATATATATATATACCACCACTAGCATATTTTTATGCTTGCGAAAATGCACATATTATTACCGTACAAACTTATCTGATAATAAAAAATATATATAATAAAATAAGTGAATACTTAGAAATTTAAAAAGAATCAGAATCTGGAATTCTGAACAGAATTATTTATTATTGTGGCTAAATTCAGAAACAAATCCGGCCACACCGCTACCATCCAATGCCTTCCACCTTGTTCACTACATACCAAAAGAAAAAAAAAAAATGATGTCAAAGAGGACAGGTGAGAAACTTCAAAAGGTATACGTCCATACATTTCCTGAGGCATAGTTTCTTTTTCTTTCTTTTTTCTTTTACATCTGACAAGAATAACTGCACCCTTCCACCTCACCTCCACCGGTAAAATAGTCGGCAAATGATAGTGGTTGCACTGGCTATGCCCGCAATAAAATTTATACTCAATATGCATAACAAAATAACGAGCCGTTTCGTACGCATTTAATTACAAGCCGCACCTAGAAATAGGCCACGTTTTGTATGTTTGTATTTTGGGCTTGAAGATAAACAAACACATCTATATATATATATATATATATATATATATATATATATATATATATATATATATATATATATATATATATATTTACTAGCAAAGATACCCAGACTTTGCTGTATGCTGTGGTACCCACTTTGCGGTTACCCAAGTGTATAGCAAATTCCCGACCACAACACTTCATTTTGAAAAATAGTGTGCATCATCCCTAGGTTGAAGACCATCATCATCATGTCAGTTTTGGGCTGCATGAGAGTATACATACATAGGCTAAGATCTAGACCTTGAGAAAGGGTGTGCGAGGGACCATAATCATGCCAAGTTTGGTCATGATAGGTCCTGTGGTTTGGGCTGTAGGAGAGTTGTAGACAGACACGAACGCTACTACTTATATATATATATATAAGTATATATATATATATATATATATATATATATATATTACAACGAGCACTGTTTTCTTTTGATTGTATTAATACATTTACTAATACATTAAAAAAAACTCTGCTCTTTAGATGGTTGTTCTAATCCCCTTAATATATATATATATATATATATATATATATATATATATATATATATATATCATTGTTCTTAAATCAACCCAGCCTTGACAGTAGTGTTTTAAATTTCTTCCATTTCTTTTTTTCTACGCACATCTTATCTTTCTTTTAATAATATTATTTGAACTCATTCCCTTTTCCTTTTCCCCATTTGTGAATTATTCCACGGATTTCTGCCTTTTGGATTACTTTAGACCATCTTCCAATTACACGATTCACTTGGATTTTACTCGTAGAAATGGAAATTTAACCAACTTTTTTGGATTCTGGATCTTTGGATTTTACCATTATTGGATATTTTACCCTTCACCAGACTATCCATTCACGTGAAATCATGTTTTTCTTCCTCCTATTCCCTCTGCTTCACTAATTTTTTTACCAAATAAGATCTATGACTTACTTGTAGTTTCATTAAATACTTTTGCAAGCAAAATCCGATCCTGCATTTTGCTAAATCCTATCCTCTGATGAGAAGTATTTCTTTGAAACTCCATGGATTAAGGACTATCCACTTATTTTATGCTTCCTTTTTAAAATTAAATATGTTTTTAACTCTTTTTCAAAGTGTTTTTTAACATGTTTTATTAACTACTTGTTATATATATATATATATATATATATATATATGTGTGTGTGTATGTGTGTGTGCGCACACACGTATTTAAGTAGTTGGTTGGTTGTTTTACGGCATATCAACCCTTTTCGGTTATTTAATGCCGACTCCTTTGGGGGGAATAAAACCTTCAGGTTCTTACAGATTTCTTCAGACGTTTATGTTGCTTGATTTGGTTCTAGTCTTCAGAATTATTTTGTATTGAAGGGATTATTTTGTGGATAGATATTTGCTATACTTGGTTTGTATAGTTTTATTATATATTGATGATTTGTTTGTTGTGTGTTTAGATGTTTTTTATATTTTCTCATTTGTTGTAATAAGTGTTTAAATTTTGTCGTATATTCCAATTTTTTTAAGGAAATCCATAATTTTTTTGGGTTCGACTTCTTGGAGTATTTTTCCTAGTTTTCTTTTGTTGAAATATTTTCCTCTTATAATTTTGGTAAAAGAAAAAAATGGCCCTCGGTTCTGTCTCGAAGCAATGGATACCCCCTGTAAGAGTGCTTGCGCATATAATTGTGAAACAAAAAGTTGTGCAATCATCAACCATGCCTTTCTAGAGTCAGTACTACCCGATTCCAGTGGCAAGGAGAAATCCAAGACGACTGGAAACAATGCTGAGATAAGCAGAGAGCAGATACAGCATCTAGAATTCCCAAATTGTCATCCATTTTAGTACTCAGTGTTGATTTACTGTGAAGATTTAATGGGGAATTGGTGTGTCTAGGTTATGCTCTTGGTAAAAATGGCATATATATATATATATATATATATATATATATATATATATATATACATACACAGGGTGACTCAAAAGAAAAAAAAAAAGAAAAAAAAAAGAAAAAAAAAGGAAAAAGGGAAGGAAAAAAGATAGGAAAAAAGAAAGAAAAAAAAGAAAGAAAGAAAGAAAAAAAGACGGGGAAAAAAGAAAAAAAAGGAAAAAAAAAAAAGAAAGAAAGAAAGAAAAAAAAGAAAAAGAAAGAAAAAAAGAAAGAAAGAAGAAAAAAAAGAAAGAAAGAAAGAAAAAAAAGAAAAAACGGGAAAAAAAAAAAAGAAAAAACGGGAAAAAAAAGAAAAAAAAAACGGGCCCCAACTCTAATTAGGCCGCGTTTCTTAATGTTTTGTCCGAATGAAATGAAACTTTGGTCATAACTAGTTTATTATATTCAAAACATCACATCAAAACACTAGGGTCTTTGGCCTTTTTTTTCTCCGTTCTACAGCATATCTTCTAGATGGCCTCCATTTAGCTTTTGTTTTTTGTTTTTTTTGGTCACCCTGTATATAAATAATGGTATATATATATATATATAAGGTTAAAATGTATATGTGTGACAGATCCTCACGAGATTGATATTGTTTTCAAGCGTGATCATTCGGACAATAAATATCGAACAATTGGCCAAAAACATTCATTCCTTCTCCCTCAACTGGGCAGTTTTGAACGAGGGGGGGGGGTCGCTTTTTTCGCCGACATTTTAACAAGTCATTGTTACCATTGGATTGACTACGCTTAATTTCAACGTTCTCAACTACCGGTTGCGTGATGGAGACATCGGCTAAGACGTTACATTTTTGTGTTTTTTTCCTCCTTTGCGTTACGGGGGGTTCAAGCCTGCCTGCCTGCCTACTACAACTGTTTTTTTTTTAACATCTCTTCACCCAAACTGCCTACTGTTGCTTTGACCCCCCCCACTACTACCACATTTTTTTTACTCCCCCCCTCCCCGGGTTCCTTACTACATCTTCACACACCCGGGCAATGACGGATACCTCCGCTAGTATAGTATATTTGCAAAAATCAAGGCAACAAATTATAAAACAAAAACATCATATGGCATATTTCTTTATGTGTTACAATTGTTTCATAACCATTTGGACAAATTTCAACATTATATCATTTAAAAATATTCCCAAAATAGCTACTCTTCAGAAACCAAAATACATTTA
The DNA here is from genome assembly GCF_053919585.1 of Euprymna scolopes. Classification (NCBI taxonomy): domain Eukaryota; kingdom Metazoa; phylum Mollusca; class Cephalopoda; order Sepiida; family Sepiolidae; genus Euprymna; species Euprymna scolopes. The sequence goes on along the minus strand of NC_136525.1, from coordinate 5,789,511 downwards.
TCATATACAGTGGATTTGGAGAACTGTTTCAAATCTACTTCCGAGGCTGCGAATCCTGATAGCATTGTCTTCCCTGTAAGAAGTAACTCTAGGACAATCAGATTTAGGGCCATCACAAACACTCTCTGTGTTTTGACGCTTTTGTATAGTCATACATAGTTTTCTCATCACATTTCAATCTTTTTTTTTTTTTTACATAGGCATCACCACATTATCAAGGCCAAGAGGCCACTCAAGGATAAGGGTTAAAGAGTGTACAGTAGAAATTGGACATTATAGTAACCATTAGTAATGAAAATTTGGTAAAGTTGATAACTTATATGGAACGGCTCATCAAGAACTTATTTACGTTAGACTTGAACACAACCATACTGTAGTAAGCCGGAAAGCAGGAAAACGGAAGACAATTCCACAGGCGTGCAGTTCTAAGAAAAAAGCTTTGTTCATAGAATCTACGTTTAGGTTTAGGCACAGATAAAGAGTGGGGGGAATTATTGATAGTGTTTACAGCTAGACGAGTGTTTCTTGTGAAAGTTTGGCGAGGGGGGACCATAGATTGAAGCTCATTCGAACACTTTCCATGAAAATAACGATACATCAGAGACAAACTCGCAACATCTCTTCTGTGAGATAAAGGTTGCAAGGAAGAGAAAAGGACATCTCCTACGAGGCTACGAAGTCTATTTTGAACTCTATCAATCTGTTGCCGATTTCTCGATCGGATAAACCAGAAAGATGGAGATTAACGAGCTCCTGACGATCACTAAGATTAAGTCGAGGCATATGGACTAAACATTACATCATGAAACCTGGAACAGCAACAATTACGATTAGAGATGCTTTGTTGCCGAAAAAAAAAAAATGGATATTTTAAGCTGATTTTATGCTCATTTTTTGTTGCAGAATCTCTTTTTGCCTTCTCGATTTGAAGTTCAATTCTTTTAAATTGACGTGAACACTAGGATACTTCAATTAAAAGCACAAATATGAACAGATAAAATTATCTATATAAATATATATAAAAGCGAATATGTATGTATGTGTGAATGTTTGTGTGTCTGCTAAAAACTTTCGACAGACACAACAAAAATTCACAAACTCGGTATCATATCGAAGCTTCATCCTTCGCTCAAAAAATATTGAAAAATTGGCCAAAAACGTTCATTTTTTTTCACCCCGAAATCGACAATTTTCGACGGGGGGGGGGGGGGGGGTCAATAAAACACCTGATGAAGGCCGGAGGGCAAAACGGCCGAAACGTTGTGACGTTAACAAACAAGATGAGGAAGTCAGTCCGACAATCTCAATCAATGAAAACACCTCATCTCAAAAATACAGACAAATTATATATATATATATATATATTTTTTAACTCGCATATATTAGTGAAAATTCATCAAACGAACCTCATAAACACACACATATAAATACACACACAGAGGCCGTCTCAAAAAATGTACTCATTCCTCGGATGATGATAAAACTTTATGAAAAAAAAAATAGATGAAATGAATAGAAAAGACAAATGTAATTGAAGACCATTATTGTCCAGACGACTTTGATTACAATTAAAGTGCGTACACACACACACATATATATAGACTTGTCCAGTAGACTAATTCGCAATAAAAAAAAAAAAAATAATGATAATGATAATGTCGTTCATCAAATTCCATCTGTGTTTGTTTACAATATCATGTCAGCTGATATTTGGGCTTGACGATGAATGCCCTGGAAAAGTCACTCCTGATTAATGTTTAGTTTTAAAATATGCAAACGAAGAAATGATTTGCAGCAATTTTAAATGGTACCTCTTCTTTTATCGTAAATTGAACTCGTTAATAAGAAAAAATTAGAATAAAATGGTGAGGTAGATTTGGGCTTGAACAGGGGATCATTTGATCTGTAGTTGAATGCTCTACCACTGAACTATATCTCCAGATTATAATAAATCCTTTTTTTTTTTTTATCTCCCTTGGCCGGTTTAACATAAAATATTCCCTTGTAAAAAATCTTTATAAGAGAGAAAAGCTATTCTTAAGATCAGATTTTTTTCTATACTTATCCTATGAATTTCTGTAGAAAACATATCTAAGAACACTGCCAGACATATGAATTACCTTTGTGTGAAATTTGCAAAAGACAGATTCCGAAATGGCCGAGCCTATGAAGAAGGAACTCTCTCTCTCACACACACACACACACACACACACACACACACACAAGTGACTTTTATAAAATAGATATAGCATTGGTGGAAAACTGTGTGAAGAATTACTTTTACCAGTCCTGGGACCTGTATTCTAGGCTATTTATAAAGTTAAGAGTTAAAAACAATATGTAACTAATCTATTTAGGCAATTTCAAAAGAAAAAGACGACAAAAAGAAAAAAGAAAACGACAAAAAAAAAAAGTAAAAAAAAACAAAACATCCTTGATGAATGCTGGGAAAGTATGATCTGTATCAAAAGAGTCCTTGATCTTCCTCCTCCTCCCCAATAAAAACATAGTTTGATTTGCACAAATTCGTTGGCATTTATGCTGATGACACAACCATCTATGGCAACACATCAAAGGTCATAAACGACCAAGTTCTCTCTGATTCTCCCTTCTCTGATCTTGAGCACGTGGTGCAATGGGAAAGCAGCAGCTGGTTACTTTTAATGCATCTAAAACCAAGCTCCTATCTTTACATCACCGCTCTGATCCTCATCTGGCATCAATTGAAATAAATGGCTCTCGTCTTGGGGAGGCTTCATGTTTTGACAAGCTTCTGGGCCTAACCTTTACTCCTGATATAAAATGGAACACATACATCAAATCCGTTGCCAAAGCTGCTGCAAAAACGGTAGGATCATCCTACCGCTCCAGTAGATATCTGACTGCTGATGCAATTCTCTACCTGTAGAAAAGCCAGATACGGCCAATGACTGTTGCCACATCTGGGCAGGAGCTACTAGAAGCAGGTTATCCTACCTTGACAGAGTTCAAAATAGACTTTGTAGCTTAGTGGAGGATGCACTTTTCTCTTCCCTGCAAGCTCTTTCCCACAGAAGAGACGTTGTGAGCCTGTCTCTACTTTATCGTTATTTTCATAGCAAGTGCTCGTCTGAGCTCCAATCTATGGTCCGCTCCTGGCATAACTTTCACAAAAACACTTGTCTAGCCACAACCACTATCGCTCTTTATCTGTGCCTAAACCTAAACACAAATTCCATGAACAAAGCTTCTTTCTTAGAACTGCACGCTTGTGGAACTCTCTTCTGTTTTCCTGCTTTCCAGCTGTCTACAATCTGACTGTCTTCAAGTCCAATGTAAACAAGTTCTTAATGAACCATCCCCCTAAGTAATCCAATTTACAAAATCTCCACTACTTATGAATACTACACTATAATCCCATAACTAATGTACACCCATTAACCCTTATCCTCAAGTGGCCTCTGGGCCTTGATAAGTAGTGACTCCTTTATAAAAAAAATGATACTGATTCAGAAAAACTGGAGTAAATTCCGCCAATTTTAAGACCTAATTAAAAATGTAGGTCACAGATGAACAATAACAATTCTCGTAAATGCATTTAGTCGTGGGAAGAGAGCGGCAGGGGGAGAGGGGAGAATGGGTGTGGGGGGTACGACGCCGACGACGAGTGCCACTTTTGTTATCCTGCAGTTGATTATCTTTTGTGCCGATATCCAGATTTGCAATTAACAGTAATCAGCAGCAGCTGCAGGTCGTGCGCATATTTTCACGTCTCCTTGCAGAGGAGGGAATCGTCGTTTGCAGCATCATTAATCTGAATCATAATTACAGTTTTTAGTCAACGATTGATTATTTAACTGATAGATGTTCGATAATCAGGGGTTTGGTTTCGTTTCCGTTATACAACGTATCAACACTTTTTTGGTCATGTAGGAAGAAACGTCCATAATATCACATTAGTAATTTGGAGAAAAACAATAAAAAAACTAAAAAAAATAAATTTAATTAATACTAGCTTGGGTGCCCGGCGTTGCCTGGATGTTTGGAAGTGGGTGCTGAGTAAAAAAAAAAAAAAAAAAGTGGTAGTAAGCAGACAGGCTTGGACCCGTACCACGAAGGAGGAAAAGAACATGTAAAAAAAAAAAAAAAAAAAAAAAAAAAGTGACGTCTTTGTTGTTGCAACCATTGCCAAACCGGAAGTGACGAATGTTTAAATTAAGGCGACTCAATCGAAAAGAGGGGATGACTTTAGAAAATATCGGCGAAAAAAGTGACCCCTCCCAGTAGAAAAGTGCCCAGTTGAGGGTGAAGTAATTAATGTTTTTAGCCAATTTTTCGATACTTGTTATCCGAAGGGTCGAGCTTTAAAACGATACCGATCTCGTGAAAATTGGTCGCTTCTGTCAAAAGTTTTAGGCAGATAAGATAGGGGGAGGGGGGGGTCACTTAGTGAAAAGTTTTCCATTTGGCGGCGCGACAATGTTTCCTCGCTTGTGTATCGTTTTCAGAGATATTAATGTTAACAATTGAATACGCGTTCCAAACAAATATGATGGAAATAAAATAATAGCATATATAACGTAAAATAATAGCATATATAACGTACAAGGTGAAAAGCGGAAAAACTGAAAAGGAAATGTGCAGTTGTTACTACAGCTTTCGAAAAGAATTTAAGTCATATTCACCGTAAGGATTTGTTGAAATAAGTTAAACCGCCGTGAAGGAAAACCATCAATAAATTAACGAATGGTAGAGTTTCAGGTTTAACTCAATAAATCTAATTATTTATGTTTTTTTTTTTTAAATATATGCAATAATTGGACATGCAATAAGTCTGGATTTATAACACGGTGGAAATGATTTTGAAATAAAGTTTTCATATCCTCTAAATAAATTAGCATAATTTCTTTTTTTTTTTTTTACCGAGTTTATCTTTACAGTTGCTGTTCATTATAGATATACATACATACATCTAAACAGATAGTTCATTATAGATATACATACATACATCTAAACAGATAGTTGAGATTTATAGATTGCTAGCAGGGGGTACCCGGGTGTTTGTAGGCGTGTGTTTTTAGGTAAATGAAAAGAAAAATCGTTGGCTGAGTGTCCCAGGTGCTTGTTTAAAAAAAAAAAAAAAAAATGTACGACGTTTTTGATGAGTTAATGACGTCAACTTTGAGTGCGGGACAGTGTTTTATTTACCGCGAGTCTGTTTGCTTCTTTTTTTTTTATACGGAAAAGCTTAATGCACATGCGGCGATCGAAAATTGTTGAATATTAATCTTTTGAAAGTCGGGCAAATTAAATAGACAGGCGACGCCGGTTGTTAACTCGTAGATATTATCATTTAGGCACGATATAAAAAGTTTTAAGAAGTTGTGAGGCGACCGATCGGTTCTCGGAAAAAAGCACACACACACACAAACATTTTCGCTTTTATATTTATAGACTATTGAATATGATTTAAATATCAATGAAACAATAACACAATGGGTGTATATGATTTTATATGTACATGTTATATACTGACTATGGAACGATAAATTTGTCGCCTTAAAGAAAACAGCACTACAGTTTTTATTGAAACAAAAATAAATTCAGGTAACTTTATTATGTAATACAGTTGACATGTAATCAATCTAGCCACCTTCAGCCTTAATCACCACCTTGGTCCGGAACTGGGAGCATGCCTTTTCCCCAAGCACTGGTGGGAGCTTGGTGAATACTCGGCAGATAGTTACGATCAGGCTAGATTTAGTGTAGTGGGAGGTCGTTGGTGATGTTCTCCACGTATGACCAAACAAAGTAGTCCAGCGGATTCAGATCGAGAGGGAAGGGAGGTGGGCGTCAGTGAGAGAAGGGTACAAAGTTAAAGCACTTCTTCTGAAGCCAGATTTGTTGGCTGGCGCCGAGTCCTGCTGTCACCCTTTCGACATGTGCACTACTCCTCGATAGCAAATATGAGAGACAACAGCACAACTAGACGAGAAGATGACAATAGAAAAAGCGTTTGGCTGGCGGTGATTGTCGCGTGAGGTAGCACACATGGTATCACAATCGAATAGAAGTTTGATAATCAGGGGGTTTGTTTTGTTTTCTGTTACTGTAATAGTTTGTATAGCATGCGTGTGAAAAAAATCAGCAGCCGTAGGAGAGCTGACTAGGGAAAATATTAGCAGCAGCCGTAGGAGAGCTGACTAGGGAAAATATTAGCAGCAGCCGTAGGAGAGCTGACTAGGGAAAATATTAGCAGCAGCCGTAGGAGAGCTGACTAGGGAAAATATTAGCAGCAGCAGTTGTCTAAGCAAATGTGCATGTGCTGACGTCGCAGGAGGAAGGAACAAAAAAAAAAAGGGCAGAAGAAAGGACAGCGCGTGGTCGAACAGAGAAAGAAGTTGCGTTCTGGGGAAGATGGATGTGTGAAGACACGAGCGAGAAAGCGCTGGCTATGCCCGGAGTCAGGTGGTGGGGAGAGAGACTTTTAAAAAGCACATGGTATATGGCAGTATGTTGTAAGACTTTTGCAAGACAATGAGATGCGTTGTTTTGAAAGAACCACAAATAAATGCATTTCATTTGAACTTAAATAAATGCGGAGTCAGATTTTTTTTCCTTTCCTTTTCTTTGTTCCTTTGCGACGCTACCAGACAACATGTGGGTCGCAGTGTTGAAATGTAATGACACGGCTAAAAAGTAACAACCACATTATATTATCTGACATATAAACACTTCTTGGGTTATCTAATGTCGAAAAAAAAAAAAAAAAATTCATGAATAATTGAACATTAATGTTTGAGAAAAAATATGGGGATTTTAAGGTTAAAAATTTTTTTTTTTTTTTTCAATTTTTAGATAATTTTGTTTGAGCTGGAGATGGGGCATCCTACCAGATGTCAGACATTCACCTGCTATTTTATACATTCCAACCAAGAGATCTTTTTAAGATTTTAACCGGTCCTGTAAGTGCAATTGTTTGTCTCTTGCACTTGGTTCATCGGGTATATTTGCCAGGTATTTTTTTTTTTAATTCTTTTTCATGCTACTATAATTACTCGAATGATGGAGATCTTCCTTAGATTCCAATTTCTTTTCATGTTGTACACAAGACCTTGGTATTTTGCAATCTTTTTTCTTTCCCCTGTTTAACACAGCTGGAGACGCGTGTTTGCATGTCCAGCTTTAAGCGCAATTGTTTATACATCTCTTGCACTTTGTTCACCGGGTATATTCCAGAGATAGTTTTGTAAATTCTTTTTTATAAGTCTGTTTGCTCCTATTATTACTGGAATGATGGAGATCTTCCTAAGATTCCAATTTCTTTTCATGTCGCACATAAGACCTTGGTATTTCGTTATCTTTCCCCTCTCAGCTATGTTTAACTCTGCATCACTGGACACACATGTCTGTATGTCTAGCTAAAGGTCAAAAACTATAAAACAAAGACCCGCAAAGTTAGTATATTCTCGATTGATTTTAGAATGAACTGAACCAGGGTTTTTTTTAATCTTATTTTTTATTTTACTAACATTCACCCATAACAAAGTATATCGCCACTAAGACATAACGGACTACTATTTGGGACAAGGTTGAGGAAATATTAAGATGTTGGTTTACATTACATTTAAACTTCGGTGTATCAGTAGTCAGGAAAGCAGGAAGGAATTTTAGTCGTTTGAGAGAGAAAAAAAAATTATTAGAGTTGAAAGCTTTCTGGCATTTAGGGACCTCAACAGTGAAGGGGTGTGATTTTGTTGGTAAGCGAGTTTGTTAGGAATATGCATGTTGAGGGGGTACAAGTGCAACGAGTTCATCAGAGCATATTCCATTAAAATACTTGTAAAACAGGTATAAGGATGCAACTATGCGGTGATGGGACAGAGGTAGGAGCTTAGTTGACAAAGTGGAACTTATTAGATCCCAGACTCAGTTTTGGACCCTATCCAAGAGGGAGAGCCCACATGTGGGCTAGTGCATCAACCACATGTGGGCTAGAAGTGTAAGCCATATTTAGTTTCAGAACAGTTACCGATGGTTCGTTGTTCCACACAAGTCCTGAGAGGTGACTGGTTTGCAGTAGACAGAACAGTTACCGATGGTTCGTTGTTCCACACAAGTCCTGAGAGGTGACTGGTTTGCAGTAGACAGAGCAGTTTCCGATGGTTCGTTGTTCCACACAAGTCCTGAGAGGTGACTGGTTTGCAGTAGACAGAGCAGTTTCCGATGGTTCGTCGTTCCACACAAGTCCTGAGAGGTGACTGGTTTGCAGTAGACAGAGCAGTTTCCGATGGTTCGTTGTTCCACACAAGTCCTGAGAGGTGACTGGTTTGCAGTAGACAGAGCAGTTTCCGATGGTTTGTTGTTCCACACAAGTCCTGAGAGGTGACTGGTTTGCAGTAGACAGAGCAGTTTCCGATGGTTTGTTGTTCCACACAAGTCCTGAGAGGTGACTGGTTTGCAGTAGACAGTTCCACAGAGCAAAATATTCTTATCGTGTCGAGACGGAAAAAACATGCGAAATTGCTACAGAAAAGGTTTAATATTTATGGAGCAATTCTGGTTTCTGATTGGTTGGTAGCAGAACGTGAATTAATTCGATTCGTCAGTTCCTAGCAGCATCGTTTATAAATAGAATAGTCCGACCCGTGTGGGATCATACCCCATTATATCTCCAAACTATTGTAACATCCCCCCTATTTTTATAATGGGGAAATCCCTTGTGTTCGTTCTGCTCAAAAATAAATATATATTTTTTTATATTCAATTATACATAACAAAAATTAGAAATCATTTGGATCTTAAAATTTTAGCATTTAAAAAGACGCCATTTTTAATTGTGTTCAAATGTCAAAAGAGATATATGTGTACAGAGAAGAGAAATAAAAGAAATGGAAGGTATTTTTACCTTAGAAAGGGGTGGGTATGTGAAAAAGAAGCCATTTCTTAAATTTGATTAGGCAGTTTTGTAAAAAAAAAAAAAATGAGAGAAAGAAAAAACGCATACATATAAATAAATGTACATAAAAATAAACATACATGCAATATGTACCCGTTTAAAGAGGTTTTTTTTTTATTAAAACAATGCAAAAAAAAAAAAATGTAGGACATTTTTGAAAAATAAGAAAACTAATGTGCACAAAAAAAAAGTCAATTGTAATTTATGCGTGCCTTAAAATAAGCATGCAAAAAGTATTTGTCGAAAAGGAAAATTACAAAGAGGTTTTAAAAAAGTGACTTTTTTTTATTTTATTTCAGTAAAAGTATTAGTTACACATTAGTAGATTAAAGTGTTAAGACAAACAAAATGGATACAGTTTAACATCTTGTCCAGGACTATTTATTTATTTATTTTTGATATATAGAAATTTATATACATACAGGGCCGTGAAAAAAAAATTATTCAGTAAAATCCCCCATCAAGTTTTGAGAAAAAACGTTTTAACTTTATTCTTGTTGCAGGTTTCATGAATACATCAGCGATATTTTGTTCTGATGATATGTAATTCAAAATAATGGCTTCCTTTTTCACCTCGTTTTTTATGAAATGGTATTTTATATCTATATGCTTAGATCTTTGGTTGATTATCACGTTCTGTGCTAAGACTATACTGGCTTGATTATCACAATTACTACGGAGGTTTTAGTTAATTCTGGCTCTAAAATAGTCTTTAGGATATTTTTAAAGTAAAGTGCTTCCTGGGTCGTGTGTGTGATCACAATAAATTCTGCTTCACACGTAGACAGATACAATCTGTTGCTTTTTAGATTTCCATGAAATAATAGGTCCATTTTCTGAGAGTCTGAAACAATATCCAGATATACTTTTTCAATCTTCGTCGTTTCCCCAATCTGAATCCGAAAATCCTTCTAATTTTAGGGGATTTTTTGATTTTCTAAATACTAACTTCTGTTCTTTGGTTCCTTTTAAATAACGAAGGGCTTGTTTAGCTCTGTTTAAATCCTTCATTGTCAGTCGAGATAATTTTTGTGACAGTTTTGTTACTGTATAGCATATGTCAGGTCTGGTCGCAGTCATTAAATATACAAGACTACCTACAATTTTGCGGTATAGTTTATCATTTATTATTTCAGATTCTGTGTGTATATTTTATTAATATCATTTTCGACCGGTGTAGAGCGTTTCTTGCACTCTCCCATTCCAAATTTTAATAGTATTTTTTCGATGTATCTCGATTGATTCATCGTAACAAGTCCTTTGCTTTGAGTAAATTCTATCCCCAGAAATCAGGATATTTTGTCAAGATCGGTCATTTTGAATCTTTTACTTAATTTATTGTTAACATCGGTTAACATTATGTCACAATTTGATGCAATTAAAATATCATCGACCCACAAAACCAAAATCAGTAGTTTATCGTCTTTGTGTTGGGTATATAAACAGGGGTCTACAGCGCATTGTCTAAATTGTTGTTTAATAATATAATCATGAAATACTGTATTCCAACACTGAGCACTTTGCTTTAGACCATATAATGACTTGTTAAGTCGCCACACGCTATTTTTATTTTTCATTATAAATCTCTCTGGAGGGGTAATATAAATTTCACAGTCTATTGGGGCATTCAAATAAGCATTTTTTACGTCCATTTGATGGATGTTTAGGTCATATTGCGATGCGATTTGCAGTAAAATTTTGATTGTCATTAGGTTTGTGGTCGGTGAAAACGTAGAAAAATATTCTATACCGTAAATCTGAGAGTACCCTTTAGCAACAAATCTAGCTTTGTACTGTTCTACGCCTGATGCTGTAGTCTTTTTTGTAAAAACCCATCTTGTAGAAATAACATGTTTATTTTTTGGGAGAGGCACTACCGTATAGGTATCATTTTCGGTTAAGGCATCTATTTCTTTTTTCATGGCGATTTTCCATTCATCACAATGTTCTGAATTAATTGCTTCGTTAAAGCTTTTTGGCGCATTTTCCATTGAATAGCAATAGCCGATTTGATAATCTTTTATATTGTCGACCACAAAAAAATTGGGTCGCCTTCTATTTCTTTTGGGATATCTTTAGACTTTATCATCATCATCATCATCATGGATACTCTTGTCTCCGTTATTTTTATCATCTTCGTTGGTTTTAATAATTTGAGGAAATATAATTTCATCTTCTTCATATGACGGGTTTTCATCTTTAAAATTAAACGTGTCTGTGAATTTTACACATCGGATTCTTTTTATTTTATTTTTCTCTGGAAGAAATACTAAATTGGCTGGACTGTTTTTATTGTATCCAAGAAATATACCTCTGTCGGCTTTAATATTTAATTTACTCTTTTTCTCTATATATGTGAAGCAAGTTGAACCAAATATATGCATTCTGCTTAAATTTGTTTTTTTACCACAGAAAGATTTTTATGGAGTTTTAGATAGTGTTTTGTTAAAACACCTGTTGCATATATAGGCTGCCGCCATAAGTGCGTACGTCCAGAGGTTTTGAGGGATTTTAATTCAATGAGTAGGCATCTTGCCATTTCAAAATGTGTCTGCCATGCTCTTTCAGCAGTCCCGTTTTGGTGTGGCGATCTAGGAGCTGATGTTTCATGCCTGATATGATGGTTAATTAGTAAAAGTTCCAAGTCTTTATTGGTGAATTCCGTACCGTTGTCAGAGCGAATACACTTTACTTTACCGTAGGGAGCCATGTCGGCTAAATATTTTTTAGTTGCTAGCAGGGTATCAGATTTGTTCTTTAAAAAGTAAACCATTAAACCTGAATGGTCATCTCCGAAATTCAACACATATCTATAATGCTCTCTGGCCATCGGTTACACGGGACCGTTCAAGTCACAATGCACCATTGATAGGATTTTTTTGGCCTTCTTGTCTGGTATCTTGCTTTGATAGTTTGTCATTTTCCCTTGTGTACAGACGTCGCAGTTGAAGTTTTTTGATGTTTGTATTTTCATTTCATCAACTACAATCAGCAACTTTTTGATATCAGGAATATTGCAGTGTCCAAGAATTTTATGCCATGTATGTAGATCATGGCAGGCGGTTTTTGTTCCTGGCATGGGTATAATTTAATTTTGGTGTTTTTATGTGTGTATTTTTAAATTTCATGATATTTGTAGATTCGTTTTTTTCTGTGATCATTTTTTCAGTTTCTTTATAACTTCTGAGTGCTACCTTGAATTGGCTAAAAGTAATGGGTTTTTCTTTCTGGGTTATCACGGTGGTAAATGGCTTGTAATCACTCGGTAATCCCTTAAGAACCATGGAAATTAACAGACTGTCACTTATAACTTCAGACATTTTTAAAGAATTTGCAGTCGTTTCGGCTTCCATTCGTTTTAGAGAAGTCAGTTCAGTATATAAAGAAATAATTTTGGATTTTCCTTTCGATAAATAATGTTCTCTCAATATGCTCAATGCTTTGCAGCCATTGTCCAGGGCTTCTCTCATTACTAGTGATACACTTTGGTCATCTAAACACTGTATTAATTCCGCAAAGACAGTTGCCTTTTTTTCAATTAAGTCAGGGTCGTTTCTGTTTTCAGGTTGTGTTTGAAGTACTTTGTGTAGCTTTTGGATTCGTAGATATCCTAGAAATTTAACTTGCCACAATTTGAATTTTGATTCGGATCCATCGATATAAAAGATGCACGCTGGGCGCATAACCTCCAGAAGTGTAAGCCATGTTTAGTTTCAGAACAGTTTCCGATGGTTTGTTGTTCCACACAAGTCTTGAGAGGTGACTGGTTTGCAGCAGATAGTTCCACAGAGCAAAAGATTCTTACCGTGTCGAGACGGAAAAAGCATGCAAAATTGCTACAGAAAATGTTTAATATTTATGGAGCAATTCTGGTTTCTGATTGGTTGGTAGCAGAACGTGAATTAATTTGATTTGTCAATTCCTAGCAGCATCGTATATAAATAGAATCGCCCGACTGTGTGAGATCATACCCCATTATATCTCCAAAATATTGTAACAATTACTCCATGCATGGGCAAATGGTGGCCTTGTAGAGGTACAGGATACTCTCAGGCATAACTTTCTAGCACAGTAGAGAGAGCCGACCTTCTTTGCAGCAGATCATTTCCTGGTGTAGTCATTACAGATGTGCTCACACGGTGTAATTCCCTCATTGTTGACAAACGCTTGAAGTTATAAAACTCCTCACTTATTATGCAGAGAATCAAAATATATTATTAACCTATTCTATCGTTTGCTCCTCTTAATCGGGTAGAGCTTTTTTTTATCCAGATAGGTTTGCCTTACCATAGAAAATTTGTTTTTCAGCTTGATTTACTACTACACTAGCAAGCCGCTCGGCATTGCAGGTCGTAAAATATGCTTGAATATGATATTTTGATTAATGCAGATTTCGTATTTATTATTCTATTGGACCAAATATATAGTAATGATTTAAAAAGTTTTAAAAAATAACTCGTGCGCCACTACAGAGAATCGAAACCAAAACGTTTAGTTTACATCTTACTTTTTCCTTTGATGTTAATGCCTGAGCTATGAAGACACGTTTGCTGCAAGATTAAAAATTAAAACATGAACCAATAGCTATTACGTTACGCATGCATATCCGTAATGCTGTCGTTCGACCTTCACCTGGCAAATTCAATTTTTTTAATTTTCAAACTTTGGCACTGATTTTACCCGGCTCAAACGCAAATATAAAGTTTTGCATGTGTTCAAACACCCTACATATGAAGTTTCATGTCTGTAGACCAAAAACTGACAGAAGAGTTCGGTAGACAAAATTATTTAAACAAACATATACGCATACATAAATATATATGGAAAGATATTTGTGTTTACTATAATCTTTTTACGCAAATATTACGCAAGTATAAATCATGCAGAATTTCTGCATGAATATAATTAGACGTAATAGTTAACTAAAGATGATCATCACATAAGAAAACTGAAAAAAAAAAATTCATAAGGAATTAATAAAAAAGAAGGTTTAAAAGAATTAGCAAATTAGCTAGATCTTTTGCAGATAAATGCAATTCCACAAAAAAAAAAAAAAAAAGAAAAAAAAAAGAAAAAACAGATTTATAGATTTGGATCATTCTGACTATTGCTTGCATCTTGAGTCTCATTATGATTCAAATTTATATCTTCTAAAAAAATAAATAAATAAATAAAAAACACTGTATAAGCACAAATGCAAATTAAGCAAATGTGCACGCACTGACATCACAGCAAGGAAGAAAAAAAAAAAAAAAAAAAAAAAAAAAAAAAGAAGACCAGCACGTGGTTGAGCATAAAAAGCAAAGGAAGTTACATGCTAGGGAAGTTGGACATATGAAAAAAAACGGGTGAGAAAGCGCTAGCTATAGCTGGAGTCAAGTGGTGGGGAAAGAGACTTTTAAAAAGCACATGATATATGCCAGAGTGTTGTAAAACGTGTGTGCGGGCAACCACTTTTGAAAGAGCCATGGATAAATGTATTTCATTTGTAATTAAAAAAATTTTTTTTAAATGATGAGTCAGATTGTTTTTCTTTCCTTTTCTTTGTTTCTTTGCGGCGGTACCAGACAACATGTGGGTCCAAGTGGTTGAAATGTAGCAACACAGTCAAAAAGTAACAACCGCATTACATTATCTGACATACAAACACTTTTGGGGGCATTTAATGTCGAAACAAGAATTATTAAAAGAAAGAAGAAAAAAAAATATCGCTGTGGTTTCCTTTTTATGTCTGCTGTGTTTCTGACTCATGGCCATGTGCAACAATGACATTAGGAAGGTGCTTTAGTAAAATTACAACTCTATAATTCCATAGCTTACAGATTTGGTCATACAGTGAAATTTCCTCATTGTCGACAAACACTCGGGTCTATACAAAGCGAAGACTCTCATAATAGATCTTCAATTAAAGATGGTCGCTAATCTGACTAATCTGTTACGGGTGCATGCATATACATGTTTGTTTTCCAAACATTCTTTTCATTTGATGAGAATTACCGCTTTGGCAGGATTTGATTGGCTAAAAATGTAGACAACCTAATACTGCACCTATCAACATGGGTATCTCACAAAGACAATAAGAATCACGCCATACATCTATTATATAAACCTCACCTGTCTGTTTAAATGTATGTATGTGTCAGGTCATATCATATGCTATTGGGACCATGTAACTCATGGTCGGGTCACCAGCGACTAAACTGGTTCCCCCACCAGACTTGTTAGGTGAAGAGAGTGGCTAGTCTCCCTGAAGGATTAAAAACAAGACCTTCCAAAGGGCGAATGAACCCTTTTTCGGGGTCAACAGCCAACTAGCACCATGTGTGTTTGTGTGTATGTATCTGTGTGTTGGGGTAGAGAGAGCTCCTGCAAGCCGTGGTGAAGGCAACCTTTCTAGGAGAAGCAAATTTCTGATTTAAAAAACCATAAAGCGAGAGACCAGTACCCGCATTAAGTTGTTCTGCAGTTTAACTTGTTGCTGGCTATCTTGCTCTTGCTTGTTGCTGGATCTCAACATTTTGAACCGAGAGAGAGACTTAGCTGTCATACAAAGCTAAGACTCTGTAACATCATCTGTGTATAGATACTCCCTCAGGCATTTGTCTATAAAAATGGTCCTGTGGTTTGGTTTGGTTGTTTTTGTTTTACAGCATATCAACTTTTTTCAGGTTATTTAATGCTGAATCTGAAGATTTTGAAGAAAAATTTTTTAATGGAAATTTTTTTTTTTTCAAGTCAGTTTCTATTTAACCTATAGTTGGGACCCTAACATGTACTACCACTCCAGGTCAGAGTGGACCTGGGAACAATGGCAATTAAAGGGTGGCTCCACATTCCCCAAAGCCCGCAAGCTATGGCCTCACCATCGTTTAAGGTCATAACTAGGACCCATTGGAGATTGAACCCAGAGTGTTCGGCTTACAAAATAACATGAGTACCATATGCTTGTTTTCCAAACATTTTTCTGATTTGATGAGGAGTACCTCTTCAGCAGGATTTGATTGTTAATTCTTTTTGGGGATTATTTAATTTTATAATACGACGATAGATTTTCCACTCAAGATTTTCTACAATGCCAATTTGTAAACCAATGTTGCAGGGAAGGGCTGTCCCCTTGCCATGTAAATAAGAAGAATATTAGCGAAGTGAAAATGAGATCAGGATAAGCCTAGAATCGAACCCTGTAGGCAAAGTTAAGAAATGGAATGTTAGAAATTAAGCCTATTGTTAATTCTTTTAGAAATCTGAATATTAAATATGTCAGCAAAAGAATGAACAATGCAAATTAAATTATATTGTTTAAAATAGGTTGGAGTTATATATTGAGGATTCTTTTGTTTGCCAGGGGTGTGTTTGGACAAACATATGTAAAGCCACGTGAAATTGGTCACGTTTAAAAAACACACTTCTGACATCATAGACAAAGGAAGATTCTCAATATAGAATCTAGAGTTGTGTTGAGAGTTGGAGAGTTGAGAGTCAGTCAGTTGGTCAGTTGATCCCTTGGTTATTTTTGTTTTACGGCATATCAACCCTTTTCGGGTTATTTAATGCTGAATCCAAAGATTTTGAAGTCAGTTGGTCAGTTGATCCCTTGGATTGGTTGGTTGGTTATTTTTGTTTTACGACATATCAACCCTTTTCGGTTTATTTAATGCCAAATCCAAAGATTTTGAAGTCAGTTGGTCAGTTGATCCCTTGGACTGGTTGGTTGGTTATTTTTGTTTTATGGCATATCAACCCTTTTCGGGTTATTTAATGCCGAATCCAAAGATTTTGAAGTCAGTTGGTCAGTTGATCCCTTGGATTGGTTGGTTGGTTATTTTTGTTTTACGGCATATCAACCCTTTTCGGGTTATTTAATGCCGAATCCAAAGATTTTGAAGTCAGTTGATCCCTTGGAAGCAAAAGGAGAACATTTAGACTATGTAGATCCAAGTTTAAATTCCTGACGTCATCAACCGGTCGATCAGATGAATAAAGAAATCCTCATTATGTTGTAACTGTTGTCTTGTGTCACATCCTTCATCACGGACGAAAAACGTAATTGCGTTTATCTTCAATTATCATGAACATTGTAAACCCTTCCAAGTTGTGTGTCCGATCTCCTCCATCACAAGTAATGTCTATAAATTCCTCCTCTCCTCTGTGTTAAGAATTGTGCATCATATCACGCTCTCCTCTAATACGATGTTATTTACATCTTTTTTCCCCTGGACAATTAGACAACCTGCACTAATAATCATGCACGTTCGGCTTACAACATAGAATCGGGTTATTCATATTATTTGGATTCTTTAGTCGATGTAACCTCAGACCTTCTTCAGGTATATCTCCTCAAACTCAGGAATGTTTCTGCTGCAAGGACCCATGGAGCAGTGGTTAGGATCCTTGGATTGGTCGGTTGTTTTTGTTTTACGGCATATCAACCCTTTTCAGGTTATTTAATGCCGAATCCAAAGATTCTGAAGAAAATTTTTTTAAATAGAATATATTCGTTGTTTTCAACTCGGTTTCTATTTAACCCATAGTTGGGACCCTAACAGGTACTACCATTCTAGGTCAGAGTGGACCTGGGAGCAATGGCAATTAAAGGGTGGCTCCACACTCCCCAAAGCCCGCAAGCTGGGGCCTCACCACCGGATATAGTTTAAGGTCATATCCAGGACCTAGGATCCTTGGAAAAATCAATTGTAGAAGTGATAATCTACTAAAGGTGAAGATTTAATTCTCAGTGTGCAATCTTTGGCTATTTTTTTTTTTTACTTTTGAAATCGCAACTTTATAATATAAAAAAAAAAATCGATAGAACATTAACTCTATAATAATATATATGAAATCTGCAAGAATTAAAATATCATGTTTAAGCATATTTTATGACCGGGCTACGCCGGGCGTCCCTTCTAGCTTAGATAAATGCTTTTGCTGTTTTAACAAAAGAGCTACAATAATATCAAAGCGTCTCCATTTACACTGAACAGCTACAGAATGCCAACATCAATATATTACATATGAAGGATTCCTCTATGGAATTTCCACAAGTTCCACACAAGTAAAAATAGAATTTACTGAATTATCGAGTTTTATCGTGTGGAAGAACTGTGCGACCAATTCAGTATGACAAACTGATGTATCTCTTGACTTAAACTGAATTACATTAAAGATCCACCATTTTTAAATACAACAAAATTGTTTTTAGGTGAAAGAACAAAAACCCTCCTCCCTATATTAGAATGGTTTTCTAAATATTATGAATATTTTTTTCAATAGCCAACAAGACAAAATAATGGAGGAAAAGATATATAAGTGTCACTAAAGGCAAGCTAAGATACTCTTCTACGTACATGGATAGGTTTTTTTGTGCTTTCACTTGTTTTAAAGTGTTTATTTACTTTGAAACAAAAGTAGTGTCAAGTTTGTCGAGTTAGAACAAAAAAAAAATGGCGATTTAGTTACAGTCACGTTCAGTAAAGATAATCGCTCAAAGATCGAAAATTAAGCAAATTACTGATAGTAGAACATTGGATTTTTGTACGATTAGTGACATTTATTGGATGTGTTTGTTTCTATGAGTATTTTGTTTAATTTTCAATTTTTGAGTGATTATCAGGGGTCAATATGGATGTAACGAGATGGCAAATTATTTTGTTATAAGAGACTTGACACTTGTTTCGAAGTAAATAAACGCTTCAAAATAAGTTAAAACACAAAAAGCTTGTACAGGTATGGTAAAAGAATAATTTATATTGCCTTTGGTAACATTTGTTATGTATGTACTTTTTTTTTTTTATCCCTTTTTTGTTTTGTTGGCCATTTTTTTTTTTTTTTAGAGCGCTGTATTTATTTCTCTCCCACCATGAGAAACGTGACACTAAGGTCAGAGAAATGTGACACTAGGATTGAAACGTCTACACTCCAATGACTACTGACAATGCAAAAGGTATCTGGGTAGCCCTGTCAGCATTCCCTGGTCGAGGCATCTCAGGTGATTAGCCTAAAACTAACCCCTTCTCATAGAAAGAAGGCAAAGCCTGGGAGGATGGACCTCTTAGAACTGCACAGCACCAGCGCAATCAACAGGGAAGAGGTCATTACAGAAATGGTCTAAACTCGCTTGATTTGGGGGCCTGAGAGCAAAATATTTATTTTTCGCCGTGGCTTTTTACCACGGCAAAAAATTAATGTTTTATAGAATCTTTTAAGTGAAAGTACAGATTAGTTAAAAAAGCCTCCTTTTGCTATGTTAAGTATGAGTTTCTAAATAATAACATTTCAGCACAGTCTGTAAACTAGTGGAACATTACATTTTCGTATGATTAGTGGCATTTATTGAATGTATGTTTCTATTAGTATTGTTTAATTTTCAATTTTTGAGTGATTATTGATTGCTACAACTCATGATACACTACCTGAATGTACTTCATTTCAGACTCCTCGACTTAACATTCACAGGCAATACATTGAGTTAATTGCCAAAGCTGCTGTGAAGAAGGTGGGCTCTCTTGACCATGGTACTTCCAACTTGAGAGTGTCTTATCTCTACAAAGCCACTTTTCACCCATGCATGGAGTGCATCTGCCATTAATCTCTCACTCCTAGAGAGGGTTCAAATAAGAGTCGCCAACCTTATAGGTCCCGCACTAGCAACCAAATTCCAACCTGTCTCATCGTCGAAATGTGGCATCTTTGTGCCTGATTTACAAGTATTTGGCGTACCTGAATGAGCTTTCCCCCCCTGCTGTAAAATTAATTCCTTTTCACGTTTTATTTTTTCTGCGGATTATCAATGACAGACTTAACTTTCACATTACCAGGAAATTTTTTTTTTTTTTAAAGTTTAATAATTTAACGTGGGGGATTTTTTCAATTATAATGTTTGTATTTAAATTGAAAAAAACTATTTAAAAGTAGCACAATACCAAAAATGCATAAACACCTTTTAGTTTTTACAAAAAACATTTGAATTATTTTATGCTACGGTGAACAGGTGAAACCTTTATAAGGAGAGTTGTGCTGATTGACCACAAAGTGGGGTATCAATTGTTATAATGGACCTCCTAGAACTGCACAGGACCAGCACAATCAACAGAGAAGAGGTCGTTACAATTGAAGAAAAAAAAAAAAATTTTCTGTTAAGTCTGTTATCGACAATAATCTGCAGAAAAAATAAGAAAACGTGAAAAGGAATTTACGCCACAACAGAGAAAGCTCGTTCAGGTCTGCCAAGTATTTTAATGGAAGGTGCGGGTTTGGGGTTTGTATTACTGTACACATAGATTCGAAAAAGTTGTCAAAAAACAAATATATAACAAATAAATGTTATCAAAGGCAAGATAAATTACTTTTCTACCAAACTGGATATATTTTTCGTGTTTTTATTCAATGTAACATGTTTATTCAGCTCGAAAAACATACAGTGTTTACCGATGTATTGAAAAATTCAAGATGGCCTCTGACTCCATCTTTAACACGGTAAGTTTGGGAAAAGGTGTTATAAATAAAAAACTGGATAAAATACTGTTAAAAACTCGCTCAATATATGAACATTGTTACCGTGACATAGCTTGACATATATTCGGCGGGTTTTTAATAGTATTTTTTCTAGTTTTTTATTTATAATACCTTTTCCCAAACTTACCGTGTTAAAGAGGGAGTGAGGCGCCATCTTGAATTTTCCGATACATCGGTAAACACTATGTTTTTCGAGCTGAATAAAAAAACACAAACAATATATCCAGTTTGGCAGAAAAGTAACTTATCTTGCCTTTGATAACATTTATTATATATTTGTTTTTTTGACAACTTTTTCGAATCTATGTGTACAGTAATACAAACCCAACAAATGTTATCAAAGGCAAGATAAGTTACTTTTCTGCCTAACTGGATATGTTTTTAATGATTTTTATTTAATGTAACATGTTTATTCAGCTCGAAAAACAGTGTTTACCGATTTGTTGGAAAGTTAAAAATGGCGCCCCACCCCCACACTCTCTTTGACACGGTAAGTTTGGGAAAAGGAGTTAAAAATAAAAACATATACAAAATACTGTTAAAAACCCACCGAATATATGTCAGCCTATGTCACGGTAACATATATTGAGCGAGTTTCTAACAGTATTTTGTATAGTTATTTTTTATTTTCGACTCCTTTTCTCAAACTTACCGTGCCAAAAAGAGAGTCGGTCGCCATTTTTAACTTTCCAATATTACATACATCGGTGAACACTATGTTGAACACTATGTTTTTCGAGTTGAATAAACATGTTACATTAAATAAAAACACTAAAAAAATATCCAATTAGGTAGAAAAGTAACTTATCTTGCCTTTGATAACATTTTATTTGTTTGTTTTTGACAACTTTTTTGAATCTATGTGTACAGTAACACAAACCCAAATAACGTTATTTCAGCACGGTAACAAAAGTGCATAAGTGCCAATAACACTAATAAATAATATTTTAAAATAAAACTGAAAAAGTGTGAGGATTTTATTTTTGAAAAAGTGACGCAAACGAAATAATGTAGTGTTTACAAGAAAACGAGTTAAAACAAGGTTTGGTGTAAAATTATATATATTTTTAATTAAAAAATTAAGACATTGATTTAAAACTAAATAAAATGCAAATAATGTTTAATAACCCGCATAAAAAATAAATAATTTCAGGGAAAAAAAAAGAAACAAACAAACTTTCTTTTCTTTTAAACTTAGAACAAACAAAACAGGAACACATGTCAACACGTTTTTTTATCAAATATAAATGCCGGTAAGCACGTTTTCAGAGTCAAACAGGGGGTTAAATCAACTTAACCACGGGTTATAATACCTTGGATTAAATGCCCAATCCCTAGCTGATCCATAAAATGTTGCTTAATTTCATCTAGATCAAAGCAGAAGAAAATTAAACGAGTTTTAAAACAAAAAATAGTCAACTTACCTCGCGGTTCCCGCCATGTTGGAAAATAAACGCCTCGTTGTGAAGCGAATTGACGCAGAGCCAGTAGTTTTTTTTTAGAGAGAAGTTACGTATAAATTAATATTTCGAGTATGAAACAAATTTGCTCGATTTCCTTTAGAGTATTTTTCTTAAAGACAATAATAAAAATTATTGGCGCAAGTGCAGAATTAAACTTAAAAAAATAATAATAATAATAAATAAATACAGAAAACCTAATTAAAGAAAATACAGGATAATCTGTATGATGTACGTACTCGTCACGGAATGAAGATGTCATATTCCAAAAATCATGTAAATTAATCAAGTACGTTTTTTTTTATAATTAACAAAAGAAAAAAAATAAACAAAACCTAAAACAATGGTGCAAGTCCAGAGTTTATCCCAATTATAAAAAAAATACAGAAAATTTTTTTTATGATGTATGTACCCGTCACGAAACAAAAATGTCATATTCCAAAAATCATATAAATTGATCAAGTATATGATGGACTCTCCCGTCGATTTCGACGTATGAGCTTCCGCCACAACAACTAAGTTGCTCAGAAATCCACATAAATGATTTGTTTATAGTGGTGAAGGCTTTGTGTAGAACCAACCACAATTTTTGGTATTACTGTTAACCTTTGTCGGTGCAGACGACTGCCACGGGACAGAGTATACAGTAGACTGCAGGTTTTTACATCAGAGTTTCCTTCTCCTAGAGACATGTCCTTACGGAAACGGGGGGGGGGGGGGTGCTGTGACGAGCGTGCGCAAAACGCACAAAAAGTATGAGTTGTGCGTGCCTGTGTCGGGGATCGAACCTGAGACCGATAGATTACAAAGAAAAACGTTTGTGAGCGATACTTGCATTACCGCGACAATTGGGTTCGCCCGACGGCTATAAAAAGTCAAGCTGAAACAAAGATTGGGAGGCGTTTCTTTTTTTTTTGTCAGTCGATGGTTGAAAAGAACTTGCTTGTGAAGAGTGCGACGTTTGCGAGAAGACAGAAGTCGAAAGAAATGATTCGTTCAACTTTGAAAAGAATTTCTGGCGTGTATATCGCTTAACACAAATTACTCCGCTTTCTCCCCCCCCCTTGTGCTGCGACAAGCTATTTCGGCTATTATGGCTTTTGATCCAAAACTTATACTTGATGGCAGTGCATCTGGACAGTCAATAGTGAAGTGGTTGGAGAAAGCTGAACTAATATGTCAGCTAAGTCACGTAAAGCGCATTGAATGTTTAATTCCAATGCGTTTGTCAGCAATTAAGTGAGGAAAAGCGGGCCGATTTTGGGTGTATAAAAAAACACTGTACACAGAGTTTGCTTTGGATCTGTTTGCTGCATGGAAGCAGTTCGCAGCTCGTCGTCTCCAACCAGGTGAAATGGTCGACGTCTTTTTGGCGGATCAATGCCTGCTGGTTTGCCAGAACATGCGGAAAACTTGTTGCGGGCATCATCCCAGATGGAAAACTTTGATCTATCTTATGTGCTGGCGTGCGGTCGTGCTATTTTAATGACTAACCCGACAGTTCCAGAGCAAGCTGCATTAGCTGCACGATCGACACCAGTTAACCCCAAGGAGACAAATACTTCACAGAAGTGTTACAAGTGTAATGGACTGAATCATAGGGCAAGCAATTGCCTATTGGATAGTGCAACAGGAGAAGATGTCGGGGTCAGACCTTGAAACCCTATCACGTGTTATCAATGTCGGCGGCGAGGGCACATTGCTTGATTTTGTCCAGGAAATGAGCAAGGGGGCGAGAAGTGAGCGCCGATCTCATCCCCCAAACTGGTGTAAATGGCGCCTTGCCAATTGTCACGGTTCTCATCAATGAACTACCACGCACACCTCTGGTGGATATCGGATGCACACAGTCACTGGTCCGCAAGTCATGTTGCAAGGAATGGACGAGGAAAGTAACCCTAATGCTCACAGCAGATGGAAGCACATTAAGCTGCTGTGGAGTAGGAATGGTGCAGGTTGACCTTGATGCAACACGGAGCATTAGCATAGAAGTCCTAGTTGTGGATGGATACTTACTGGGATTTGATTTATTGCTTGGACTGGACGCAATCAAGCAACTGAGAGGAGTAGCTGTGTCTAGCGCAGGAGAGGTGACCTTCCCACATTTTAGCAAGGCCAATTTTGCTGCTATCACTATTACCAAGCCTGATTTCTCTGCCAAATATGACCAAGATTCTCAGAAGTGGACTACATCGTGGAAGTGGGCTGGCGACCAACCTCCACTTACATGGAGAAATAGACTTGCAGAGTATCCAGCGCCAACACCGATTCGTGATGAATACGATCGGGAATTGCAGGCGTGGATTGATAATGGTTGGTTACTGCCATATCCCGAGGATGAACTTGGCTCTCCAAAAGGTCTAATCCTTCTCATGGCTGTTGTGCAGGCGAATAAACAGAAAGTGCATCCCATTATGGATTATCGGGAGCTAAATGAGTACATGGATGTGCATTCTGCCAACGTGGATGTTTGCTTACAGAAATTGAGGGAGTGGCGACAACAGGGACCAAACGTTGCAGTGATGGACCTACGCCGAGCTTATTTTCAAGTACATGTTGACAAATCTCTGTGGCTGTTCCAAACAGTAAAAATTAAGGGACAGCGATATTGCCTTACCTGCCTCGGATTCGGGCTGAACATCGCCCTCTAATAATGCAGGCCATTGTTAATACCATCCTCAGTCGGGATAAGAATATAAATGAGGCTACGTTCGCATATACTGATGACATTTTTGTGAATGAAAGCATATGTTCGGCAACCCGTGTAAGGAACATTTGGAGAAGTTTGGCCTGAAAAGCAAGACCTCGGAATAGTTGAGACTGGGCTCACGTGGTATTGGGATTACGTGTTGAAGAGGAGAATGGAAAATTGTTATGGCGGCGTGTCAGGGACCTTCCGACAGTACCTAATAGACTTACTCGCCGAATTGTGTTTTCAGTGTACGGGAAACTGACTGATCATTTCCCTTTTTTATTTTGTTAGTTTGAAGAGGTCAAGGGGCTCCTTCCTGGGGCTAACACTTGATTCTATTATAGTTTAAATTTATGTCCGAGGGCTCTTTTAAGAATAGACACTGTTCCCTTTATGGCTGTTATCTGTATTTCCTTTTCCCAGTGTGTGGCTGGTTGTGTGTCGCCACAGCATTTGTGAAACGAAGGGCGAATATGATCACAACTGGATGGGATGACGAAGTGCGAGACCCTATTCTAACACGGATGATCAAAGACATTTGTTTGAGAGTAGCCCAGGAAGATCCAGTAAAAGGTGACTGGTGCATCTGTGAAGACGTCACAGTATAGGTGGATGCCAGTTCTATTGCTACAGGCGTAGTTGTGGAAAGCAACGGTTCTGTGGCGGAGGACGCAAGCTGGCACCACACAGTACATGAAGACAAACACGTAAATTTAGCTGAGCTTGATGCTGTGCTGCGAGGCGTCAATCTTGCATTACAGTGGAAAACTAAGACTATACATTTGCGAACTGACTCTTCCTGTGTCTATCGGTGGATAACTGACACCTTGTCTGGATAGACGAGAGTACACACCAAAGCAGCCTCGGAAATGTTAATCAAGCGTCACCTCTCCACGCTTCGAGATTTGGTCTTGGAATATGAACTAACAATCGACGTGAGGCTCGTCAAATCTCACGATAACAGAGCTGACCAACTTACTTGAGTACCACAGCGGTGGATAGATGAGATCCGTAAGGCAACAGAACCCAAAGAACTTGTGTGCGCTGTGGCCGCAGAACACGACTCTCAAATACAGACAATTCATCAGTCCAGTGGACATCCTGGTGTGAAAAGGACATGGTACTTTGTAAAGTTGATCAATCCAACAATAACTGAAACTCAAGTGCAATCGGTGGTTGAGGATTGTAAAGAATGCCAATCCATAGATCAAGCTCCGGTGCATTGCATTAACATCACAGACACTTGAAGTAGGGTTGCTATGATACAACCCATTTCAGTACTCAGGTGTACTTGACATTAATAGATTGTGGTCCCAGCCGTTTTGCCATTTGGGGGCAGTTGTACCGACAGGATTCGGCTAGCGTCGTTAAGGAGTTGCAGAGTATATTCTGCAAAAGGGGGCCGCCGACCGAATTGCTCACAGATAATGGTGTAGCGTTTTGCGGAAAGACAATCACTGATGTTACAGAAATGTGGGGCATGCACATTCGATTTTGGTGTGGCCACGTACCCTCCGGAAACGGTATAATCCAGCGATCTCATTGCACTATAAATGGCATTGCAGCAAGAACAGGGTGCACGATCTTGGAGGCAGTGTACTGGTACAACGTCACGCCCAAAGATGACAAGACAGTGATGACAGCACCTGCAAATATGCTATACAATTATAGGATCTGTATCAAAGGTATCGATGAAGTGAAGGTGCCCAAGACCGCAGTGGCTAATCCGTACAAAGAAGGGGATGCAGTTTGGGTGAAGAAGGGAGATGAGTAGAAAGATGTTTGTCCACATTACACTTGAACTTCTGCATATCAGTACCGTTGGGAAAGCAGAATCCCGGAAGGGAGTTCCAAAGACCTGCAGATCTGGGGAAGAAACTATTGGAGTAAAAGGCTTTCTTGCACCTAGGAATCTCTACTGTTGACCATCTTACAATTTATTCCTTTAATTCAGTTGACACATACAATTCTTAAAAGTATCTGTTTCATAGCACAAAATCAATCACTAATTTATTATATCAATCAGTGAATCTATTATGCCCTTAACTCATCAGAAGAAATAGCAACAATCAATCCATCAAAAGGAAATAAAGTGTGTTTTGAAATGATTAAAACCCGAAAATTGGATGAGAAGTTGTAAATACCTTTAATATGTTTTCATTACGCCATTTTGAATTTAGAAAAGAATATATATATTTCTGTGTAAATATATTTTCTTATAATATACACCAAACCATTATTTAAGAAGCTCAATGTAATTACAGAGCAATATAATGAATAAATGACAAAAGACTATATTCCAAAGTCCATTCTTATAATTTACTAGCGGGGGGGGGGGTACCCGACGTTGCCCGGGTGTGCTCGGGCGGTGGGGGGGTAAACAAAACATAAGAATAAGCGAAGTAAATATTTTTAAATATTAAATAAAAATTAAATATTATATAAAAAAAGTTAAAACTTTTAAAAAAATCGAAAAAAAGCAAAAAAAAAAAAACTAACATAAGGCAAACGAACGATGTTAAATGTAAAAATCGGAAAAACAAAAACAAAAAAACGAAAACAGAAAAACGAACGTTAAAACTTCTTTAAAAAATCTGAAAAATAAAAACCAAAAAAAATAAACACGTGAAAAATAGCTTAAATAACTCTGTTTCAATATTAAAATTGAAAAAATCGGTGGGAACTTGGTGTTGCCCGGGTGTTTTTGAGTGTGTGTGGTCGGTCAGGAGTGGGAGGTGTTAATGAAAACCTTAGAATAAGCGAAGTAAAAAAAAAAACAGAAAAACGAATATTACGTGAAAAATGGCTTAAATAACCCTGCTCCAATATTAAAATTTAAAAAATCGAAAAAAAAAAGACATCTTACACCATGATTTGAACTCAAAGCTTTTAGATAATGACTCAGCACTTTAACCAACTAACCTACATGCACGAAATTAGGTCATTTTTTTTAAATGTTTAAACTAAATCAGGTTATGACGTCGTATGACGCATGCGTAGAAGCGACATCGTCATGAGAGGACAGTTTTTGCTGACCCGCCCCCGTAGAAAACTATTGATTTCAGGGTGAAGGAATTAATGTTTTTCGCCAATTTTTCCATATTTGTCGGGCGAAGGATCGGGCTTTAAAATGGTACCAATCTTGTGAAAATCCGTGAACCGTGTCGAAAGTTTTTGTGAGACATACAAACACACAAACAAACACACATACATACACACATTTTCTTTTATATATTTAGACTAGCGGGGGTACCCGGCGTTGGCCGGGTGTTTGGAGGTGTGTGTTGGTGGGGGTGGGGGTAGATTAAAACAACCCTGTTAAAAAAAAAAAAAACGTTGGGCGGTTGTTTGGAGGTGTAAAAGAAAAAAAAATAGTTTTAGTATAAAGGTAGGCTTGAACCCCGAACCTTTGACGTGGAGGTGGAAAGGAAATGGGGAAAAAAAAACCCTACGACCTAACCATCTTAACCACGGGAACAGATGAATTGATAAGTTTGTTAAGTTGACGTTTATAAACCGAAATTAGCAGGTGCGACAATGTCAAGTTGCGGTAGCCAGTTTCTGTTTTCCTCGCTCCGCGGTGATCAAACAATAAGGAAAAAACACAAAAAAATAATAACCTAAGGAAAACGAACGATGAAAACAGAAAAACGAACACGTGAAAATTGGCTTAAATAAGCCTGTTTCGATATTAAAATTTAAAAAATCGGTCGGTACCTGGGTGTTTTTGGGTGTCGCTAAGAATAAGCGAAGTAAAAAAAAAAAGCAGAAAAACAAACGTTACGTGAAAAATGGCTTGAATATCACTGGTTCAATATTTAAATTTAAAAAATCAAAAAAAAAAAAAAAAACCCATCTCACACCACGATTCAAACCCAAAGCGTTTAGATAATGAACTGAGCTAACACGACGTACATGAAATTTGTTTGGTTTTTCAACTATTTCAAGTAAATCAGGTCACAACGTCATCTGACGCATGCATAGAATCGGTCATTGTCATGAGAGGACCGTTTTTGTTGACCCCCCCCTGTCGGAAATTGTCGATTTCGGGGTGAAAAAGTTAACATTTTTGGCTATTTTTTTGATATTTTTCGAGCAAAGGATGGAGCTTCGATGTGATACCAAGTTTGTGAATTTTCGTCGCGTCTGTCGAAAGTTTTTAGCAGACATCCAAACATACACACAAACATGCATACATACATACATACATACATTTTCGCTTTTATATATATATGGATTCCTTTAATTCAGTTGACATTTACAATTCTTGACAGTATGTGTTTTGTAGCACAAAATCAATCACTTAATTATTATATCAATTGATTGATATAATAATTAAGTGATTGATTTTTTTTTCGCCAACATTTTAGCAAGTCTTCAGTTAATTTCAATGCTTTTGACTTCGGGACAAGATCAAAGTGTAGTATCTGTTCTTCAGATGCTGCACTTCTATTTCTTGTTCTCTTTCGGTGGAGGAGAAATCCTTCACGACTGTCACATCATGGGGACATCGACTAAGACATCAAATTTTCTTTCACTTTCTTTCCCTCCTTCGCGGCACGGGTTCAAGCCTGCCTGCCTAGTACTACCACATTTTTTTGCTCAACACGCACCTCTAAACACCTGGGCAATGCCGGGCACCCCCGCTAGTCTTCAATATGTATAAAAGCGAAAATGCGCACATGTATGTATGTATGTATGTATGTATGTATGTGTGTTTGTATGTCTTGCAAAAAATTTCGACACAGGGCACGGATTTTCACATTTTATCATTTTAAAGCTCAAACCTTCGCCCAAAAAATATCGAAAAATTAGCCCAAAACATTAATTCCTTTCACCCTAAACTGGGCCCTTTTCTACAAGGAGGGGTACCGAAAAAATTGTTCCTTCATTTTCTCTCCTCCTGCTACTACGACAATGACGTCATGTTTGACCTAGAAAACGTTGACGTTAGTTTAAACCACCTGCACGTGTTTTTAAAGGTTTAATTTTATCCGCTATCAATTGTATGTCTCTTCTCTTTGGCGCAGGGGTAACGTGTCAGGCTTTTTTTTTCTGCCTTAGCCTCGATGGTTTGGGTTGTTTTCATTTTTTTTTTTTTTTTTTACTCGACACACCCGGGCAATGGCAGGTACACCCGCTAGTAATAATATAAAAGTCGTGATTTGATTTCCAGATTCCGACAAAAGAAAGGAGAAAAAGTCCGTGTCTTAAGATCTCTTTATAAACTGTATGTATATGACACACACACACACACACACACACTCACACACACACGCACACACGACTGTATACATACATGTGCACACACAAAAATAGTCGCTCAACGGCCATGTCATGGTTATATACACACCATGCAAATTATATAATTATATAGGTTCAAATGTGAATGACAATATATGTCCCCCATTATTTTTTATTTATTTATTTATTTTTTTTAATTTATTTATTTTTTAATTTTTTTATATATTTTAAAAAAATTTTTTTATTAATTTTTATTTTTTTATTTTTTCTATTTATTTTTAAAAAATTTATTTTATTTTATTTTTTTTATTTATTTTTTTTTTTAATTACATTTTCACCCCAAACAAGGCACATTGCCACTTTGGTATAGGGGACTACTGTCAGGGGCAGCAACTACTGGGGCACTATGTTGGGATTTGGGCAGCAAGATGTCGGTTCACGTTACACTTGAACTTCTGCATGTTAGTACAGTTAGGGAAGCAGGGACCTGGAATGGAATTCCAGTGTCTAGCGGTTTTGGGGAAGAAACTACTGGAGTAGTAAGATCTTTTACATCTAGTGATCTCTACTGTGTTGGGGTGGGATTTAGCTGCCTGCCGGGTTTATCGAGAGTGTCTACGTCGTGGGGGCACAAGTGTCTGCAGTTCGTCAGAGCATTCACCATTAAAATACTTGTAGAACAGGCAGAGGGATGCAATGTTTCGTCGATGGGACAGAGGCTGAAGCTTAGATGCCAGTTTAGGGCCTATCAGATTGGCAAATCTCTTTTGAACCTTGTCTAGGAGCAAGAGACTAGCAGCAGATGCACCAGCCCAAATGTGACAACAATACTCAGGTACAGGATACTTTCAGGGGTCAGTAGTTTTCTAGCACGGTAGAGAGAGCCTACCTTTTTCGCAGCGGCCCTGGCAATGTTTTCAAATTATATATGTCCCCCATTATAGGCCGGCGCCGAGTTCTGCTGCTACACCCAGGGTCTGGGGTTTTTTTTTTTTTTACATAGGCATCACCACATTATCAAGGCCAAGAGGCCACTCAAGGATAAGGGTTAAAGAGTGTACAGTAGAAATTGGACAATATAGTAATCATTAGTAATGAAAATTTGGTAAATTTGATAACTTATATGGAACGGCTCATCAAGAACTTATTTACATTAGACTTGAACACAACCATATTGTAGTCAGCTGGAAAGCAGGAAAACGGAAGACAATTCCACAGGCGTGCAGTTCTAAGAAAGAAGCTTTGTTCATGGAATCTACGTTTAGGTTTAGGCACAGATAAAGAGTGGGGGGAATTATTGATAGTGTTTACAGCTAGACGGGTGTTTCTTGTGAAAGTTTGGCGCGGGGGGACCATAGATTGAAGCTCAGTCGAACACTTTCCATGAAAATAACGATACATCAGAGACAAACTCGCAACATCTCTTCTGTGAGATAGAGGTTTCAAGGAAGAGAAAAGGACATCTCCTACGAGGCTACGAAGTCTATTTTGAACTCTAGCCAAGTCCTTTCTAGCAGCTCCTGCCCAGATGTGTCAACAGTATTCCATCCTTGGACGTACCTGGCTCTTATATAGATAGAGAATAGCATCAGCAGTGAGATATCTACCGGATCGATAGAAAGATCCCACCATTTTTCCAGCGGCCTTGGCAACAGATTTGATGTATGTGTTCCATTTAAGATCAGGAGTAATGGTCAAGCCAAGAAGCTTGTCAAAACTTGAGGCTTCCTGAAGACGAGAGCCATTCATTTCAATTGATGCCAGATGTGGATCAGAATGTTGATGATGTAAAGAGAGAAGCTTGGTTTTAGATGCATTAAAAGTAACCAGCCACTCCTTACCCCATTGTACTATGTGCTCAAGATCAGAGGAGAGAGAAT
Organism: Euprymna scolopes; assembly: GCF_053919585.1. Taxonomy (NCBI): domain Eukaryota; kingdom Metazoa; phylum Mollusca; class Cephalopoda; order Sepiida; family Sepiolidae; genus Euprymna; species Euprymna scolopes. Next base: position 5,757,786 of record NC_136525.1, on the reverse strand, counting down.
TGGAGAGAACTTGGTCGTTTACTGTCTTAGATGTGCTACCATAAATGGTAGTGTCGTCAGCATAAATGTCTACAAATGATGTAAGGATGTGATTTGGAAGATCATTAATGTAGATCAGGAAAAGAGTTGGGCCCAGGATGGACCCCTGAGGGACACCGGCATTAATACTGTGAGCTTCTGATTTTTGCCCATCAACTACTACTCTTATGAACCTATCAGAAAGAAATGATTTAATAATTGAGAAGACATTTCCAGCAATACCATAGCTAGAGATCTTATGAAGTAAACCTTTATGCCATACCCTATCAAAGGCTTTAGATATGTCAAGAGCAATTGCCCTAGAAAGGTTGCCTCCGTCGAGAGATTTGCTAATCCTATGAGATATAACTGTAAGCACATCTGCTGTAGATCTAGCAGAACGGAAACGATATTGAGTATTTTCTGTATGGTGTATTGTTGTCATATCTGGGCTGGTGCATCTGCTACTAGTCTCTCACTCCTGGACAGAGTTCAAAAGAGAGTCGCCAACCTAATAGGTCCTGGACTGTCATCTAAGCTTCAACTGCTGTCCTATCGACGAAATGTTGCATCCCTCTGCCTGTTTTACAAATATTTTAATGGTGAATGCTCTGACGAACTGCAAGCACTTGTGCCCCCTCTACGTAAGTACCCCCCCGATAAACCCGACAAGCATATGTTATTAGATGTGAGTAATTATTAGGGCTGTGACAACAGCATATTATTTTCATTGTTTTGACTCTTAAGTATATATCCGTTAATATCTTATATGCTTTTTATATAGGCTGATGTGCTTATTGGTTGAGTGACTGTGTCTTACTGTGTCGGATACATACTTGAGAGTCAAAAGAATGAAAAGAATATGCTGTTGTCACAGTCCTAGTAATTATAAATTTTGCTTATTAGCACATAAATTGAAAATTAAAATTGAAATGATGATGTAAAATGGATAGTTAAAATAATGCCTTTCTTGAATCTCTTATGCCACTCAAAAACTGATGCTCAATTCATGCAAGATGGTCCAAAAGCAGTCTAAAGCATTCCATACGTTTCTGTGGCATTTTTTCCAAGTTTAAAACAGAATTTATTGCATATCTTTCTTCTAAAGTGTTATGCCCAGATTGCATTTTTGAAATTCACCAGCTGTGACAATCAAGCTTTAGTAGGGTGTATTCCAATTCCTGCTGTAGCTGCTTATTTTAAAAAGTTTTTATTTATTTATTTTTTTATTACATTTTCACCCCAAACAAGGCACATTGCCACTTTGATGTAGGGGGCTACTATCAGGGACCTAAGTTGCAGGGGTACTATGTAGGGAGTTTAGCAGCAAGATGTCTGTGTACATTACACTTGAACTTCTGCATGTCAGTACAGTTGGGAAAGCAAAATCCTAGAAGGGAGTTCCAAAGTCTAGCAGTTCTGGGGAAGAAACTATTGGAGTAGAAGACCTTCTTACACCTAGGGATCTCTACTGTGAAGGGGTTGGGATTTAGCTGCTTGTCCAGTTTGTCGGGGGTATTTAGTAGTGAGAGACTAGTAGCAGATTCACCAACCCAAATGTGACAGCAGTAATCCATACATGGGCGAATAGTGGCTTTGTAGAGGTACAGGATACTTTCAGGCGTAAGTAACTTTCTAGCATGGTAGAGAGAGCCCACCTTTTTTGCAGCAGCCTTAGCAATGATCTCGATGCATCGATTTCAACTCATGGTTCCTGTGAATGTTAAGCCAAGGAGCTTGAATGAAGTGCTCTCAGGTAAAATATCCCTAGCCATAGCTATTGGTGGTTGGTAAGGTTTCATGTAATTATTAAAGGAAATGAGCTTTGTCTTGGCAGCGTTGAACGTTACCATCCATTTATGACCCCATTCCACTACAAACTGAAGATCTTCCTCTAGGGTTTCGGACATTGCCTTAGATATGTCCTCATTTGTTTTCCCCACATGCCTGCTAAAGAGCATAGTATTGTCAACAAATATACCCATCTCAGAGACAATTTTATCAGGTAAGTCATTTATGAATATCAGAAATAACAAAGATGAGATGTGTAGCAATAACATACTGAATTTTTCAACATGACGATGAGAGGTGTGGGAAGAGTAAGGAAGTCAGAACACCAGACTTGATTGGCCAAATAAAGAATTTCATGGATAAGGAAAGTCATGTGACTATAGAGACAATAAGTGCACAGTTTGATGTCAGTGTGGGAACTGTGCACACAATTATTCGCAAAACTGAAGATGCAGAAGACTTGCACAAACGTATCAGTCCACAACTCCATCCTTGTCACAGACTATTTGACCAAGATGGACATCAAGACAGTTCCTCACCCTCCCTATAGTCCAGACCTTGCTCCCTGTGACTTTTGGTTATTCTTTGAGTTCAAGGAAAATCTTAGAGGTTGTCGTTATGAGACAATTGAGGAGATAAAAGAGGCTGCGACGAGGGTCATTGCCATGTTCACACAGAAGGACTTCCATCGGGCCTCTCAGAAGCTGTTGGAATGATAAAACAAGTGCATTGCAGCCGGAGGAGATTACTTTGAAGAGGACAAGAGTTTCATGTGTGTAATATCAATAAAAGTTCCCATACAAAAAAAAATCTGGAAACTTATTGTAAATATCTGTTGATGATGCTTTGCGATAGAATCATGTCTCTACTCATTCCGCACAGCTCAAGCAAAGGGCAATGATCCAAAGATTAGCAGCCATGATTCATCCAACACGGCCTTGAACAATTTCACTGGCCAAAAGATTTTCCCAGTTAGACCTAAATAAGATTTAATCTGACCAATCAATGTCTGATTCTGATTAGACAATTTGTATTTATTTTTGGTGTAACATGTTCTTTGCAGTAAAAATAATATATTTCACTTCAATTCGAATCAGATTGATTGGCAGAAAATAGGAATGTGCAACAAGCCATGTAAACGAACAGTTAGAAGATGTTTGTATGAAGTTTGTATGTTTCCTTTGAATTGAAAGCCATATTTGATTTCAGAAAAGTTTCCGATGGGTAGCTAATCTGTATAAGTCCTGAAGATGAAAAAGAGTTTCCGATGGGTAGCTAATCTGTATAAGTCCTGGAAATGAAATAGAATTTTCGGTGGGTAGCTAATCTGATCTGTATTAGTCCTGGAGATGAAAAACAGTTTTTGGTGGGTAGCTAATCTGTATAAGTCCTGGAGATGAAATACAGTTTTTGGTGGGTAGCTAATCTGTATAAGTCCTGGAGATGAAATACAGTTTTTGGTGGGTAGCTAATCTGTATAAGTCCTGGAGATGAAATACAGTTTTTGGTGGGTAGTTAATCTGTATAAGTCCTGGAGATGAAATACAGTTTTTGGTGGGTAGCTAATCTGTATAAGTCCTGGAGATGAAATACAGTTTTTGGTGGGTAGCTAATCTGTATAAGTCCTGGAGATGAAATACAGTTTTTGGTGGGTAGTTAATCTGTATAAGTCCTGGAGATGAAATACAGTTTTTGGTGGGTAGCTAATCTATATAAGTCCTGGAGATGAAATACAGTTTTTGGTGGGTAGCTAATCTATATAAGTCCTGGAGATGAAATACAGTTTTTGGTGGGTAGCTAATCTGTATAAGTCCTGGAGATGAAATACAGGTTTTGGTGGGTAGCTAATCTGTATAAGTCCTGGAGATGAAATACAGTTTTTGGTGGGTAGTTAATCTGTATAAGTCCTGGAGATGAAATACAGTTTTTGGTGGGTAGCTAATCTGTATAAGTCCTGGAGATGAAATACAGTTTTTGGTGGGTAGTTAATCTGTATAAGTCCTGGAGATGAAATACAGTTTTTGGTGGGTAGCTAATCTGTATAAGTCCTGGAGATGAAATACAGTTTTTGGTGGGTAGTTAATCTGTATAAGTCCTGGAGATGAAATACAGTTTTTGGTGGGTAGCTAATCTATATAAGTCCTGGAGATGAAATACAGTTTTTGGTGGGTAGCTAATCTATATAAGTCCTGGAGATGAAATACAGTTTTTGGTGGGTAGCTAATCTGTATAAGTCCTGGAGATGAAATACAGGTTTTGGTGGGTAGCTAATCTGTATAAGTCCTGGAGATGAAATACAGTTTTTGGTGGGTAGTTAATCTATATAAGTCCTGGAGATGAAATACAGTTTTTGGTGGGTAGCTAATCTGTATAAGTCCTGGAGATGAAAAACAGTTTTTGGTGGATAGCTAATCTGTATAAGTCCTGGAGATGAAATACAGTTTTTGGTGGGTAGCTAATCTGTATAAGTCCTGGAGATGAAATACAGTTTTTGGTGGGTAGCTAATCTGTATAAGTCTTGAACTCTAAAATGTTGCAGACAAAGAGCAAAGATCTTTCTCATGTGGATACAAAAAATCATGTTTGGGAATTCTCAATGATTCGATATTTTTATAGAGCAATTCCAGATTCTGATTGGTTGCTAGCAGAATGTGGCTCCATTTGATTGGTCAGTTACTATCGCAATAGCAATTACTGCCTTCCATAGTTGTTGTCATCTCACCAACACGACAACTATGGAAGGCAGTAATTGCTAAGGATGCAGTTAGGAGATTCGGAGTTCCTATCCCGTCGTGGTTACCACCTGATGAAGGCCAGAGGAATAGTTGGCCGAAACATCGTGAAACAACAACTAAGAAAGATGAGGATAATAGTTTGATATGTATCATGCAAAAATAATTATCGTCACAAAAAATTAGAAAAAATTATTGAATTTTAATTAATTTTTTTTTTTTCAATTTTCACGCCAATTAAGGGGTCTACTATCGGGGGACATAAATTGCAGGGATATTATGAAGGGAGTTGAGCAGCAAGATGTCTGTTCACATTACACTTGAACTTCTGCATGTCAGTATAGTTGGGAAAGCAAAATCCTGGAAGGGAGTTCCAAAGTCTAGCAGTTCTGAGGAAGAAACTATTGGAGTAGAAAGCTTTCTTACACCCAGGGATCTCTACTGTGAAGGGGTGGGATTTAGCTGCTTGTCGGGTTTGTCGGGGGTGTTCACGTCAAGAGGGTACAAGTGCTTGTAGTTCGTCAGTGCATTAACCATTAAAGTACTTGTAGAACAGGCAGAGGGATGCAACATTTCGTCGATGGGACAGAGGCTGAAGCCTAGATAACAGTTCAGGACTTATCAGGTTGGCGACTCTCTTTTGAACCCTGTTCAGAAGTGAGAGACTAGTAACAGATGCACCAGCCCAAATGTGACAACAGTACTCCATACATGGGTGAATGGTGGCCTTATAGAGGTACAGGATACTTTCAGGTGTAAGTAGCTTTCTAGCATGGTAGAGGGAGCCCACCTTCTTTACAGCAGCATTTGGCAATGCTCTCTTGGGATAGAGGCTGAAGCCTAGATGACAAAAAATCGGTTTTCATGTTTAACCGATCTGTCATTCATTATTATTTTAGTTAAATGACAGACTGAATTATCTTTTCCTGATTCACGGGATTCCCACTCTTATCAATGGCGAATCGGCAAAATATGATAAAACTGATTTTCAATTTTTGATTAAAATTCTATTCAATAATTGTTTGCTAATTTTTAATGTAGATGTTTTGTTTTTTTTATCTGATATGTAAGTATAAATAAAAGTTTTTATGTTAATTTATTTATAACTACAGACAACTCAATTTAACTAACAAGTTTTCTTTCCACTCTTATCAATGGCCGATCAGTAAAATATGATAAAAATGATTTTCTATTTTCAATCAAAATTCTATTCGATAATTGTTTCCTAACTTTTGGTGAGAATATTTTTATCAGTGTATGTGTACATGTGTGCATGTGCGTATGTGTGTGTATGTGCATGTGTGTATGTGTATATGCGTATATGTGTGTATGTGTGTATGCGTATGTGTGTGTATGTATATGTGTGTATGTGTATGTGTGTATGCGTATGTGTGTGTTTGTACATGTGTGTATGTGTATATGCGTATGTATGTGTATGTACATGTATGCATGTGTGTATGTGTATATGTATAGGTACATGTGTGTATGTGTATATGCGTATGTGTGTGTATGTGTATATGTGTAAGTGTGTATGTATATGTGTGTATGCGTGTATATGTATGCGTATATGCGTATGTGTCTGTGTGTATGTACATGTGCGTATGTGTGGATGTGTATATGCATATGTGTGTGCATGTACATGTGCATATGTGTGTATGTGTATGTGTGTATGTGTATATGCATATGTGTGTGTATGTATATATGTGTATGTGTGCATGTGTATGTGTATATGCATACGTATGTGTATGCAAATGTGTGTATGTGTGTGTGTGTGTATGTGAATATGCGTATGTGTGTGCATGGATATGTGTGTGTATGTATGTGTGTATGGGTGTATGGTTAAAGATGCACTGGGCCTGACTCACATGAAGCGTACAAGCAGTTTTCGAGATGCACCTTCTGCTTGGTTGAGTTCTATGCTGCATGGATGAAACTCTGTAGCCTGTTCGAAGGAGTCCCCAGCCAAACATCGAAGTATGCATTCATGGTCAGACTGACTGTCCACACCCAAAGCTGTTGCATTGACCACATCCAGACAGAAAACATTCTCAAGCACACATACACATAATACACACACACACACTCACACGCACACATACATGCACACACATACATATGCATACACACACATGCACATCCACACGCATCCACACACATATGCACATACATGTACATACACATACACACATATACATATACATGCACATACATACATACACACACATATACACATGCACACACATACGTGCACATACACACGCATACACATATATTCTGGATACTTGCAAGAGGACTACCTGCTCAACCCTGTCAACTCCCGAGAGTGAGCAACATACACATATGCTCATACATACACATACACACACATATACATACACGCACACATACGCATACACACACATACACATATGCACACATATACACATACACACACATATACATATATACATACACACACATGCATACACATACACACACATATGCACATAAACATATGCACATACATACACATACACACATGCACACACATACTCATACACACGTGCACACACATACACAGAAACAGACCAAATATCAAGGTCTCAGGTGTACGATATGAAAAGAAACTGGAATCTTAGGGAGATATCAATCATACCAGTTATTATAGGTGCCACAGGGCTTATGAAGAAGAACCTGAAGTCCTACCTAACTAATATACCTGGTGAACCAAGTGCAAAAGAGATCCAGACAATTGCACTTAAGGGAACAGCGAGGATACTAAAAAGAACTCTCGGTTGGTTTCAATAAAAAGCGGGGCAATGTTGGCAGCTGGTTTGGCTGCCTCATACCCAACATTACAATCTTCAAAGGAAGAAAATTAAAAAAAAAAATACACACGTACACACACATACACCTGCTAGTGCATTTTTTACCGATGTCATATTGGTCTTATTTGTATACAGTAGTTGATAGTAGACGTTGAAGGCCCCTCTGGCTTCTTGCAAGGGGATTACCTGCTCAACCCTGTCAACTGTTTTAGGCAGGACCTTCCTGAAGCCATAATACCGAGAGAGCTCGTGTTGTGTGTTTTTTTTTCTTGTTTTGGGTTCTCTTCTGAAATGAACAATGTGCGAAAATCTGACTGGCACAACGATTCCAGAGTTTGATAAAAAGATTCCAGAGTTTGACAAAAAAGATTCCAGAGTTTGTCACAACGATTCCAGAGTTTGACAAAAAGATTCCAGAGTTTGGCACAACGATTCCAGAGTTTGACAAAAAGATTCCAGACTTTGGCACAACGATTCCAGAGTTTGACAAAAAAGATTCCAGAGTTCAACAAAAGGATTCCAAAGTTTGACAAAAATATTCCACACAAGAAAATTCACAGTTTTTATGCGCTTAAAGCCAACACATGTACAGGCCTCGCTTCTGGTCAAGTTGCACACATGTAGCGCCATTTCTGTGTTGAGCTGTCCTCCTTAAATAATTAAACCCTTCCCCAGCAAACAGACAGAAGCATATAGAAGCTAGAAGTAATTGTAAGAGAGAAATAGCGACAGCTAAGACTGAAACCACCAGAAAACGCATTGAAGCACAGAAATTGGGAACTCGTGATTTTTGGAAAATCTACAACAGTGTAGTAAATAATGGGCAGTCAACGATTCCCCCACTATCAAATAATCATGAGGTTGTTTGCACGGCAACCGAGAAGGCTAACTTGTTTGCCAGTCGGTTTGCCTCAAACTCCACATTGGGCTTGGCACACCACTCCCTCCCTGAAGCATGTGGACCCGATTTCATCCCGACTGTGCTATTAAAAAAATGCTCCGCTGAGGTTGCTCCAGTTCTTTCCAAACTTTACAACAAATGCCTTAACGAATCTTGCTTTCCTGACTGCTGGAAAACTGCTTCTGTGGTACCAGTTTTCAAGAATTCTGGTGAAAGAACTGACCCATTAAATTATCGCCCCTTTAGCCTTCTCCCACTTTTCGCCAAAGTATTTGAGTCCTTAATTAATCAAGCTCTTGTCCATCACCTTTCAGCTGCTAAAATCCTGACCAACAATCAATATGAATTTAGGCAAGCCCGTTCCACAGCAGATATCCTAACTGTAATCTCTGAATGTATAATCCATTTACTGTAAAAAACAGGGGAGGGGAGGGCAGTAGCCCTCGATATATCTAAGGCTTTTGATAGGGTATGGCACGATGGTCTTCTAAGGAAAATTAGATCATATGGTATCACTGCAAGAATACATAATGTAATTAAATCAAGTAAGAGAAAAATCCAGGTTGTCCTCGACGGTCGTACATCTAAACAATATGATATAAATGCGGGAGTACCTCAGGGGTCTATCCTTGGATCTTTATTATTCTTGATATTCATAAATGATCTCCCTGATAAAATTGTTTCTGAGATGGGTATGTTTGCTGATGACACTACTCTCTATAACAGGCACGAGGGGAAACAAATGAACACATATCTAAGGAAATGGCAGAAGCACTAGAGGATGACCTCCAATCTGTAGTGGAATGAGGACAAAAATGGATGGTCACATTCAATGCTGGAAGACTAAACTTGTTTCCTTCAATAATTACAAGAAACCTTCTCTACCATCAATAGCAATGGCCAAGAACACATTACACGAAAATACTTCCTTTAAACTCCTCAGCCTAACATTTACAGAAAACATGAACTGGAATAGATACATTGAGAGCATTGCCAAGGCTGCTGCGAAGAAGGTGGGCTCTCTCTACTATGCTAGAAAGCTACTTACACCTGAAAGTATCGTGTACCTCTATTAGGCTACCATTCGCCCATGTATGGAGTACTGTTGCCACATTTGGGCTGGTGAATCTGCTACTTGATAGGTCCTGAACTGTCATCTAAGCTTCAGCCTCTGTCCCATCGACGAAATGTTGCATCCCTCTGTCTGTTCTACTTTAATGGTGAATGCTCTGACAACTATAAGCACTTGTACCTTCTTCGACGTGAATACCCCCGACAAACCGGACAAGCAGCAAAATCCCACCCCTTCACAGTCGAGATCCCTAGGTGTAAGAAGGCCTTCTACTCTAATAGTTTCTTCCCCATAACTGCTAGACTTTGGGACTCCCTTCCGTGATTCTGCTTTCCCAACTGTACTGACATGCAGAAGTTCAAGTGTAATGTGAACAGACATCTTGCTACTCATCTCCCTTCATAATACCACTGGAACTTATGTCCCTGATAGTAGCCCCCTACTTCAAAGTGGCACTGTGCCTTGTTTGGAATGAAAATTGGATAATAAAAAAAAAGTCCCACCATTGCTGATCACATTGATCATTAAGCCACATTGAACACCCATCGGCTGCTGGCAATCATAAAGTGGACTTTAGGCCTTGATAAGCGGTGAGCCTCAGGTAAAAAAAAAAAAAAATTTTAATCCAACAGTTTTTGTACAAATGAGTTTCAGTTTAAGCCTGATTTGTCCACCAAGCTTAAATGATGAAACAAACCAAGGCACAGGAAGTTGTTCACCAAGGCACACAAAAGAAAGCTAAAATAGGATTGTTGATCAAGGTGTGGGAATGATTGGGACAGTTTATGGACAGTCTTAAGTTTACGACACTTCCAAACATGTTTCTTCTGTCTGTCTGAAAATGGTCAAAAATCTTTGCCTCCATTTTTCCGCTTAACTGGATCTTTCTTCAGCATTATTTTATTTTTCAACTTGAGCATTATTTTATTTTTATACTTAAGCATTATTTTATCTTTATACTTTTAAGTCATTGAACACCCCTCGGCTGCTGCCAATGTGAAAGAAGAAAAGAGGAAAAAAAGAAATCCACTGCACACAGCATTGGGGTCGGGGGGTGGTTGTCGAGTGGGAAAAGATGTGGCAAAAACAGGACCAATTCTGCTCGCAATAATTCTTTGACGTTCTTCTTACTGAGTGGCTCCAAATAGAGAGTAGCCCATTGTCTAAAGAATACAAAAACGAAACATTAGACAAGGGAAGCCAAGTTATACAGGGTTGTGATACTATCGATGCGTCCCTCCTCCCCCAAGTGTTAGGAAGTAAAAAAAAAAAAAGAGAAAAAATATATTAAAAAAATGATGAAATAAGAAAAATCAGTAAACAAAGTCATAGGAAGTTGTTCAGCAAGGAACACAAAAGAAAACAAAAATAGGATTATTGATCAAAGTGTGGCAATGATTGGGACAGTTATGGACAGTTCATGGACAGTCTTAAGTTTACGACAGTTGCGAATTGGAGATAGTATAGTACAGATCGTAGCTTGGAGCAAACCGAGATGAACTGACATCAACTGACGACAAAGAGGCCTTAGCATACTATGTAAATGTGGACGTTAGCAGAAGGGGTTGTTTTCCATGGTTGTGTCACGCAAGCAACTGATATATACTGAAAAGATAAAAGAGAAGAAATCCAGGGCACACGGTGGCGGCTGTTGAGCGATGGAATATATGGTAGCACAGACTGACCCAAAATAAATGCCACCCATTCATGAAATCTGTTCATAAAATTCAAAATACTTTCTGTAATCAAACTATATTTGACACGATAAATTTAAATCTATGCCTGACTTATCCACCAAGTTTCAGCCATGAATTCCCAACAGTTTTTGTTCTCTGCTTTTTTAAAATCCGTTCATGAATTCACAATGATTTCTGTAACCAAACTAAACTTAAATCTATGCCTGACTTATCCACCAAGTTTCAGGCGTGAATTCCCAACAGTTTTTGTTTTCTGCCTTTTAAAATCCATTCATAAAATTCACGATGCTTTCTGCAGTACATATCTGTATTTGTACGCACGTATTGCACTGTGCGTTTTTTTTATTTCTAAAGAATACAAGAACTGTTGTTGCTATATTTTTTCTCTTTTTCTTTTTTTGTTGTTGCTATATTTTTTCTCTTTTTCTTTTTTGTTGTTGCTATATTTTTTTCTTTTTCTTTTTTTGTTGTTGCTATATTTTTTCTCTTTTTCTTTTTTTGTTGTTGCTATATTTTTTTTCTTTTTCTTTTTTTGTTGTTGCTTTATTTTTTTTATTTTTCTTTGCTATATTTTTCTCTTTTTCTTTTTTTTGTTGTTGCTATATTTTTTTCTTTTTCTTTTTTTGTTGTTGCTATATTTTTTCTCTTTTTCTTTTTTTTGTTGTTGTTATATTTTTTTTCTTTTTCTTTGCTATATTTTTTCTCTTTTTCTTTTTTTGTTGTTACTATATTTTTTTTCTTTTTCTTTGCTATATTTTTCTCTTTTTCTTTTTTTTGTTGTTGCTATATTTTTTGTCTTTTTCTTTTTTGTTGTTGCTATATTTTTTCTCTTTTTCTTTTTTTGTTGTTGCTATATTTTTTTTCTTTTTCTTTGCTATATTTTTCTCTTTTTCTTTTTTTGTTGTTGCTATATTTTTTGTCTTTTTCTTTTTTTGTTGTTGCTATATTTTTTCTCTTTTTCTTTTTTTGTTGTTGCTATATTTTTTTTCTTTTTCTTTGCTATATTTTTCTCTTTTTCTTTTTTTGTTGTTGCTATATTTTTTGTCTTTTTCTTTTTTTGTTGTTGCTATATTTTTTCTCTTTTTCTTTTTTTGTTGTTGCTATATTTTTTGTCTTTTTCTTTTTTTGTTGTTGCTATATTTTTTGTCTTTTTCTTTTTTTGTTGTTGCTATATTTTTTGTCTTTTTCTTTTTTTGTTGTTGCTATATTTTTTCTCTTTTTCTTTTTTTGTTGTTACTATATTTTTTTTCTTTTTCTTTGCTATATTTTTCTCTTTTTCTTTTTTTGTTGTTGCTATATTTTTTTTATTTTTCTTTTTTGTTGTTGCTATATTTTTTCTCCGTTTCTTTTTTTGTTGTTGCTATATTTTTTCTCTTTTTCTTTTTTTGTTGTTGCTATATTTTTTCTCTTTTTCTTTTTTTGTTGTTGCTATATTTTTTCTCTTTTTCTTTTTTGTTGTTGCTATATTTTTTCTCTTTTTCTTTTTTTGTTGTTGCTATATTTTTTCTCATTTTCTTTTTTTTTGTTGCTATATTTTTTCTCTTTTTCTTTTTTTTGTTGTTGCTATATTTTTTCTCTTTTTCTTTTTTTGTTGTTGCTATATTTTTTCTCTTTTTCTTTTTTGTTGTTGCTATATTTTTTCTCTTTTTCTTTTTTTTGTTGTTGCTATATTTTTTCTCTTTTTCTTTTTTTGTTGTTGCTATATTTTTTTCTTTTTCTTTTTTTGTTGTTGCTATATTTTTTCTCTTTTTCTTTTTTTTGTTGTTGTTATATTTTTTTTCTTTTTCTTTGCTATATTTTTTCTCTTTTTCTTTTTTTGTTGTTACTATATTTTTTTTCTTTTTCTTTGCTATATTTTTCTCTTTTTCTTTTTTTTGTTGTTGCTATATTTTTTGTCTTTTTCTTTTTTGTTGTTGCTATATTTTTTCTCTTTTTCTTTTTTTGTTGTTGCTATATTTTTTTTCTTTTTCTTTGCTATATTTTTCTCTTTTTCTTTTTTTGTTGTTGCTATATTTTTTCTCTTTTTCTTTTTTTGTTGTTGCTATATTTTTTCTCTTTTTCTTTTTTTGTTGTTGCTATATTTTTTTTCTTTTTCTTTGCTATATTTTTCTCTTTTTCTTTTTTTGTTGTTGCTATATTTTTTGTCTTTTTCTTTTTTTGTTGTTGCTATATTTTTTCTCTTTTTCTTTTTTTGTTGTTGCTATATTTTTTGTCTTTTTCTTTTTTTGTTGTTGCTATATTTTTTGTCTTTTTCTTTTTTTGTTGTTGCTATATTTTTTGTCTTTTTCTTTTTTTGTTGTTGCTATATTTTTTCTCTTTTTCTTTTTTTGTTGTTACTATATTTTTTTTCTTTTTCTTTGCTATATTTTTCTCTTTTTCTTTTTTTGTTGTTGCTATATTTTTTTTATTTTTCTTTTTTGTTGTTGCTATATTTTTTCTCCGTTTCTTTTTTTGTTGTTGCTATATTTTTTCTCTTTTTCTTTTTTTGTTGTTGCTATATTTTTTTTCTTTTTCTTTGCTATATTTTTCTCTTTTTCTTTTTTTGTTGTTGCTATATTTTTTGTCTTTTTCTTTTTTTGTTGTTGCTATATTTTTTCCCTTTTTCTTTTTTTGTTGTTGCTATATTTTTTCTCTTTTTCTTTTTTTTGTTGTTGCTATATTTTTTCTCTTTTTCTTTTTTTGTTGTTGCTATATTTTTTCTCTTTTTCTTTTTTGTTGTTGCTATATTTTTTCTCTTTTTCTTTTTTTGTTGTTGCTATATTTTTTCTCATTTTCTTTTTTGTTGTTGCTATATTTTTTCTCTTTTTCTTTTTTTTGTTGTTGCTATATTTTTTCTCTTTTTCTTTTTTTGTTGTTGCTATATTTTTTCTCTTTTTCTTTTTTGTTGTTGCTATATTTTTTCTCTTTTTCTTTTTTTTGTTGTTGCTATATTTTTTCTCTTTTTCTTTTTTTGTTATTGCTATACTTTTTTTATTTTTCTTTTTTTGTTGTTGCTATATATTTTCTCTTTTTCTTTTTTTTTTGTTGTTGCTATATATTTTCTCTTTTTCTTTTTTTGTTGATGCTATATTTTTTCTCTTTTTCTTTTTTTTTGTTGTTGCTATATATTTTCTCTTTTTCCTTTTTTTGTTGTTGCTATATTTTTTGTCTTTTTCTTTTTTTGTTGTTGCTATATTTTTTCTCTTTTTCTTTTTTGTTGTTGCTATATTTTTTTTCTTTTTCTTTTTTTGTTGTTGGTATATTTTTTTCTTTTTTTTTGCTATATTTTTTCTCTTTTTCTTTTTTGTTGTTGCTATATTTTTTCTCTTTTTCTTTTTTTGTTGTTGCTATATTTTTTCTCTTTTTTCTTTTTTTGTTGTTGCTATATTTTTTCTCTTTTTCTTTTTTTGTTGTTGCTATATTTTTTTTCATTTACTTTGCTATATTGTTTCTCTTTTTCCTTTTTGTTGTTGCTATATTTTTTGTCTTTTTCTTTTTTTGTTGTTGCAATATATTTTTTCTTTTTTTCTTTTTTTGTTGCTGCTATATTTTTTCTCTTTTTCTTTTTTTGTTGTTGCTATATTTTTTCTCTTTTTCTTTTTTTGTTGTTGCTATATTTTTTCTTTTTCTTTTTTTATTGTTGCTATATTTTTTCTCTTTTTCTTTTTTGTTGTTGCTATATTTTTCTCTTTTTCTTTTTTTGTTGTTGCTATATTTTTTCTCATTTTCTTTTTTTGTTGTTGCTATATTTTTTCTCTTTTTCTTTTTTGTTGTTGCTATATTTTTTCTCTTTTTCTTTTTTTGTTGTTGCTATATTTTTTCTCTTTTTCTTTTTTTTGTTGTTGCTATATTTTTTCTCTTTTTCTTTGCTATATTTTTTCTCGTTTTCTTTTTTTGTTGTTGCTATATTTTTTCTCTTTTTCTTTTTTTTGTTGTTGCTATATTTTTTCTCTTTTTCTTTTTTTTGTTGTTGCTATATTTTTTCTCTTTTTCTTTGCCATATTTTTTCTCTTTTTCTTTTTTTGTTGTTGCTATATTTTTTCTCTTTTTCTTTTTTTTGTTGTTGCTATATTTTTTCTCTTTTTCTTTTTTTGTTGTTGCTATATTTTTTCTCTTTTTCTTTTTTGTGGTTGCTATATTTTTTCTCTTTTTCTTTTTTTTGTTGTTGCTATATCTTTTCTCTTTTTCTTTTTTTGTTGTTGCTATATTTTTTCTCTTTTTCTTTTTTGTTGTTGCTATATTTTTTTTCTTTTTCTTTGCTATATTTTTTCTCTTTTTCTTTTTTTATTGTTGCTATATTTTTTTCTTTTTCTTTTTTTGTTGTTGCTATATTTTTTTCTTTTTTTTTGCTATATCTTTTCTCTTTTTCTTTTTTTGTTGTTGCAATATATTTTTTCTCTTTTTCTTTTTTTGTTGTTGCTATATATTTTCTCTTTTTCTTTTTTGTTGTTGCTATATTTTTTTCTTTTTCTTTTTTGTTGTTGCTATATTTTTTTCTTTTTTTTGTTGTTGCTATATTTTTTTTATTTTTTTTTTGCTATATTTTTTCTCTTTTTCTTTTTTTGTTGTTGCAATATATTTTTTCTCTTTTTCTGTTTTTGTTGTTACTATATATTTTCTCTTTTTCTTTTTTTTTGTTGCTATTTTTTTCTTTTTCTTTTTTTGTTGTTGCTATATTTTTTCTCTTTTTCTTTTTTGTTGTTGCTATATTTTTTCTCTTTTTCTTTTTTTGTTGTTGCTATATTTTTTCTCTTTTTCTTTTTTTGTTGTTGCTGTATTTTTTTCTTTGTCTTTTTTTGTTGTTGCTATATTTTTTCTCTTTTTCTTTTTTTTGTTGTTGCTATATTTTTTCTCTTTTTCTTTTTTTGTTGTTGCTATATTTTTTTTCTTTTTCTTTTTTTGTTGTTGCTATATTTTTTCTCTTTTTCTTTTTTTTTGTTGTTTCTATATTTTTTTTCTTTTTTTTTTTGTTGTTGCTATATTTTTTCTCTTTTTCTTTTTTTGTTGTTGCTATATTTTTTCTCTTTTTCTTTTTTTGTTGTTGCTATATTTTTTCTCTTTTTCTTTTTTTGTTGTTGCTATATTTTTTCTCTTTTTCTTTTTTTGTTGTTTCTATATTTTTTTTTCTTTTTTTTTTGTTGTTGCTATATTTTTTCTCTTTTTCTTTTTTTGTTGTTGCTATATTTTTTTCTTTTTCTTTTTTTGTTGTTGCTATATTTTTTCTCTTTTTCTTTTTTTGTTGATGCTGTATTTTTTTTCTTTTTCTTTTTTTGTTGTTGCTATATTTTTTCTCTTTTTCTTTTTTTTTTGTTGTTTCTATATTTTTTCTCTTTTTCTTTTTTTGTTGTTGCTATATTTTTTTTCTTTTTCTTTTTTTGTTGTTGCTATATTTTTTTTCTTTTTTTTTTGCTATATTTTTTCTCTTTTTCTTTTTTTGTTGTTGCAATATATTTTTCTCTTTTTCTTTTTTTGTTGTTGCTATATCTTTTCTCTTTTTCTTTTTTTGTTGTTGCTATATTTTTTTTATTTTTCTTTTTTTGTTGTTGCTATATTTTTTCTTTTTTTTTTGTTGTTGCTATATTTTTTTTCTTTTTTTTTGCTATATTTTTTCTCTTTTTCTTTTTTTGTTGTTGCAATATATTTTTTCTCTTTTTCTTTCTTTGTTGTTGCTATATATTTTTTTTTCTTTGTTTTGTTGTTTCTATTTTTTTCTTTTCCTTTTTTTGTTGTTGCTATATATTTTCTCTTTTTCTTTTTTTTGTTGTTGCTATATTTTTTCTCTTTTTCTTTTTTTGTTGTTGCTATATTTTTTTTCTTTTTCTTTTTTTGTTGTTGCTATATTTTTTTCTCTTTTTCTTTTTTGTTGTTGCTATATTTTTTCTCTTTTTCTTTTTTTGTTGTTGCTATATTTTTTCTCATTTTCTTTTTTTGTTGTTGCTATATTTTTCTCTTTTTCGTTTTTGTTGTTGCTATATTTTTTCTCTTTTTCTTTTTTTTGTTGTTGCTATATTTTTTCTCTTTTTCTTTTTTTTGTTGTTGCTATATTTTTTCTCTTTTTCTTTGCTATATTTTTTCTCTTTTTCTTTTTTTGTTGTTGCTATATTTTTTCTCTTTTTCTTTTTTTTGTTGTTGCTATATTTTTTCTCTTTTTCTTTATTTTTGTTGTTGCTATATTTTTTCTCTTTTTCTTTGCTATATTTTTTTTCTTTTTCTTTTTTTGTTGTTGCTATATTTTTTCTCTTTTTCTTTTTTTTGTTGTTGCTATATTTTTTCTCTTTTTCTTTTTTTGTTGTTGCTATATTTTTTCTCTTTTTCTTTTTTTGTGGTTGCTATATTTTTTCTCTTTTTCTTTTTTTTTGTTGTTGCTATATCTTTTCTCTTTTTCTTTTTTTGTTGTTGCTATATTTTTTCTCTTTTTCTGTTTTGTTGTTGCTATATTTGTTTTCTTTTTCTTTGCTATATTTTTTCTCTTTTTCTTTTTTTGTTGTTGCTATATTTTTTTCTTTTTCTTTTTTTGTTGTTGCTATATTTTTTTCTTTTTTTTTGCTATATTTTTTCTCTTTTTCTTTTTTTGTTGTTGCAATATATTTTTTCTCTTTTTCTTTTTTTGTTGTTGCTATATATTTTCTCTTTTTCTTTTTTTGTTGTTGCTATATTTTTTTCTTTTTTTTGTTGTTGCTATATTTTTTTAATTTTTTTTTTGCTATATTTTTTCTCTTTTTCTTTTTTTGTTGTTGCAATATATTTTTTCTCTTTTTCTGTTTTTGTTGTTGCTATATATTTTCTCTTTTTCTTTTTTTTGTTGTTGCTATTTTTTTTTCTTTTTCTTTTTTTGTTGTTGCTATATTTTTTCTCTTTTTCTTTTTTGTTGTTGCTATATTTTTTCTCTTTTTCTTTTTTTGTTGTTGCTATATTTTTTCTCTTTTTCTTTTTTTGTTGTTGCTGTATTTTTTTTCTTTGTCTTTTTTTGTTGTTGCTATATTTTTTCTCTTTTTCTTTTTTTGTTGTTGCTATATTTTTTCTCTTTTTCTTTTTTTGTTGTTGCTATATTTTTTTTCTTTTTCTTTTTTTGTTGTTGCTATATTTTTTCTCTTTTTTTTTTTTTGTTGTTTCTATATTGTTTTTCTTTTTTTTTTTTGTTGCTATATTTTTTCTCTTTTTCTTTTTTTGTTGTTGCTATATTTTTTCTCTTTTTCTTTTTTTGTTGTTGCTATATTTTTTCTCTTTTTCTTTTTTTGTTGTTTCTATATTTTTTTTCTTTTTTTTTGTTGTTGCTATATTTTTTCTCTTTTTCTTTTTTTGTTGTTGCTATATTTTTTTTCTTTTTCTTTTTTTTGTTGTTGCTATATTTTTTTCTTTTTCTTTTTTTGTTGTTGCTATATTTTTTCTCTTTTTCTTTTTTTTGTTGTTGTTATATTTTTTTTCTTTTTCTTTGCTATATTTTTTCTCTTTTTCTTTTTTTGTTGTTACTATATTTTTTTTCTTTTTCTTTGCTATATTTTTCTCTTTTTCTTTTTTTTGTTGTTGCTATATTTTTTGTCTTTTTCTTTTTTGTTGTTGCTATATTTTTTCTCTTTTTCTTTTTTTGTTGTTGCTATATTTTTTTTCTTTTTCTTTGCTATATTTTTCTCTTTTTCTTTTTTTGTTGTTGCTATATTTTTTGTCTTTTTCTTTTTTTGTTGTTGCTATATTTTTTCTCTTTTTCTTTTTTTGTTGTTGCTATATTTTTTTTCTTTTTCTTTGCTATATTTTTCTCTTTTTCTTTTTTTGTTGTTGCTATATTTTTTGTCTTTTTCTTTTTTTGTTGTTGCTATATTTTTTCTCTTTTTCTTTTTTTGTTGTTGCTATATTTTTTGTCTTTTTCTTTTTTTGTTGTTGCTATATTTTTTCTCTTTTTCTTTTTTTGTTGTTGCTGTATTTTTTTTCTTTTTCTTTTTTTGTTGTTGCTATATTTTTTCTCTTTTTCTTTTTTTTTTGTTGTTTCTATATTTTTTCTCTTTTTCTTTTTTTGTTGTTGCTATATTTTTTTTCTTTTTCTTTTTTTGTTGTTGCTATATTTTTTTTCTTTTTTTTTGCTATATTTTTTCTCTTTTTCTTTTTTTGTTGTTGCAATATATTTTTTCTCTTTTTCTTTTTTTGTTGTTGCTATATATTTTCTCTTTTTCTTTTTTTGTTGTTGCTATATTTTTTTTATTTTTCTTTTTTTGTTGTTGCTATATTTTTTCTTTTTTTTTTGTTGTTGCTATATTTTTTTTATTTATTTTTTGCTATATTTTTTCTCTTTTTCTTTTTTTGTTGTTGCAATATATTTTTTCTCTTTTTCTTTCTTTGTTGTTGCTATATATTTTTTTTTCTTTTTTTTGTTGTTGCTATTTTTTTTCTTTTTCTTTTTTTGTTGTTGCTATATATTTTCTCTTTTACTTTTTTGTTGTTGCTATATTTTTTCTCTTTTTCTTTTTTTGTTGTTTCTATATTTTTTCTTTTTTTCTTTTTTTTGTTGTTGCTATATTTTTTCTCTTTTTCTTTTTTTGTTGTTGCTATATTTTTTCTCTTTATCTTTTTTTTTGTTGTTGTTATATTTTTTCTCTTTTTCTTTTTTTTTTTGTTGTTGCTATATTTTTTCTCTTTTTCTTTTTTTGTTGTTGCTATATTTTTTCTCTTTTTCTTCTATTTTGTTGTTGCTATATTTTTCTCTTTCTCTTTTTTTGTTGTTGCTATATTTCTTCTCTTTTTCTTTTTTTTGTTGTTGTTATATTTTTTCTTTTTTTCTTTTTTTTGTTGTTGCTATATCTTTTCTCCTTTTGTTTTTTTTTCCTTCTTAACACTTGGAAGGCGGGGTATGTTGAAATTAAAGTTGCATTTTTTTTTAAAAATAGTTCATCTCTATCTGTTTTGAGCCACGACCTGCCTTATACTGCCTCCAACGTAAACAAATTCTTCATGTGCCGTTTCCCCTTAACTAATCCCCTTTACAAAACTTTCACTATTACCGATTACTACGATATTGTCCCATTAACTTCTGTACACTCATTAACCATTATCCCTCAGTGGCCTCTGGGCCTTGATAACTGGTGACTCCTTTGTAAAAAAAAAAAAAAAAAAAAAATCCTAAAAGGGAATACTGTTGCCATGCCAAATCTGGGGGGGAGTAGGAAGGATCTGCTCAGAGTATCACATCCTACCTTGACTGATTTCAAAACCATCTTCCAAACCTCGTGATACCCTTTTCTCTTTCCTGAGACCATTTTCCCCACAAAAGCGACGTCGGGAACCTATCTCTGATTGTTATTTTCATTGCAAGTGCTCGTCTGAGCTTCAATCTATGGTTCTCTCTGTCAAACATTAAAAAAAAACCCTCATCTAGCTACCACCACTATAAACGATTTCCCCCACTCTCTATCTGTGCCTAAATCTAAACGCATATTCCATGAACAAAGCTTATTTCTTAGAACTGCCTGCCTGTAAAACTGCCCCACTGGACTGCTTCCTAGCTGACTACAACATGGTCGTCTTCAAGTCCAATGTAAACAAATACTTATTGAGCAACTACCTCCTTAAATAATCAAATATTACCCAATTTGTACTACTACTGATCACCCCGCTGTTGTCTCAGCAGCCACATTAGGCTTATTAAGTTTTATCCTCGAGTGGCCTTGAAACCTTGATAAGTGGTAACTCCCTTGTAATATATATATATATGGTCTCAGTAGGCCTGCCAAACCTTGTGAGGGGACGGTGTTGGTACAGCATCGCTAAGCAATGTGTCCACTAGACTGAACTAACCGTTAGAGTCAAGGACCAAGAAATAGCTGGTATGGTATCCAGCTGCACAGAAAGCTTACCAGGGTGGATCAGGCCCTTTAGTGTTGGCTCACAACTGATCTAGGAGATGGAACACTCTTACAAGAAAATCCTGCGATCGTTTTATCATCTGACGTGTGGCACATGTGTGCAACTGTACAGACCATTTTAATCCGATGGAGAGAGTGTGCTTTGCTCAGCACAAGCAATGACCACTTAAAACAAATCAATGTGCCGGTTGTTCAGTGAACAATTTTCACTCATTTAAGCCTAAGGTTTGGTACATCGATATGTGTTTTTTTTTTTAACTAATAATAAATCAATAAATCCTGTGGCGATGATGAGATTGTGACGGGAACAGGTGAAGGATGTCACTGGTAGTTCCTAGCATGAACATTGCACATAGGTGGTGGAAGGTAGATGGCCGTTTTTCACAACACCCGTAAGTAATTGTGTGACTCGTGTCCTCCTTTCATAACAAAGCAACCCTTTATAGGATGGCACTGCTTTCCTCTTCATGGGGAGGGGTCTATAAAAGGTGAACTAAAAATTGTTTACTTGCTCATGTCCCTGTCATCAGGTGCAGATGTCTGGGCATCCAATATTTGCACCCAAATCAAGAATAGAAACAAAATATATGGAACGAATATGTTCATTGCGACTTGGAATGTATGAACACTCCAGGATAACAAAAAGAATCCTGAACGAAAAACAGCTATCGTAGCACGTGTGTTAAGACATCATAGAATTTCTGTTGCAGCTCTTTCTAAAACTAGGTTTGCTGATACAGAACAGCTAGAGGAAGTTGAAGGTGGATACACTTTTTATTGGGTTGGAAAACCAAGTTCTGAGAAACGTAAATCTGGCGTTGGTTTTGTCATCAGGACTGATATTGCCAAAAATCTTGAGTCCCTGCCTGTTGATATAAACGACAGACTTATGTCCTTGCGCATTGCAGTAGGAAAGGACAAATATGCCACATTTTTTGAGTTGCTATGCGCCTACACTTAATTCATCTGATGAGCTAAAAGAGAGGTTTTACTCCTCTTTATGCGAACAAATCAACAAGGTCTGTATACAGGATAGGCTGTTTGTCTTGGGTGACTTCAATGCTCGTGTGGGTAGTGATACACAATTTTGGAGAAATGTCATTGGTTCACATGGAATTGGTAAAGTCAACTCAAATGGTGTTCTCTTATTGTCTCTTTGCAGTGAATTCGATCTTTTGCTCACTAATACAGTGTTTCAGCTGCCTAATTGCAAGAAAGCCAGTTGGAAACATCCCCGGTCTAATCATTATCATCTCATTGATTATGTCATTGTACGTCGTTCTGATAGACAAGATATAAATCTTACAGCATCGGAGAATGTTCTCTTTCTCTCTCTCTCTCTCTCTCTCTCACACACACACACACACACACACACACACACACACACACATTTTCACTTTTATAGATATAATAGATAGATTAGAAATTGATCTGCTCCACAGTCAGGATGAAAATCAAGTGCCCTGTTCGAAACTAACGTAATTCTTCCATCAAGAGAATTGATGTAGGCAAGTTGAAGGTTAAGGAGATAATGCACTCATTTCAAAAGGCTACTAATGAAAAGCTGTCCTCCGTTGTATGTGGGAATGACATTGAGGCATCTTGGAGAGAGTTTAAAACTGCAGTGTATGACTCTGCCAAAGAGTCATTAGGATACGTTCGAAGGAAAAACCAAGATTGGTTTGATGAAAATGATCCAACTATCGTCCCACTGCTCAATAACATGCATCAAACCCATCAAGTATGGATTACTGACAAAAATTCTTCAGTGAAACACAAGGCTTTCAGAATGGCCAAAAGGTTGGCACAATCTCGGCTCCGGAAAATGAAACGAAACTGGTGGGAGCTGAAAGCTGAGGCCTTACAAGATACGGCAAATAGGTGTGATTGTAAATCATTCTACCAAAACCTCAAGGAGGTGTTTGGTCCCATTTTAATGGGGGCATCTCCAATATTTTCGTCGGATGGCATTCTCCTCACTGATAAGAAACAAATTACTAAGCGCTGGACTGAACACTTTTCAAATGTTTTAAACAGAGAATTGACAGTGGATCGAGGAGTGATTGATGGTATTCCTCAGAGGCCAACCATCGAGGTGCTTGCTGATACTCCATCCATGTCGGAGATTGAATTGGTTGTAAAGCAACTTTCAAATGGTAAGGCTCCAGGTGATGACGGCATACCTGCAAAAGTATACAAATGTGGAAGCCAACTGTTAATCAGGAAACTAAGTGCCTTGCTTTCATTAATATGGGAAGTTGGTACCGTGCCAGAACAGTTCAAAGACACATCAATTATTCACCTGTTTAAGCACAAAGGAAATAAGTGTGAGTGTGATAACCATAGAGGAATTTCTCTTTTGTCTGTTGCTAGTAAGATTCTAGTTTGTGTAATCCTAAACAGACTCAATGGTTCAATCTGTAAAACTGTGCTCCCAGAAACCCAGTGTGGTTTTAGGACAGGAAGAGGTACTGTGGACATGATCTTCAGCCTTCGGCAACTACAGGAGAAAGCGAGGGAGCAGAATAAGGACTTGTTTGTCACATTCGTTGACCTCACAAAGTCATTTGATACCGTCTCTAGGGATGCCCTGTGGACTGTTTTGAGGAGGCTTGGTATTCCCGACAAGATGTTGAATGTGATTGTCTCCTTTCACAGGGGAATGGTGGCGACAGTACGATCTGGCTATGAACAAAGTGAACCATTTGAAGTGTCAAATGGAACTAAGAAAGGATGTGTCCTTGCCCTGATCCTATTTGCTCTTTTCTTTTCGGTGATGCTTGAGACAGCTTTCAGGAACACCTCAGGAGGCATAGGTGTTGAGTATCGATCAAGTGGAGGATTATTTAACCAGCAACGGTTCAAGGCCAAAACCAAGACTTCTGTGCAAACTGTTCTTGACCTCCTTTATGCTGATGACTGTGCTCTTGTCACCCATAGTCTTGATGACATGCAGAACATCCTCAATAGCTTTTTCTGGTGCATGTAAGGCCTTCGGTCTTACAATTAGCATAAAAAGACTGAAATTATTCACCAGCCAAAACCAAACACTACGTCCTCTTCACAACCAGTGGTATATGTTGATGGTAAAGCTTTGAAAACAGTATCTTCTTTTACATACCTCGGCTCTATTGTGTCTGATGATGCTAAATTTGAAAAGGACATCCAATGTAGAATTAATAAAGCTAGTGAGGCATTTGGTAGGTTGCGACACAGACTCTGGAACAGCCACGATGTGTCTCTAAAAGTTAAGGTGGCAGTCTAAAAATCTGTTGTTCTGCCTACTCTTCTATATGGTGCCAAAACATGGACTTCGTACCACAAGCATATAAATCAGCTTGACTCCTTCCATATGAGATTCTGCGTTTTATTTGCAATGTTGGATGGCGGGATTGTGTTCTGAATAGTGAATTACTGGAGAGATGTGAAATCACTGGTATTGAATCATTTTTGATCAGGATACAAATGTGGTGGTCGGGTCATCTTGTAAGAATGGATGACTCAAGAGTTCCTAAGCAACTTTTTTATGGGCAACTGACAAATTCTTGCCGTCCAATAGGGCGTCCCCTGCTTCATTACAAAGATAAACTAAAAGACAACCTGAAACGTTGTGGAATTTCTCTGAGTTCCTGGGAGAGTGCAGCAGGGGATCGCAGAGAATGGAGGAAGATGTGTTTCCTGGGAACCAAAGAATTTGAACATAACTGCCTTTGTCATAGGGACACCCTTCGTGCAAATATGAAGGCAAAACACAAGAAAAATCCACCTAAAAATGAATATGTATGCCACTGTGGTGTCAGAGCATGCAGCAAAGCAGGGTTATCTGTTCACTCGAGAAGGCATCTTTGACCGACGAGCATATGAAAGTTCACCATCTGTGCTGGACGTCTGCAGGATTGCAATAATGCATGCGGTGTCACAGAGCTTAGGAGCTGCTTAAGATTGCATACTGAACCCTCATTCATCGTCTTCAATGAGAGAATCCATTATATATATATATATAAAAAAAAAACAAAAACTATTTAATGAAATTACGTGATTTTGTTATGAGAACTTCATTCTATAACGAGTACGTAGATCTATAGAGTTTAGTTTTACTAATAGTTTAAAAGAAATAAATATTTATAATCGGTACAAGCAATTGAAAATTAACTTTTGAAAAATATTCAAAGAATCGATTTTGGAATCGGAAATTATACACAAATTTTTCCGATTCCGATTTAACCGATTCCGATTCCCCGAAAATTACCGATTTAACCGATTCCCGATTCCGATTCCGATTCATCGGCACAACACTAATATATATATATATATATATATATATATATATATATATATATATATATATATATACTAGCAAAAGTACCCGTTGTTGACTGGGTTCAAAAACAGCCAACAGAAAATGGACTCTGATTTATTAAAGTATGATAGGTTATGAAAAGGAAGGGTTGTAAAGAGATAGCTTCAAATTCGGGAGTATCAAAATCAAAGCAAAATATGATGAAAGTAAAAATAAAATAGATAACCCCCATAATTTATTATACCATACCTGTTCACACTGAAACACTTATCATAATATTCTGTGGATATATATTAAAAAACCTTGTTAAACTTGTGACATATTTCCATTCTATGGAGGTACGGCACGAACAAATACCCCATAATTTTATTATACCATATTTCTTCAAACTGAA
>NC_136525.1:5722244-5727244 GCF_053919585.1 Euprymna scolopes | reverse complement strand
GTTTCTTTTTTTCTTTTCCGTAAAAAAAAACACATTTCCAATTGTTTCTATTTTTATTTATTTTTTGGAATAAACTAAAGAATATATATATTTTTAAAATCAAGTTTTATTTATGAATGGTCTAAATATAAATATTGATTTTTAATAAAGAAAATAAGTAAACCTAAAAACAGAAAGTGATTGAAAACTCCGTATGCATAAATGAAAATCTTAAATAAAATTTTCTTTTCTTTATAAAAAAAATAAATTAGTTAAACGTATCAATTAATTAGTATAATAATTAATTTAATTAATTCCTTGATCGTTTTTTTCCCACAAGTGTAGAAAAAGACAAACCACAATTGTTTTTGTTGAAATAGCAAAACTAGGCCTTAAAAAACTCTTTAGAACTTCCACATTAAAAATTTTTTTATTAATTAAAGGTATCAATTACTATAATAATTAATAAATTAACTTCTTGATCGCTTTTTTTTCCACAAGTGTTGAAAAGACTAATATTTAAATGTTTTTATTGAAATAGCAAAATAAAAAAAATAGAAATATATATATATATATCCATGCTACGTATATGAATGCAGTCACCGTTGATACAATCAGATAACAAAACTGCCTATAATGATTCTACATCTTTTGGGGATGTTTTAAAATCTAGACTCAGCATCTCCTGGTGTTATAATTCCAAAGCAGATACCCCTTCTCTTCTGAGCCGGTCGTCAAGCACGTCTGGCCCTGTCGACCCAGAGGAAGGGGAACACTTGCCCTTAGTCGTGGCTCGTGCCCTTCCGGACCCCGCCCAGTATCGGGTCCCCGACTTCGTAGCCAAAAATAGTGAAAAGCCCCCTACCAATAATGTGGTCGATGTTGTGATGCCACTCCGTTTTTTTAGGGGGATGCCAGGCAGGCAGGTGGTGGTGTTCGTGTTGCTTTCCATTGTCGCCGGATTCGGATACTTACATTTAATCACGGAAATATCCAGGTTGGATATAGCCAGGAGTCGATTAGGTAAGTTTAACCAGAATTTTTTTTATTTTTTATTTACAATTATGTGTGTGTCTGTTTGTTTTGCTATAATTGTTACGGACTCTGTAGGTATAAGCTCTGACTCCTTGGATTTCATAAAAAAACACAAAACCTCGGACTCCGACTCCTAAAATCATCCCCCTTTCCTCCAAATCTCTGATTCCGAATTTTAGGATCCCCCTTCCTCCCTCGGCCCCAAATCTCTAACTCCGACCTCTTGGACCCCCCCCCCCACGAAAAACTGACCTCGACCCCTGAGATTCTCCCCCCGAACTCCTGGAACCCTCCCCAAAACTCTCTGGACTCCTTATTTTAATGTTCTTATTCCTGGCCTCCCGACGAGGGCTTGCTTTTTAGTGTGTGTGTGTGTTGGAGGGGGGGAGGGAGGTTGGAATTCCGCTCTGGATTGAAATAAAATACAGTTTTCCTCAGTCTAGAAAGATTTCTTTTTTTTACTGATCCAGGACTGCTTGTATCAGAACAGATACTACACTTAATTCCCAACTAAAACGCCTAACTCTGCCTTTCTTTTAAGTCACCAGACACAGAAATGAACCATAATACTAGACTTCAATATTGCATACTAAAATTGTAGCCAGGTATTTGTGGGGTTTGTATTACTGTACACATAGATTCGAAAAAGTTGTCAAAAAACAAATATATAACAAATAAATGTTATCAAAGGCAAGATAAGTTACTTTTCTACCAAACTGGATATATTTTTGTGTTTTTATTCAATGTAACATATTTATTCAGCTCGAAAAATATAGTGTTTACCGATGTATTGGAAAATTCAAGATGGCGTCTTATTCTCTCTTTAACACGGTAAGTTTGGGAAAAGGTGTTATAAATAAAAAACCGGATAAAATACTGTTAAAAACTCGCTCAATATATGTTACCGTGACATAGGTTGACATATATTCGGCGGGTTTTTAATAGTATTTTGTATAGTTTTTTATTTATAAAACCTTTTTCCATACTTACAAAACGCCCCTCCCCATGTTAAGAATGGCTTTCTAAATAACTTTATTTCAGCGCAGATCAATGAGTGTGCACTTGCACTAGTACCAAATAATCATTCTGGGGTTGATCTATAAATTTTAGTGTTCCTATTTACAATGCCTCCCCACGGGACAGAGTTAGACAGACACCAGGGTCGTTTTTTAACGTGGAGAAAAAGAAACAAAAATAAAAATTGTCTCAGTCGTGAAGGATTTCTCCTCCACCGAAAGAGAACAAGAAATTGAAGAACAGATACTACACTTTGATCTTAAAAAATCTCTATCTCTCTCTCTTTCTCTATCTCTCTCTCTCTATCTATCTCTCTCTCTCTCTCTTTCTCTATCTATCTCTCTCTCTTTCTCTATCTCTCTCTCTCTTTCTCTATCTCTCTTTCTCTCTCTCTCTCTCTTTCTCTATCTCTCCCTCTCTTTCTCTATCTCTCCCTCTCTTTCTCTATCTCTCTCTCTTTCTCTATCTCTCTCTCTCTCTTTCTCTATCTCTCTCTCTCTTTCTCTATCTCTCTCTCTCTTTCTCTATCTCTCTCTCTCTTTCTCTATCTCTCTCTCTCTTTCTCTCTCTCTCTCTCTCTTTCTCTCTCTCTCTCTTTCTCTATCTCTCTCTCTATCTATCTATCTCTCTTTCTCTATCTATATCTATCTATCTATCTATATCTCTCTCTCTCTCTCTCTCTCTCTCTCTCTCTCTCTCTATATATATATATATATATATATATATATATATATATATATATATATATATATATATATATATATATATTACTACCAGGGGCGGAAGAGTTTTCGTTTAATAAAATAAAAAAGACGAAAGAATCGTTTTTGGCACCGGGTAAACAGCATAACGTTTTCCGATATCCCCGATTCCTGATTAATCGTCCCAACACTAATATATATGGTCAATCAATGTCAAGATTCTTTCCAACTCCAAAAACATTTTTACAATAACGACTTTTATATATTTTTTTTTTTGGGGGGGGGGGAGGGGGGATGCTGAAATAGTTTTCATGATATGAAGAAATTACGGTATTTTTATTTGTCATTTTTACCATGCCCCAGCCGGCGTAATATAAACACCTCTCCATGTTAAGAACGACTTTCGCGATTTGAGACAGGTCGTAAAAAAATACCAAAATTATATTTTCGAAAAGTGGGGGTCACTTTTCTATATAAATTCAACATAAAATGAGCACTCACTTTCTGGTCACCTGGTGATAATTTTGTGTTTTTGTTTGTCTGCCTAAAATCTTTTTTAGTTAATTTTTACGTACTTTCCACCTTAAAAATGAAGATCTCATTAGATTTTCGGGTATGCTGAAAACGAATACTGCGTTTAACTTTGCCGCAAACAAGTAGTTTTCCGGATATCAAGCAATGTAATTCCTTATGTTATCGGTGATGACAAAAGAATTTTCTTTTCATTATTTTGACTCTCTAGTATATATCAGTTAATATTTCATGTGGTTCTCGATTGATTAACTGTTTAACTGTGCCGGATACATACTCCAGAGTCAAAACAACGATAAGAATATTCTCTTGTCGTAACCCTAAGTTATCACTGATGGCCATTTCTGTACGCGCAAGCGCATATTTTAAACCCTAACCCTTTTTGAAAACGTAATTTTTTTCATATCATGAAAACTATTTATCTGCGACACATTTAGATGTTATATTCGTTTTCAGCTCCCCCCCCCTCGAAAACCTTTGAAAGTTGTCATTGTAAATTTTTTTTTTTTTTTGAGTTGGAACCTTGACATTGACCATATATATATATATATATATATATATACTTATAATAACGCTATTTAGAAAGCCCTTCTTAACATAGGGAGGGGAGAATGGTTTGTAATTATTCTGTACTTTCACCCTAAAACTTTAATAAAAAAAAAAAAACTATCGTAAAACTTGAAAACGCTATTTAAAAAAAAATAGCACGGTAGCATAAATGCGTAAACACACACACACACACACACACACACACACACACACACACACACACACACACATATATAATTTATAATTTTTCAAAACAAAATTTATTATTTGAACAAAGAATATTTAATATATAGTTTTGTATATGCTGAATAACAAAATTATATCAAACAAGATTTAATATTTTGCTAATAAGTTTTCCTCTGAAGAGATAAGCCTACATCGAAAATCCATGTATTAAGGAAAGTACTTTGAATTGTATTACTTTGTTCAAACAATAAATTTTTGTTTTGAAAAGTTATATTTTTCTGAATGAAATTTAAATATAAAATACTATAAGTTTTACTCTATCTAGGATATTGAGCAATCCTTATTTAGCTGGTGTTGTCTTGTATAAAAATATTACCCTAAAAAATATTTTGTAAGACTTGAAACTACAAGATTCTATAATTTGTGATTCAATTCATCTCTTTTTTTCTGAGATATATATTTGTGTGTGTGTGTGCGTGTGTGTGTGGATAAAATATATAAATGTTTATATCTTTTCTGTATTTATTTCCTATGTGTTGACGTGTAGGAATACAAAAAAGTCTTTTGAAAAAAAAAAGAAAAAACGAAAATGTTTCTGTCAAAAGCACATATTTTCGACCGATCCTTCGGCCTTCCTCAGTGTGAATGATGAAAACATGAGTGTAATAGGACGGGCAGGGTTAGCAGCAGGAGGGGCACGGGCATAGCCAATAAGGTTAAGATCTATTTGAACATGACCCTTCCAACATTGTTGACTTGGAATGGTCAGCAACATGTGTGGCCTCTATTCCAAACCAAGTCTTTCATAAAACTTTGAATTGACACCCATGTACACCCGCACACTACCACATATCCTTCTACACGTACCCGTACATATACACACACGTTTATAGACGTATGTACATATACACCTGGAGACTGACAAACAGATGAAGACTATAAGATATATATGTGTGCGTGTTTTCAGCAAATTACATTAACCTCATGTATATATACTAGCAA
>NC_136525.1:5704744-5717244 GCF_053919585.1 Euprymna scolopes | reverse complement strand
CGTTTCTTATCGTTGAGCACTTTCAGTTGAATTAAAGTCGGTCAATGTAGCTCTTATGCATAGGTCATCGTATAACGATTAGATCACTCTCTGACTGACGTAAATGAACATTTAAAATTAAAATGTTTAAATTCAACGTTATTTCACGCGGTTAATGGTAGCCGAATGGATACGGTCTTTTAATCGAGCCAGAGATTGCTCGTGTTGCCGAGTTCGAATCTGTCGACTGGTGTTAATTGTGGCAACCTGCACTAAAGATTCCTGCAAGGATGAAACACTAGTGTCTGTAGGTATTTAATTATTTTAGTAAAAAAATAATAATATATATTGGCAGCAAGTCATTATACGAGCGCGTCTGATTGAACACAACGGAGTTATATATATATATATATATATATATATATATATATATATATATATATATATATATATATATATATAATCCTCACTCTAGATCAAGATGGCCAGCGCCGCCAGCGTTTATACAGCAAATCATCAAGTTTATAGGCTAAAAGGATGTAATTATAACTTAGAAATTTGCATAATGGCATATCAAATTAAGTAAGTACACATGACAAATGGGGAAAATTGATGTTTACATTTTAGTGAGCCACAATAAAACAGGAAACATTATGGCATTAAGGCAAACGGAGGTTAGAACTGTCGACTATTAACGCGATGGTTGTAGGTTCAATCTCTGGCTAGAGAAAGGTGCTGTGCTGGTCTAGCCGCTGTCTGTGATACAGTAGTTTTTCGCTGTATGTGGATAACTAATATATATATATATATATATATATATATATATATATATAAATTATTTGTCTTTACATAAGCAGTAATACGTTGCTACACAGTCATCATGAGCATGTTTCGGTCAGCTCGTTATCAGTGACTAGAGACCTCTTCAGGCGATACAGCTTATACGAATGAAGTTTGCAATCTAGCTAGGTGATCGAAACATGCTCATGACTGTGTAGCAACATATTACTGTTCATGTGAAAACAAATGAAGAGTATACCCTGCTCTATTTTGGTATTGAGCACTCTTGTATTCGTTACACTTTATTGGTTTTCCTCTGGAAAATAATAACCTTAGATCACACACACACACACACACACACACACACACACACACACACACACACACACACACACACTCTGTCTGTCTGTCTGTCTGTGTGTGTAAGGACTCTAGCCGGAGCGATCAACGTTTTGACATTTCCAGGTCTCGTTAGGACTTCCCGACGAAACCTCAAAATGTTGAAACGTTGATCGAATCGCGTAGACTTCTTCCAATGTTTATAGAATTTTATGTATATACTCGATGAATCCGGCGTTGCTCGGTATTAAACGTACGTAATATAAAATTTCTTAAGAAAGAAAAAAAAAACCGATTAGGTTGGTGCAGAAATGTCGGGTTTATATATATATATATATATATATATATATATATATATATATATATATATATATATATAAAACGATATTGTTGCACCAACCTAAAAAAAAAAAAAAAAACGGAAAGAAATGCATGCGAGTATTTTTTTTTCTAAACGGTTCACTTTTTGTAAGTAAAAAAAAAAAAAAAAAAAAATACTCGATCTGAGATCGAAACCAAAAGACAGCAAGTCCAGTACAATTACCATTACGCCAGCTTGCCATGATCTTTTATAAAGTGTTTTCAAACCTCGTGAAACAGTTGACAAACAGATAAAATCCAATGACCCCCCCACCCCCCAAGTAGCAATTTTTCAATTTTGACCCCTTCTCCGGATGAAAACCGATTAAAAGGTTTTCCACCTTTATGAATAATATACCAAATTCCAAGTCTATAGATCAAAAATTCGTTGAGTGTATAGGTTGAGAAGTGTTCACACACACACACACACACACACACACACACACACACACACACGCACACGCGCTTTTTACACATATTAAGCATTTTTGACAAAATATTGTTTTTTTTTGTTCATGCTAAAATATATTTGAACTTAATTCTGTGAGAGAGGGTGATTATTCTCTTATGTCAAACAACAAACACTTGGCCTTTTGGCTAGGAAAAAAGTGTAGTATCTGTTCTACAGTACACTTCACCTTTTCTGTCCTCGGTTAGTGGAAGAGAAATCCTTCATGATTGAGACAATTTTAATTTTTGTTCTTATCCAGAGTGCTCCTTTTTTTTTTTTTTTGTCTGGGAGGGTGTGGGTCAGGATTTTCCCCACATTAAAACCGACCTGGTGTCTAACTCTGCCTTCGTGGAGAGGCAAGTAAGTAGGAACAATTCGTTCAGTTATCTTTTTGTTTATTAAATTAGTTAACAAAGCCACCCTCTCCCTGTTAAGAATTTTTTTTTTTTTTTCAAATTAATAATGTTAGAGTTAGATTTGAACTCAACTTTCTAACAAATAAATTTAATAAACGCTGATTTTTTTTTTATTTCTTAGAAAGCCAAATAAGAAATGTGTGGCAAAATAGCCTCTAACCCTTGCACGTCCAAAAAGGGAAAAATGTTAGTGACTCCTAGTTTCATTTTCTTTTATATATATATATCAACAAGTGGTTAAAATTTTAATTGATAAGGAACCTATATTTGTTGATTTATTTGTTGCGGACTATTATTATCCTCGTCTTTATTAGCCGTTGTGGTAATCTCCAAAAATACCGTTAGGGCTTACAACATGGCCGTCAGAAGAATCAACAAAAAACTGCGAATAAAATATATAAAACTCGTAATTTCTGTTTTTAAAGTGGGTTGTCAATTTTCTTTATGAAATATACTTCCAAAATAAACTATTACAGTCGTTTAAAACATAATAGAAGTATTATTTTTTATTTTTTTAAAAACAATGTTTACAAAATGTCTACGAACGTTTCAGCCATCGTCATATAAATATATACGAAAACAAAAAAACAACTAACTTAGCACAATAATGTATATACTAGTGATGAGATGATTCCAATATTTTTCCCGAATCCGATACAATTACCGATTCCGATTTTTTATAAATTTCTAAATATTTAACTATTCAGTTATTTTCCTAAATTTCTGTAAAAAAAAAAAAATAAATAAAATAAATAAATAAAAAGCACATTTTAAATATGCAGATATTTTCGAAAACATAAAATTACACTTGCGGAGGATGATCTATCGGTTTTAGCTTTACTGGTATTTTAAAATCAATAAATATTTATTATTTTATCATTATTACCAGCAATGGAAGATTTTGCTTTAAACAAAATCAAATAAAAAAAAAAAAAAGACAAAAGAATCGTTTTAACATCGGAAAATCGGCATCAATTTTTCGATACCGATTCTGATACCCCTAAATTTGTTGATTTTCTTTTTTTTTTCGATTCTGATTAATCGTCCCAACACTAATATATACCATTCAGTACGAACTCAACCATGGAAGATCAGATAATAAATAAACGTGGATTTATAAGACCAAAGCATCAAACTTCTGCACCTGTGGTGCAGTTGATAGTGACGTTGAATCTCTATGGTTCGAGGTGAGCATTGTCTGAAGATAGCGGTTTCAATCCTACCCAAAGCCGGCCAGAGGCTTACTTGGCCAAAACAGGGTGAGACGAGAACAACTATGGAAGGCAGTAATTGGTAAGGATGCAGTTAAGGGTTGCGGAGTTCCTATCCCGGCGCGGTTACCACCTGATAAAGACCAGAAGAATAGTTGGCAGAAAGCCGACGATAATAGTTCACAATAAATAAATCAATAACTAATACTCTGTTGCATCCCCAGGGGGTGAAAAAAAAAGGGGGGGGGGTCAAAATGGCAAAAAAAAAAAAAAGAAGCACTTTTTAGGACATACAATCTTTTTTTACCATTAGATTTTGCTGAAAATTACTCAAAAGTAATATCACATGGACATACATCTGGAAACGTAATATTGGAGCCTGGGAAAATTCTGGTTGTATCCCTAGGGGGTTAAAATGGTCAAAAATAGCGCTTTCCAGGACATAGAATCATTTTCCGACTATTAGATTTTGCAGAAAATTACCAAAAGGAAAATTACACGGATATTCATATGGAAACGTAATATTGGACCCTGGGAAAATTCTGGGGCTTGAGCCTCAGGATGTTTTAGGGGTGAAGACAACTTTGGGGCTAATTTTTATTTTTCTCCTAAAATTCAAAGCATCAGTCGGGGGACCATATAATTTTTGGCTTGTTTTTTTATCACTTGCAAAAGTTATATATATATATATATATATATATATATATATACAGGGTGTTTCAAAAGTCTTGGGAACATTACAACATATTTAAAATCGTTATGTTCCCAAGACTTTTGAAACACCTTGTAATATATATATATATATATATATATATATATATATATATATATATATATATGTATATATATAAATTTACTTAAATTTTACTATTTAGGCATTTAAAAAAATAGCGCATTTAATTTTTTTCCTTTTGTTTTAAGCAAGAATTTCAATTTCATTTGTTTTTGGTTTTTATCCTTTCCTTATTTGCATTTTTTAAAAATATTTTATTCGTTTTATTCCAGGTAGAAAAATATCCCAAAATTAAGAATAATTGAATTCCAACAAGAATCGTTGATAGTGCTCAATCAAAGAGATTATATTTTTTTTATTATTCTTAATCTAAATACAGCCATATCTAGCTATGATGTGCTATCATTTCGATCATCATAGATTTCATCAGGCAAGAAAATTAAAAAAATTAAAAAAGGGTTCAAGACCATTTTCAATTTTAGACAAGAGAAAATATACTTTGCCATGACTGGCGTGAAACAAGGTTAATGTTATCTCATCGTAGCAAGATATGCTTGTATTTACATAAAAAATAATAACATTTATCTTTTGTTGACTTTTGACAATTAAATATTTTTGTTTACTAGCCAAATAGAAAAGTTACTAACCAAACCTACGTGATTTTTAGAATATGACATCTTCGTTCTGTGACGAGTATGTACATAAGTTTTCTATTTTTTTTTTTTTTTTTGTAATGAGTGTAATTCTAAATATACAACAAATTTTATGTTGATACTTGAAGAAGCTATAAACATTGTTTTCTTTAAATGTTTTTTTTTTTTTTTTTTTTTTAAATAGCCTTCGTTAAAAAAAAGAGTATATTGTTTTATTAAAATTTTATTGTTCAAATAGTTTAACTTTATTCGTTTTATTTAAAAAAAAAAAAAAAAAAAGTGAAGATATTTTTCACTCGGTAGTGAGCTTTGGAAGATTGTCGGTGAAAGAAATACAATCGCCATAAGATAAGCGTTTCGTTATTTCTAGTCGCCACTTTGAAAAATCACTCGCAAATGCGACTGTTTTACTCGCAATGTAGAGCCCTGTGTGTGTGTGTGTGTGTGTGTGTGTGTGTGTATATTCATCTTCTGACGAGAAGCATTTAGCTTTGAAATGCCATGACCTAAAGACCCCCCCCCCTTATTCTCTTTCACTTATCGTAATCATCCTCAACCTTATTGACATGCTAATGTAATAAAGTTCGGTGCTAGTGCACTTATTGATCCGCACTATTTTTTTATTTTTTATTTATTTTTTTAATATTATTTTCAAGTTTAATTAAAGTTTTGATATCTTTTTTTTTTTTTTTTTTTTTTTTTTTTAAATTGTAAAGTGCCGAATAGGCACAAAACACTTTCCCTGGTTAGAATGGCTTTCTAAATAATATAAAATTATTATTTCAGCACGGATCAATAAGTGCGCTAGTACCTAAAGTTCTAATGTGACGTAAATCTTTCTCTCCAGAACTTTTTTTTTTTGTAAATAATCATGAAATATAACGCAGACGATTCCTTTTTGCATATTTTAGTTTTGATCCTTTTCAATCTTATTAATTTTAATTGGCTGATGTAGCGGCCATAGTCAGCGTTGAACAAAATACTTTCTGATTCGTCTGGGTTCATCTTCAGGGATAGTTAACACCGAACTGATTTTCGGTATTACCGTTATATCTGTTTTATTTACACATGTTTCTGTTACCGGATCGTATTCAGAATCCAGCAACTTCGTCAGACTTGAACAGAAGTGGTTATTATGATTTGGAAAGACAATATTAGAAGACGATAAAAAAAAAAGTATATAACTAGCCTGGGTGCCCGGCATTGCCCGCGTGTTTGGAAAAAATTGTGCCTTTTATTTCCGATGCTAAAAACGATTCTTTTTGTCATTTTTAATTTAGTTTTGTTTAAAACTCTAGGCACGGTCAAAAAATCGAAAAATAAAACCAGTAGTTTATAAAACAAATTAAAATCTATTAAAATCCATTATTCTTGAGCAACTTTTTTTTCCAGAAAGATAAAAACCTGAATTTTATATGAAAAAAGCAGAATAATGTAAAACTTTTTCTATTTTTAATAGAATTTAAAATTTTCCAAAAATCACACCATTCACCGCCATTTTTGCCCCGATCGATAAAACATTAAAATATTTTTTTTAAAAGGTTTTCGAACCGAATATTTTTTTGTCTAAATAAGATTTAGGATGATTTTGCGATAAGAATATACAAAAAATGGTAAAACTATACAAACACCGTGACAGCGAATTAACCCTACCCCTAACCCCTAACCCTAACCCTAACCCTAAACCTAAACCTAACCCTAAACCCTAACCCTAACCCTAACCCTAACGCTGTCACGGTGTTTGTATAATAATACCCAAAAAATATTCTAAGTACCTGAATTTCATATAATTCCAACGTTGTATATCATTCTATAGATTTACGTAGCGAAATTTAAAAAAAAAACAAAAAAAACTATGATAGTTTAAAATTAACTACGGAGGCCTGGATAGGACTAAATAAACTATAATTAGCCATATATTTATAACGTTTTATTTGACGATTAAGTGAAGAGTTCAATTTTTTTTCATAAGCTATATATATATATATATATATATATATATATATATATATATATATATATACTAACATTTCAGCTCGGCGTTGTCCGGGTGTTAGGAGGTGTATGCTGAGCAAAGAAAAAAAGAAAAGAAAAAAAAAAGGATCAGTTTTTTTAACTTTGACCCCTATTATGACCCCTTACAATTTATTGTTTTGGGCTCAAATCAAATTATTAAGTTAGATCCATGTCCAAGGAACCTATATCTAAAATTTCAAGTGTGTAGACCGAAAATTGTCAGAGGAGTTTGGTAGAGTTCTCAAAGGTCAAATCGTTGAACTTTGACCCCATAACAGCCAAATTTCTGGCCGAAAACCGATCACATAGATTTTCCCAAATCTCAGTACCCTGTATATCAGATTTCGAGTCTGTAGACTAAAAATTGAAAGAGTTATTGCGTAGAGAAATGTACACACATACAGACTCACAGACACGTTCACTTATATATATATATAAATCAAGATAATGAAATCAATTAGATTACAGACTATTGAATCTAGCAGCTAAATATAATTGCTCAATAACTATATAGAGCAAATATACTCTCTCTCACTCTCTCACATACACCCTCATATATATATATTAACACTGAAGAAGACCGAAGGATCGGTCGAAAATATGTGCTTTTGAAAGAAACATTCTCGGTTTTATTTTTCTTCTTTTCTTTTCCAAAAGATTTTTTGTATTCCTACACGTCAACACAGAAAAAAAAATACTGAAAAGATATAAACATTTATATATTTTTCGTATTGATTTTTTGTTTTCACACACACACACATACACACACACACACACACACATATATATATTTATTTATTTATTTGTTGCCTACATAACCCCCGGAGATAAGCAACGATGAGGCTGGTCAGTACGAGATGGGTGACCATTTTGGGAATGTTAGGCGTCGTATGTGTTGAAAAGAACTCCTGCATCTAGTACCACGCTTGGTCCACTGTAGGTGAATCAACAATAAATTGCCGAAA
This sequence comes from Euprymna scolopes, assembly GCF_053919585.1. Classification (NCBI taxonomy): domain Eukaryota; kingdom Metazoa; phylum Mollusca; class Cephalopoda; order Sepiida; family Sepiolidae; genus Euprymna; species Euprymna scolopes. The sequence goes on along the minus strand of NC_136525.1, from coordinate 5,709,341 downwards.
CAAATTATCGTAATTTTAGCAAAATGCGCAGTTATTTATCGGTTTATTATTATTATTTTTTTTTTTTATCGATTCTCCGAAACATTTTCTATTTAATGGTATATTAGCAATATTGGGCTCACTAAAAGAAAATTATTAATTTATTTTTTAAAGAGTTAAAAGTAGTGTTTTTCGTAAAAATAATGAATATATATATATATATATATATATATATATATATATATATATATATATCTTGCTATACTAAAAGATAAAAATTAACATATTCAACAAATTTCACACTTTAAAACACAAAAAAAAATAAAAAATTAAACATTCAAAATTCGGATTTTCAACCTTAAAATTTGATATGTGCGTAGTTTTTTTTCTCTTTTTTTTGTTTATCTACAACCCTCATTCTCTCCACAATACAACATATTTTTTCTGTTTTGGCTGATTATTGAAGCGTATTTGTACACAAATAACGAAGGGGGGGGGGTTGTAATCAATCTCTCTCTCTCTCTCTCTCTCTCTCTCTCTATATATATATATATATATATATATATATATATATATATATATATATATAAACAAATGATTAATAAAACATGTTAAAAAACATATTGAAAATTATTATAAGCTCTATTTCCTTTTCGGTTTTATTGAGCTTTTACATCTGGTTGAGATTACTTTACTTGTAAATATTAACTCTTTAATATTTATAATGTATTTTAAGTTTACCATTTTGATTACCTTGGTAAACTTATTGTAATTTTATTTCTTTATTTATATATATATAATCTCGATTATGGAAAAGTACACCATTATAAAGTTCGTTCTTCACTTAATAAACGGTGAAAATTTCATATTGATTGGATAATTACTTGAACTTTGGTAGATTTTGAGACTCCGTCAAGAAATACTCTCTTCTTCCGTTTTGGTCATGCCCAGTTAAAACAAATGCTCCTGCTGCTGCTGATAAAAATATTTATTTATTTATTTTTTTTTTAACTGTGAGTAAAACAAAAATCTATCAATTATCCCTCACAAGATTGTTTTTTTAATGTTTGAGAAAATATTTGCACACGTGTTTTTACGGTGATCGGGAAAAATAACAAATATTTTAAGATTTATATATATATATATATATATATATATATATATATATATATATATATATATATATATATATAAAATCGGTGCTAATGCAGAGAGTGATCCGCGCTATTTTTAAAATCGTATTTCCAAGTTTTATATGTTTAAAAAAATTTTTTTTATTATTATTCAATTGTAAGGTTAAAGTACAGAATAGGTACAAAACACCCTCCCCTCCCATGTTAAGAATGGCTTTTTAAATAATAACCTTATTTCAGCACGGATCATTCTCTGCATGAGTAACAAAAAATCTGAATCTGTAATTGTATCGGAATCGGAAACTATTGCAATCGTCCCATCACTAATATATATATATATATATATATATATATATATATATATATATATATATATATATATATATATATATATATATATATATGGCAGTAGATGTTAGTTTCCTAGAAGTACATCCAATGTGTCTACCAAAAAGTGTTCAATGATTAAACAGAGTAGGTATATTAAATTTATTTATACAAACATTGATGGCTACATATGTGCATACATGTTTCTGTAATAACCCGTTATTGGGGAGATTACGTCTTCAGGGCAAGAATTACCCTTGAAAACGTAATTCTTGGCCTGAAGGCGTAATCTCCCCAGTAACGGGTGATTACAGAAACATGTATGCACATATGTAGCCATCAATGTTTGTATAAATAAATTTAATATGTCTATATACGCACTAGCGAGGCGGGGAGGCGCTCGGCTTCGCCCTGTCATAAAATACGCTTAAATATATTTTAATTTGTCCTGTTTTCGTATATGTTATTATTAAAGAGTTGTGATTTCGGAAATTAAAAAAAAAAGGTCAATTTTTACGACGTGTCCCAGCGTATTATAAACACCTCAACCGCCCCATGTTAAGAACGGCTTTCGGAATAAATATCACCCAACCTCGAAAGCCGTTCTTAACATGGGATGGTTGGGGTGTTCATAACACGCTGGGGCACGTCGTAAAAATTAACCAAAAAAAAAAAAAAATGTATTTGAGTGTCATCAGCTAGTATGGAAACCGAAAGGAAAACTAGCATTCAAAGCTGGTGACGTTACCACTGTACCAAAGTGACAAAATAAACTAAGATGAATGTAAAAATTGTTTAACGAATTGTTCAATTTTGACCCAATTTTTAACCCCCATAAAAACTATTTTAACAGGCTAAAGACCCTAAAAAAGAACTGATGCTGGATATGACCTTAAACTATATCCGATGGTGAGGCCCCAGCTTGCGGGAATTTGGGGAGTGTGGAGCCACCCTTTAATTGCCATTGCTCACAGGTCCACTCTGACCCGGAGTGGTAGTACCTATTAGGGTTCCAACTATGGGTTAAATAGAAACCGACTTGAAAACAACAAATATATTCTATTAAAGAAATTTTCTTCAAAATCTTTGGATTCGGCATTAAATAACCTGAAAAAGGTTGATATGCCGTAAAACAAAAACAACCAACCAACCAATCATAAAAGAACTGCCCGACTTTTAGTTTCGGAGGAGATAAGAGTTTGTAAATATGGAGACAGACAGACTTATAACCTTTTATATATTAGATTAAGCAACAAATTGCCTCCCTTATAATTAAGTATTCAAACGATTTACCTATCACAATAAGATTTGTAAAGAATGCGACAATTATCTAAAATCCATATAAATAATTTCAATTTTAAATTTATCAACCATTTTTACTGATTAAAAAAAAAAATGTTTTTATGAATATTAATGGGAGTCTATGAAAATGCTGAAACGAAACGATTCATTTTTTTTTTTTTAATTTGAATTCCTTATATTAATGGGTTCGATGCAAATTTGGGAATTAAAACGAAACGCATCCTATTTTTTGTTTGTTTGTTTTGTTTAAAAATGTTAATTCAACATCATTATTTGGGGAGGGGGGTCTATACAAAATCTAGGTTATGTGGAAGTTTTTAGCTTCAACATGGCTGACGTCAAAACAATATTTTGTTAATCAAATTTGAGTTTCATAAAAAAATTCGTTCTATCAATAATTTAATGACCGAAGAACACAACAACAACAATATTCTTCTTCATTATATATATATATATATATATATATATATATATATATATATATATATATATATATATATATATAGTAAAACCGTAGTACCTTTAACCTACGTACGTGTCACGGCTTTCAGATTATAAATTATTCGGAAGATCCTATTCATTAAAAAGGTGATCACATACTACAAACATTAAATTAGCAGCATATAGATATGCTAATTTAATGTTTGTAGTATGTTACCTTCTATCCTCTTTTTTTTAATAAATAGGATCTCCCGATCACTAAAAACGAAACGTGTGGAGGGGGGGCGCACACACACACACACACACACACACACAAAAAAAAAACAAAAAAAAAACGATATCGCTTTTGGGCCGTACGTGAAACTAAAATATACCTTCATGGTCTTCTGGCTAGGATCCAAGGGTAGTATCTGTTCTGTCTAAAGATGGTATAATGATATCGTGGGGTTTCCGTTTGTGCCGGGCGTCCATACAATGGAAACATGCCACTGACTCTTATAAGGATACTGGAGATAAACCGTAATACGCAGATATATTCTGACACTACATTAACCAGATCACTTAGATAAATATTGTTACAGTTTTAACAAAAGGGCTACAATAATATCGCGAGGTCCTATTTCATAGAGAGCGTCCACAGAATTCCCAGCAGCAATGTACTACATATGAAAGATGTCGCTGTGGAATTTCAACAGGTCTCACTAGTGTTATATTATTACAACATAATACAATCTGGCAATTTTCTAGTATAGCTAACAAAGTAAGAAAGGTGGTGAAAAATAAATATACAACAAATAAAAATAACCGAAGGAAAATTAAGCACTCTTCTACCTACCTGGATAAAATATTTTTGTTTTAAACTTATTTTAAAGTGTTTTTTTTTTTTCGAACAAAAAAAAAAACTAGTGTGAAACTTGTGTAGTTAAAACGAAAAACAAAATGGTGGTCTGATTCGAGCCATAGTCGAGCCTCGATAATCGATAAAAAATCGAAAGCAAGCTAGCAGACCATCACATTTTTTGCAAGATTCTCAACATTTATTGGATGTGTTTCTATCGGCATTTTGTTCAATTTTCGATTTTTGTGCGATTATCGAGACTCGAATGATATCACCATTTTGTTTTGTTTTTCGTTTTATCTCGACAAGCTTTACATTACTTTCAACTAATTAAAAACACTTTAAAATAAGTTAAAACACAAAAACCTTATCCAGGAAAGTGATTTATCTTTTTGTTAATATGTGTTTGCTCTTCTGAAAAAAAAAAAAATAAAATCATTCAAAAACTAATTTTCTTAAGATAATGTTTCAGTACTTATGCCGAATACGGACCGTGCTGAAATAATAACGTTATTTACAAGGCCATTCTTAACACCAGAGGATGATTTTTACAAAATGGTTCTGTTCTTTCATTTAA